>NW_026555332.1:37979919-38049080 GCF_029017545.1 Prosopis cineraria
CCACCTTTTTAAATAAAAAAATTGAAAACATTATAAATTAAGAGTTGGATAGAGGAATAAATTCAATGTAAAAAAATTAAACTCATAAAAAAGAAATATATAATTATATTTGTGTTTGTGTTAAAATATTGTGAGCAAGCTCAGAATAATGAGTTGTTTGATAGAGGGGGGAAATATTTGGATTGCTATAGAATCAAAGATAATAGGTACAATGTATTGATAAATAAGTTAATTAGAAAGAATTATCATTAAAGATGTCAAGTATATTCAATAAGTTAGGAAGAATTATAATTTAAGATGCCAAGCAACTCTAAATTGACAAAGAAAAGTTCTTAATATCACTTAAAACAACAAGCCAAGTTAATTGCAAGTTATGCCATTAGCTTAACTTCTTGAATGATACAAGTGAGCCTCGTCAAACCAAACTCCATAAAGCGCGAGAGGTAGTAATTCATGTCTTATAAACTTTAAAAATCTTTTCTTGATCTCAAAATATTCATAACACTTAACTCAGCACAATAGCATAATTCTTAATTCAATTTGACTTTAATTACATATTGCTTTCCATTGAAAAACAGAAGCTCACTTGTCTCTCTTAATTTTTTCCCCCGTTTTATAATCATTTCCAATATTCAACAATATTATCTAAGCAACTAACTTATATATATATATATATAGTTAAATTATTTTTAAAGTAGACTTTTTTTTTGTAAGATAAATTCAAATCCTTCTCCACTTCTCCACTTCGTCCTCCCTACTCTATTATAATTATTTTAAATCGTTTTGATTAATATCCATGATTTGAATTTCATGTTTTAAAATTATTAAAATTAAAATTGAAAAATGAATAAAAATATGAATTAAATTTAAAATAATTTAGAGAGATTTAAAAAGTAAAACGAGTGAAGAAAATTTGGGGGAAAAAAGATTAAGTTTGTTTTGGGAGCTCAAGGCCACGTGAAGATCATTGAAATTATGTTGACCAACTGCCAAGAGGCTGATCAGTTTTCAAAATTCCAGAAACAATAATTCCAAGTCCCCGAGAAATTCCACACTTTGTATATTATTTGGAACAAGTTTTGATTTCTTGCTTTCTTTGACATCGACCTTGTGGAAATTAACAGTGTTCGTTCACGTGCTTCATTTGAAAATCTCAACAAACAGCACATATTGGCCTTCTTCATTACTCCAAACATTTTATTTACTACTACTACTTCCATCAAAATTCATAAAACATTTTAAACAAAATCATGTTTATAAATAAATTTTATTAAACACACTTCACAACCTTATTTTTTAAAATATAAATAGAAATTTTAAAAAATATTTTTTATTTAATAATTTATTTATGAAAAAGTATTAAAAAGAGAGAAAAATAATTAAAAGGGTAATATTAAAAAATAAATCATTAATAAAATTTTATTTTTATTAAAGTGTTTCATATTTTAAAACATTAGATTTTTCTCAAAACTCTTATAACGTGGGATAGAAGGAGCAACAATCATGATTCATATGTGCGTGCATGTGTGCTATGCAATATCTATGGATACATGCGGACTTGTGAAGTGCATGATGAATGAGACTGAACCAACAAGTTGGTAAAAATTAGATTCATATTAGTTTAAATTCTATTTTCAATATGAAAATTTCTCATCATGGTTATTTTTTTTTTTTACAATACACGGAAAAAACTAAAGCAGCAAAAGAAAACTAATTAGCCGGATCAACATCCAATAGACGAACAAACAGTAGCTTCGTCTTCAGGAAGAAGCACATTATGGGTAATATATAGTATGTAAATACATTTTTTGTTAGGCAAATATAATCTCTTGTTGGAGACAATTTTATTTAAAAAAAAAATTAGACATTGAATGTAGACTTTCTGTCAATAATAATTTGAATATTCATTTGTTACGTTATAAGATTTTAGTTCTTTTGGCTAGATCTAATCACCTTGTTGATATACTTCTTTCCATTTAAAAATATAAGTTATTTTTTAAGGAGTGTGATATTAAAAAATATAAGGTATTTTTAATCTTTTAAATGTAATCATTGTCTTTTTTTTTTCAAAAGTGCTCTTATTGATGAATGGCTTTATATTTATTGTAAAATATTTAATAGGAGTAAATGTCAAAAGATAATGTTAGTTTAAAAGTAGATAACTATATTATTAAGGATGAGATTCAATTAAAAATGTCTATATTTTTTATGAAGGGAGTAGTAACTATTTTGTTGATATGCTTTGATTTCAGTAATCCTTCGAAGAATGACTTACTGGGTAATTTTGTATGAGTGTTACTTTAGCTTTAGTGATTCTAGACACCTAATTACTTACCTTTTTTTTAATCTAGGAGAAGAATAAGGAGGATTAAAATTGACCCTTTGCCCATGCAATGAGGGAAGAATTGTTTGCAAGAAAAGTAAATGTTTGGAAGCAAACCTCTAAGTATTAAGTCATCTGTCGTTTACCTGATGCTGAAATTAACTTCATTCTCAGCATTGTTTGGTTTTTCTTGCCCAGTTTCTTCTTCAATTTTCCATTTGCAATAACCAATTATATTTGGTTTACCAAGTTTCAACTACTTCCACTAATTTATCTAACAATGGTCACTTCTAGAGTTACTTAATTAAGTACAATAGGTATAGCCTTCACATGTTGCTTCCAGTATAATTTAACAGTAAGAAGTGTAAATTATATGCTTATATAACATAATTTAATGTTAAAAAATTGTCTGTAGTTATTTCTTAAAATAATTAATTAAGATTTGTTAACATGAAGCAGTCAGAAATATCATACGTTCCCCAAAAAGATTTTTTTTTTGGTTTTTTGACATGGCTATATGCCCATATCAGATCAAACCAGAATAGCTTATAATGATAATTAATAAAAAAATGTTAATTATTTTATCAGAAAAGATAGCCCATGTGCAGTGAATGTGAGAGGAGAGCATAGGGTCCTGAACTTAAATGATTATGCCCACACTTTTCATTTTCGTCATCGGACTAGGAGAAAGCTTGTCTAAAAAAAGCTAATAATAATTCAGGAAATAATATTATTTTGCTAAATTAAATTTAATATTCTTTTTAAAAAGCATAATCCATTTCTTTGATTCTTTTGAACTAATGACAGTTATGTCCATTGCAATATATTTTTTAAATAACAAATTTAAATTTTAAATTTAACTTTCGAATTGTAATTAAAATTCTTGTTTGTAACAGCTTATTTTTTTTACAAAAAATTATCAGAACTTAACAGGTTTTTATTTTAATTTTTGGCATCTAAAGGTCATTTTCTCATGTTTTTAGATGTCTAAGGAACATCAATATTGCTTTGAGAGAATAAATTTGAGTGTGACATAGAGGGAGCTGAATTTACTACACACATCGGATTCTTATATGCAACTTTTCATATCTTTACCTAATAATTATGATTAAATTTGGACTCATTCATTGTGTTTAAGAAAACCAAAATTGTTTATGGATCAAATATTCATATGATTTGCTTACTGTGTAGTGATAATTGAAGTTGGAATATCCCTAAATTGTGAGGCGTGGGGGCCACTTCTTAAGATCCAGCAAATCTCCATCAAATTTAATTTGATTTAGAGTAACTGGCATGAGCATGCCAGCCTATTCGTGCTTTTGAGATCTTTATTTTATGAACAAAAAGGACAAATTATAAATAAATAATTAATAAATATCGAAATTCTCCTACCAAGCCCACTTGTGGTCTTAAAAAATGGGTATTGTATGGCCCCTCAAGGCATTTAGTGAGGCTAAAGCACTTGATATTCTTTCCCTATTTTGTAGCTACATGAGGTGACCAACGACAAGTGGAGTGCAAAAGTACGAACGAGTTATTTTTTTTATTAATGTTGTGTCTTTCTATTATAAACAATTTTATTTAATGATATATTTATATATTAAATCTGTAAAATTCTTTTAATAAAAATTTAAATATTAATTTGTTAAGTTGTAAAAAATTGATCTTTTTTGTTAGATTTAAATCTTGTGATAAAAAAGGATTAATATCTAACTCAAATATAACCAACTCTAAGTAACTTGGATGGAATTTTAGGTTTGATACTCTATTTAATAAAAAAAAAACATAAAACTCACCAAATAAAGTTATACTAATATGTGATATGACTCGAATTAGGTTTTTATTTCTTATTTTTAAAAGGTAATCTGACTCATAAAGCTCCTTACACAAAAGTCAAATCTAGGTTTTAATGAAATCCTAAAATTGGATGTAAACTTTAAACGTTGGATATGAAATTTTTAATAAAAATATGATATACAAACTTGTTCTTGTAACTCAATATTATATTATTGAGTCTTTTTTATATATCGAAATTATTTTTTAAATAAAGTTTCTTGCTTTTAAAAGCTAGATATCCTATTTTAATTCGCATTGAAATGACAAATATACCCTTTTTTTAATGAAAAAATCTCTCAATCTCAATCTCCATCTCTCTCTCCCTCTCATATTCGGTGCTTTATCCATTTCATTTTCATTGAAGAATTTGAAAAGAGAGGGGGAAAAAAGCATTGAGAATATACCTATTTTCATGTTTCATTCAAGACATTCCACTTTGTTAACAGCTTGATTTATTCCATGTAGCCCTTTTTCATCAAAAAAAAAAGAAAAGAAAAAGGATAAGCTCAGTAACATTCTATGAGCACGGGATCTTTAAGAAACTAAACTATTAAATAATGGCGCTCAAAGGAAGGGTTATAACACTTTTATGTGTATAGGTTCAGATACAGCTTTAAGTTTACCCATAAGAAAATGACCAATCCATCCGTACTATAAACACTGGTCTACAAGATACATAGACAAAAGTCAATAGATGCTTGCCCACGTATCTGTGCCAGATTGTAAAGAAGCTTCTTTGAGGTAGTGAGGTTGCACATAACTGAAGAAATCAAATGACTTTTTCTAAGCTACTTTTTAAAAAACTGAGTCGTATAACGTCGTCTTATGGAAGCGTTTAAGATCATTTAAGACATAAAACTCTGCTAAATCAGCACTTCGATGAACTGCTATATAGTTTCCATTTTCATACCGTGAAGTAAGAAAGATTATTAAGGAGTAACCTGAGAAAAAATTCTGAGACTTCAGTGATGTGAGTTTGTCAAGTGATGATCCTACCATCTGAAGCCTTCACTCTGGCAAGTTTTCGTTGGTTCAGTACATGATGAACTGATACAACAACAACGACAACAACAAACATGCTTTATTCTACTGAGGTACGATGAATTGATACATTAAGTATATTTACCCAGGAATTTCTCATAAACCAATATAAACATGTTAGTAGCTACTGGAACATAACTTGGGGCTGCCAGGGTTTCATTATTATTATTTTTTCCCTTTTAGAGGGATCACAAGGATTTGCCAGATCCTAGAAATCTACGCTGAACAAGAAGCATCTTGTAAGAAAGTGATGTAACAATTGCAGCAACTTGTACAGAAAGACAGAACATTTTTGAAAGGGAAAGAATAGTGAACAGAAGATGGATGAATAATTCAGAGCAGGTGGGAGATGAAGAAGGAGATAATCTTGAACGGCTCCAGGTTGTCCCAAGATTCTCCAGTCTTAACTTTGGGTCACAAAATGACATGTTTGGTTACTTAATCCAGCAGCCAAACTGTGCCCACAACTTTTGATACCATGCCAGAGATGATTAGAGTCTCTTTGTGCCCACAAGTAAAAATTCTGGATTGTTTGTGTTGGGTTTTAAGAATTGATTAGATAAATAAACAAGTTAAAAGCCCAAAGGCAATATATTTCACCACTGAAAATGAGCAAAATTTAACTCTTCTATTGAAAAATTAAAAAAGGGTTTTCCTTGAGAGTGAACAAAATTTAACAGTTCATGTTTGATTTAATTAGAGATATTTTGATATGTTTTTAGAAAAGCATAGTCTTGGTTTCTTTTCTTTTTTTTTTTTGTTTAAGTAAAAAATTTTGATTAGTTGGGTCCTAAGGTCAGCACATGCTTTTAAATTTAAAAAGGGCTTATAGAGATATTTATAAAGTTCCATTAACAAGGTCATCAGCTGGTAGATCTTATAGGTTATGAGTCAAATCTTACTAATTAGATCAAATTTCTAAAATTGATTATATCAGATATCACAAATATGCACTTTGCTAAAAAAAAAAAAAAGATATCACAAATATGCACATAGAAGGCCTAACGCCCAGCTCCAATCCGTTCACTAAACTGAATTCCCTTGTTTGGGCCTTCATTCAGCTTATTGGGCTTTATGAATGTTTCAAATGGTTCAGCTTTCCTTAATTTCCATATTTATATTTACGGCATGGTTCAAGTTTTTAACTTCATCACAAAGTGTTCCTTTTGGCTCAAAAAAAAAAAAAAAAAATCCTCCAGCCACTAATATAAAAGAAAATTAATCAACTTCATGTTTATTAAAAAATGGTAGTTATATATTTAAAATTGTTAAAAAATAAGCAACATTTCAATTTTATCCTTTGCAATTAATAAACATAATAAATTGTTATTTATACATTAAGATAATAGTAAATAAAAAATATTTAAAATTAAAAAAAACATTAATTACTCTTTCTTTACCTTATATCAAGGAATTCTTTCTTTACCTTACTCTTTCTTTAAGATCTTTAGCATTAGTAATGGACATATACCATATGTGTGACATTATTAATGTGATTTTGATAGTTGGTTTTGAGGATAGGCAAATAATACTTTTGATGTATTAGATATTTTTTATACCTCATAAGTATGAAAATATTTAATGCATTTTTTTAGGTATAGACATTTGTGTGAGCCAAATCTGTGTGGTATGAGAGCTTTCATTGTTGAAATTTGTTTGTTAGGAACTTTATACTTTAATATGTTATGCATGCATAATTATTATTTCTCATTTTTTGTTTTGCGATTTCAACTTTTGTATTTTGAGCAACTATCTTTTGTTAAGGCTCTTTATGAGCTTTCATGATACATGATAATAGTTACATAATTAAAATTCGCTTGTTGGGATTCTATACTATAATTATGTTAGGTATGCATGATTAATATTTTTTATTTTCTGTTTTAGAATTTCAATTTCTATTTTGAGCAACTATATTTTGTTGAGGCTCTTTACAAGACCAATTATGATCATTTATAAGAGTTCTTAAGTATGTATCTTACCATTTTTGGAGAATTATATGGCCCCGAGAGAATTGAAACTAGCGGATCTCTCTTGATAGTCTAGTACTTTTGATAAGACCTATCATGAATATTTATATAAGTCCAACTAGATCTGTTTAACGATGATTGAATTCACTATAGAGGAAAGAAATTAGAGACAACACTTTTGATGAGATATATTATTTGATGCTTGATAGCACTCAATTGCAATGGGACATTTGGTGTTGAGGGGCTATATCTTAGATTTGGATGGGATTGGCCTGGGAGTCTTTCATATTCTATAAAACTGCTATAATCTAAATATGAATTCTTAATGTCTTCTTACTTCTCGTAGGAAAAGGGAGAGATTAAAGGACCATATAATATTAATTGTAGCCTATAATAACTTCTAAACCACAATAACCTCTAATCTAAAGGGTAAGGTGTTTTAGGTTTGGAACAATTTTGGAAGGCTCATTTAAGTGGGAGTTGTTAGACTCAAAAAATTACCTTTTGGCATCCTATTTGTTCTATTGGTTTAATAGACATTGAAGAATAAAAGATATCGGGCCTCGAAAATATTTTTTTCCTTTATGAGCTTATGAGTTTTGTCACTCTTGATATTTCGGGCATGTACACCCTTTACATTGTAACTCCTGTGTATGATATTCTACTATTGATAGTGAAGTCATTTGAAGGATGGATAGATTATAACTATTTGGAGTTTGTAGCTCTATCCATAGATTAAGGGCATTTATAGATAAATTAGTGATATATCTTTGGGATATTGAAAAAGTCATTTGCATCTAATAATTGTGTAATCATGACTGTGCATTGTTTGGAATTATATGTCAAGATATTATGTTGACAATGAATTTTACCCTATAAATATATCAGTGTCAATGTAATTTATGGTTAAATTTTTAAATTATCTATGAATACTATTAGTTAAGGACATTCTTTGTAAATGAGAGATTACTATTGTTGGTAATTGGTTAGGCATTCATTTTTGGCAAGGTGCAAATATAGGTTTTAATGTTTTGATGTTTCTTATACCATATAGGTATGGTGACATTAAATACATTTTGTTGTAACTCTTCTGATAAAATCCTTAATCCATATTTAAACTAGATACCTAATAATTTAGTTTCTAAAATATTATAAGACATATTATTTATATTGGCTTGGAAATCATAAGTGAGATATTTAATTAAAGAAGCTTAATCTTAAAATTTATCAAGAGATTCATTGTTTATTGTTGCATAAGATAAAAAAGGTGCCGATTTTATTATTCACTATCAAGTTAATAAAATTTGAATCTTACTTTCAAATAAATAGGGAGAGTTATATGCCTAGGCCATTGGCCTACTTGTTAAAAGCACATTTACCTAAGCATGTTTGTTTATCAACTTCATTTGATGAGGATGAGGTTGTTAAGAATCTATTTATTAAAATAAAACAATCCATGAAATATATTAAGGAGTTGGTTTGATTAAGATGATCTCACAAAATTGGTATGCCCATAATACCTAGTTAAAAGTAATCATTTATAATTAATCAAATAAATAATGATAACAGTTACAAGGTATTAACCTTCTTATTATACATGGTGATGACATTATCATACTACTCATGGATGTTATAATAATTTGCTATTAAATTATCTCACACTAATAGAGATTTGAGGGAAGTAATTGAAATACCTTAGCAAGATGGTTTTGTAGAATTTAGTTAAGAGCATTTAATGTGCAACTATTTAAACTCTTGTGGAATAAACAAGTCTTTAGGTAGTGGTATTTGAAGTTTGATGAGGTTATTGCCTTCCTTTAATTTTATTTGGAATACTTCAAATTCGTGTATGTTTGTTAAATGTTGGGAAGAGTAGTCTTTTGCCTCTTATGCTCTATGTTAGTGACTAGTTACTAGTTAATGATTAAATAAATAAGACAAAGTACTCGTGGTCATGCCATATTGATATAAAATATTTTGTTAGACATTTTGTTCAAAGATTATTATCCCTTTTAATATGTTTATCAACATTTTTCATTTATTTCATGAATTGATTTATTTTAACAAGTGGATTCTTAACAACCTTATCCTCACCAAATGAAGCTAATGAACAAAGGTGTTTAGATAAAGATACTCTTGACAAGTAGGCTAATTGTCTAGGCCTATAACTCTTACTATTTATTTGAAGGTAAGATTCAAATTTGATTAACTTGATAGTGAATAATAAAATTAGCACTTTTTTGATCTTATGCAACAGTAAACAATAAATTTCTTAATAAACTTTAACATTAAGCTTCTTTAAATTTAAATTTATGAAATTTTAAATTTAAAGTATTTCAATTTATGTGATTAATTGAATAGAAATTCTTTTAATCTTCTAAGCTTGGTCTATGGAATACTGCGTGTTGTTACCACCCATAACCCCAGATTGCTTGAGTGTACTTTCCTCATACGCTTCATCCTCTTCTTCATACATATCTTCCTCGTTCTCAATGGTCCTACTGTCACCTCTTGGTCTTTCATTCCTTGGTACACCTTGTCCCTTCATGGTGCTGCAAATTACTCTCATCAAATCTCTCATTTTCAACAATAGAGCCTTATTACCCTGCGGTTCATTCCTTAATTGCTCCAAATTCCAACCGATGGGATTATGGTTCTTAGTGAAATCTCATTTATCTCTAGTACCACATCCATGTTGGATGAGTTACCACCAATAGCAGTTTTGACAGATCATCTTCTTGTCATCTTTTCTCCCCTTTTAAGGATGAAAGCAATCACAAAAAGAGTAAGTGGACAAGTTAAATGACTATATAAAAGGAAGGTAAGTGTAATGAATATATATGCCAACTTTTACTTATGAATGCAACACATAAGACAATCTAACACATGAATTACAGTATACCAATCTCAGAACGTGTGAAATTGATACTAAATTATAATGTCTACTAAATTATAATGTCAGCCCTGATATTACCAAACACATAGAACATAAGACATAAGACACCTTATTCTTTAAATAAGGTTGTCATAACACAAGAGTTTATAAAATTATCTGAAAGGATTGAGATCCGTAGAAAACTCATTTTGAAAAAATATTTAAGCTCAAACCATGCCTTAAATTAAGTTAAACAAGGTAGCGGAAGCATAAAAAATAATTACAGCTCTTAAACACATTAAATAGCCATTCTAGAAAATTCTAAAAATTGCCTTGTCCACCACTGCAGATGGCACAGAGGAACTATGTCCCTCTTAGTGCAGTGCGTCGTGGCGCACTCCTATTGTTATGACAGTTCTGTTGTCATCACAACTTCTCTAGCCAATTTTTAGAGTACACCATTTTGCCATCTAATGTTCGATTTGAACAATTCAAGTGTCAACACGTAGCTCTTAGAGTCATCTAGTTATTGACATTGGTCTCACACCTAAATGCTCAACCATTTAAAAGTTGGACGCCTAAACACAAATTGGTTATTTTTTTTTTCAAAACAACCACAAGGGTGTCCAAACCTATAAAGCAAGTGCCAATAACCATAGAACTACTTGAACTAATTTAAATAAATCACAAAAAACTTGATAGACCAAATATAAAATAACCAAAACAATCCTAACACAAATTGGCCGATAAAACCCTAATTTCATAATGAATTGAAAGGGTGATAATAGTTCACATTAGACATCATTTTGGCCATTACAACACATAAGAACACAAAAACAGTACTTGTACTAGTATCTCAACCTCTCACTATAAATTCATCACAGTTATTGTCTCTTAGGTTAAGATACCCATAATTACAATCATTCCTCATGCAAGTAATCCTTATAGCAAAACATGATCCTAAATTGGCATAAACATTCATTTATTACAATTACAAAATGATAAAAAGAGAGATATACAAACTCAAGCTTCTCTGATCTTAATGGCACTTCTGTTCTCTTTGCCTCTATTGGAGCCTTCACCTATAAAACATAACTATAGGGTGAGTCGAAACTAAATAATCTAAATAAACTACTAGTATGTGGGAATAGATAGTGAGTATGTGAAGGGGAGTTTAAATATATACGCCAAATATATCACGTTACATTCACACATGATTTTACAATGCATGATCAATACATCTCCTTATATCCTTTGACTGAATTTGTGGGTTGACAATTTGATATAACCAAATTTATGTGACTGTATAGGCTCAAGCTCACCACTCATGGGAGGCAACCCTGGCCAAAGGTGCATGTGCCATATGGATTTTCAAATAATATTCCCGAATAACAACACTAGGGTGAACTTTCACCCTCTTATAATGATTATACCAAACATATACTCAACAATTCCACACATAGCTATAAACATATAAATTATACTCAAATAATCATTTCCATTATAAATTATACAATTTCACAAATACATATGCATGAACATAGTATTTAGCATAAAACTTTCAAAACCATAGATATGAAAAGCATAATTATCCATTCCTTTTCACATAAATTTCTAAATTATAATTATTTTTTTATTAATACTATACCAGTCTAAAACAATAATAGTTACTTTCATAATTACCACATAACTACCCAAACACACAAATAGAGAGTTTAGAAAATTTGATTGCCTTAGGTTACCGTGCTCAAACTTAGCTCCACAAGGTCCACTAGTATATGAATGCCTAATTAATATTTAATCTACAAGGTTAAATATTTAACATCAATTTTCACTCTAATTAATCCCTTTCTAGCCTAATGTTGGGTACCAGTTATACTTAAAATCCTAGTTTAACACCATCAACACATCTACTACCTTCCATTAATTTCATTTAACATCCCAACGCATTAATAACACTAATCCATTATCCATATTATTTTAAAACTCCTAAATTTCACTTAGGATTCATCTAAACCCTAACCAAAAATTTTAAATCACTACATAATTTATAAACCTAGGTTTAGAAGATTCATTTAACTCTCAAAGATATTAACTAAGGTAATGGATTTGGTCAAAACTTAAGGAAACATAAAATCAAGCCCCAACCATAACCAAATCTACCAAAATTCACATAAATGGGAGGGAAGAAGGAGAGGAAGCTTACCCAAGGGATTATCAAGCTCTATATACCTTCAAAATGCTCCAAGAGTCAAGCCCTACTAGACCCCAAGGCTCCCTCCCTCACCCCTCACGCATTTCTCTCTTTCTTTCTATTCTGCTTCAAATGCGCACGATAGTCTGATTTATCCAGATTTTTTCCCATCCGCCATGGGGATGGCACAAACAAGCTCAAACACATTTTGGGCCTATTTTTGTGTCACAGTCCACTCAAACTCTTACCTAACCCTCTTTCAAGACTGTCGAAAGATCCATAAATCATATTAGTGATCCAAAAACTTACTAATTCATAATTCTCTTATTTTGATTAATTTACCTTCCTTAAATACTTAAAATTGTAAAGTTGAAAAACTTAAGATGTTATACTATGGCTCTAGTTGGGCTTTGTAATAAAATTATCATTTTTTCTTCCTTAATTCAAACTAGTATGAGGATGGATGTTTGTGCTAAGGCAAAGCAAAGACTAGATTAAGGATATTGGGAGGTGCCTCCTTAAAGTTGGGTTAAGCTTAACATTGACGGTGCGACAAAAGGAAACCCAGGGACGGCAAGCTGCAGAGGTGTTTTTTAAAATTTAGACGGAAAATGGCTTAGTAGATTTGTGTGTAATCTTAGTAGCTGCATAGTGAAGGAAGCTAAGTTTTGGAGCTTTTAATATGGAATCCATGTGACAAACAAACTTAATATGCTAAAGCTTATAATTGAGAGTGATTTTTCTATAGTAGTTGATGTGTACTTGTCAGCGGTTGAGTATCGTGAAGTACCTTAGTGGCAAATGTTGTCATGCTATCACAAAGATCACAAAGGAATGGCAGGTATTGGTAAGGCATGTTTTTTGATAATGCAATAGGAGTGTTGACTAGTTAGTTAAATGAGATTTAAGGCAAGAGTATGGATGTAAAGTCATTCAGGATCTTCTTAGAGGTCTCTTTGAGTGGATTTATCGAGATGTAAAGGTCATTTTGACCCTAGATTTACTACTAATTAAATAAAGTTTGGGCATTTTGGCCCCATTGCATATAAAAAAATGATAATAATGATTTTAAATCTTTAGGGACCAAATAGATATTTTAAAATTTGGTAAGTCCTTTGAGTACTTTAAATAATAATGAGGACTTACTTCATGGTGATTTTCCCAATTAAAAAAGACTGAAATGACAATTACTAGAATACCCATTATGTTATAAGATGCATTGTTGACAAATTAATAACAAACATTCACTATAGGGCAAATACTATTAACGAGTGAGGCATTTACTGGTGACACGTCACTCGTTAATAGTATTTGTCCTATGGTGAATAGTTATTGTTAAGTTGTCACCAGTGCATCTTATAACTTGAGTATTATAGTCATTGTTGTTTTAATCTTATTCACTCTTAAGTCCCTAACTTGATAGCTATTTAGAGATTTTATGGAACCTTTGGGTATTTTGAATGATTGTGGGGACCATGGTAATTTTCTCTTTTTAATTTTACCAATTAACACTATAATGGTTTCTCTTTTTTAAATGGTTTTATTTTTAAACTTTCAATTTTAAGTAAAACAAATATAATTTATAAATGAACATTTAAAATATATCTTTTTAATCATTTTTCAAATATTAAATTTAAAGAAATAATATATATACTCCCGTCATTCAAAAATATAAGGTATTTTTAGTCTTTTAAGATATAATCATTACCTTTTTTTTCCTTTCAAAAGTGCCCTTATTGAATAAATTATTTTATATTTATTTTAAAGTCAAACACTCTATTAAATAGGGATAAATATAAAAAAATAATGTTAGTTTAAAGATAAGTAACTACTTTATTGAAGATGAGATTCGGTTAAAAATGCCTTACATTTTTAAAGGGAGATAATAATTAATTAATTAATCCATTGAATTTAGGAGAAGACAGAGGTACATATATTTTATATACTTTTATCAAATCAAATGTAGGTATGTTAATAATAAGATTTAATAATACACTCTTGCAAAATTAATAATTAAACTGTAAATCAATTATTTTATGCATTGAATACATTAAAAACAACGAGGAATCACAGACAATCTTGTTTTTGGGTAACAGTACTTTTATTGCATATAATAAAATCACGCAACACCAACATATTAATTACTACAAACAAATCGACACGTCAACATTAGACGAAGACGATGACGACGACAGTCAAAGGGGAGGTTGAGGCAAACCAGCGCAAATAGCAAGCATTAAGCATTGGACTGAAGAAGCAAATATTTAAGAAAAGAAGGCCAGGGATAAGCATTGGACAGTCCCCAGCTATAGATTTATAAATAGCCATAATCGTATGGTCGTTGAACTTCGCTAACAATGGTTTCAAAAAGATCCATGTAGAGTGGGAACTCCACGATTGTGAAGTAAACAGGAAGACAGGTGGCAGCATAAAGAGGGATTATTGCTCTATTGAACTTGTCCTCGAGCACAAAGGAATGTGCAGCGCAGAAAGATGCGAACATGGAGACAATGGACACAAACAGTGAGCTCAAGGCTATAAAAAGCTTGACTGGCAATTTTTTCTTAAAATCTGTGGGTTGTTTTTGAGAAGTAAGTATGGAAAGGAACATGATCAGTGCGACGACAGAGAAGCAGAGAGCAATAAGTGCAGCAAGAGCGAAGAGTTCAAACACTGGCCGTCCATCTAAGGTCGGCTTGCCAGTCTTGTCATCGTTACCGCCGGGTAGAGTGCTTGATGTTGCAAAGGAAACTCCGACAACCAACGCTGCTACCACTGAGCAAGATTCAGACGTGCGATTAAGCCATTCACCACTAGTTTTGACAAGTTCTTTATGTTGTCCAATGAAGATTTGTCCCGGAGTTTCCCCTTTCTTGTTTAAAAGGGAAACCGCACGAGGTGGCACTAACGATTTCACGTGCTGCATGTAGTTCAAGTTAAAAGTAATAACATATATGTACGTGCTTATGAGAGTGGAATTAATGTATGTGTGTGTGTGTACACATACCTCGTACCACTTGATTAGACGTTGCAACTGCAAGGCACCAGAGCCATAACTTAGCCCAGGAAGAGACAAGGATTCAACAGACTTTGCTGCTAAGTGCAGTACTGTGTTGCCATCAAAGTCTACGCCTCCAAGGAGGTTGTCCCAAAACCTCTGGTGCCTGAGGAGCCTAAAAATATGGGGTTGCCTGTACTCTACAGCCACATGCAATACATTTTGGCCACGGTGATTGATATCGTGGATGGCGCTTGGTATATCAGCCATAATTTTCTTGACTATTTCCAGCACTCCATATTTTGCTGCAACGAGCAATGGTGTTTCAATTCTCCTTCTCCTTCGTTCTTTTGGCTCACCATTTTTCTTCTCATCGGCCCCTGCAAATTATAATGCAATTAGCTTGGTGGAGAGTGCAATCTGAATGTATAATTAACCACATTGAGTATTGTTGAATTGCACCTTTGATAAATTGGGCCAAGTAAGTGGGGACCCAAATTGTGTTAAATAATTATTTATATTAATAATTATTTTTTATTATCTTATGGGTGGTTACCGGAATATTTTGGAGGGAGTGGTTATTTGTTTTAAATAAAATAACTACCCATTATCTATGAGTAGATATTGGGTAATATGATATAACAGACGTTCATTTTCTCCCCCACTCTCTAGAAAACTCACGCAGAGAACAAGAATATTATCTCATCTGCTTCTTTCCCTCTCCTCTCTCAACAAAGTTTCAGTGTGTCTACTGTATATCAAACACCTGTATTCATTATTATGATCGGGTTACCATGAGGAAAAAAAAGGCCGAGCATCGCTATCAGAGGTACCGTCATGAAAGTTGACAGAGGTATGTTTCTGCACTCCATTTTCTTACAAACACACACACACACAACTCTCACATAGGCATACGCAGCATCCCCTAAAAGCCTTGCTTGCAGATTTATCAGCTTTGCCATTGTACACGCCCAAGCGTTTGAGGAGTTCAGCCAATTCTTGGGAGTTTTGAAACATCAATTATATTAATCGAATCCAGATGAAGAAGAAAAAGTGCCAAAATGGGAGATAATAAAAGGGAACAAAATAAATAATGGAATCAGTGGATTCTGCTTTCGTCCCTCAAAACCATTATTTTAATCAATCAAAACTTTTATATTTTAAAATTTTTTTACACCCACACTAAATTTATTATGTGGAGATGTGTAAACATTTGTTATCAGTTATTTAATTTAATTTTATAAATATATATTTCTTATTGATATAACTTGAATGGTTTTTAATTAGAAATTTATATAACATTTTTCAAGATTATAAATATATCATAAATTAAAAAAATTATATATAAAATGCTTGCTATGTATATATAGGGAGAATGAACGTTTGACCACCCGAATTAGGATATGCTTTTTTCATTTTTCTCTTTGATGATATTGCTTGTTTTCCTTCAGATTCTTTAAATTTTGCCCATAATAAGAGAAAGAGATAATTGTTCAGGTGCTCTTTAGATGATTTTTTCTTGTCTGTCGTTTCTCATCTCTTTCTTCCTTTCCTTTCCTTTTTTGATTTTTTAATGAATATTTTGCTGCAGGGTGCAAATTGATCAATATATATAGACACTTCCCCTAGTAGCTTTTTTTGTGATACAATAATAATTAAATATACAGCTCTAAGTTTATTCGAATTCAAACCTGATCATATATACTATAATGGTATAGATCAGAGTTACCGTTTTATTTGTTTTGATCGACAGGAACATTATAAATCTGCTGTTGATTCATTTTGGCTGCAATATTTCAATACCACTGATGAGTGATGAAACTCGCAATAAATATCCTTCACATTTGTGATGGTTTAATTGATCATGATTAACGAGAGACACGATCCAAACTCTGGGTCCCCCAATACACATATAGTGACCTATTATACTCTCTCTTTAGTCTTAAATATAAGACCGGACGAGTTTCATTTTAGAAAAACAATCAAATCTTGAAATTTGAAATTCATGACAGTTAAGTAACTGATAAAATTTTTTATAAAATAAATTGCGAATAAAGATTTAAATAATTGTAAACATAAATCTCAATTGTAAATTAATAGTTATATTTAAATTTTAAATGTTTTATTTAAAGTTAGAACTTCTAAATTTATAACTATTTGAACTAATATTTACAATTGATTTACATACTAGGCTTGAGGGGAGAATGGCTAGACTTAACCCAAATGGCAAGCCAGTTTCACAAAGGCGAGTGGAATGTCACTTTTAGATAGGTTGCAACGTGGTCTTGCCTACTTCCCCCACTACCCGTTTATTTCAGTGCACTTACTCTCCCTATTTCA
Source organism: Prosopis cineraria (assembly GCF_029017545.1). Lineage (NCBI taxonomy): Eukaryota > Viridiplantae > Streptophyta > Magnoliopsida > Fabales > Fabaceae > Prosopis > Prosopis cineraria. The sequence goes on from NW_026555332.1 coordinate 37,997,494, forward strand.
CACGACTAGGCGCACCGTTGGTCAAAAATGGCATGGATAGTTACTTGTTTTTGATGGCGCCAAACTTAAATTCAAAAGGAGAGCGCCATTGTCATTTTTTTATAAGTAGGCAATGAGTGCATGATTAATTGAAGATCTCACGGCTTATCCTTTATTTTTTTTTGCATGCACTTGACTCTCTAGAAAAATTATGGCAAAGGACTTTGGGAACGTATTTAATCATTTGATTCAACTCACATTTTTGAGGACACATTCCTCTGACACGCTTGGCACGCCTACTAAGAGTCGTGACACTCTAACTAGTTCCCTGAAAATTGAGCTAACACAGTTTTTGGCACTCTTAGTGGAACCTGATTGTCAACAACAATGCTGAGAAACATACATTTTAAGGGTTTTGATAATAAAGACCACACTAGGCCCCAAGGTTTGGAACATGGTGTTGCAAGTGCAATGCGCAAAACTCATGACTCACGTTCCAGGGATGAAAGGGAGGCGGGATTCCTGACTTAATTGACATCTAACCCCTTGGATTTAGACTAGCCCATATCCAACTTACATATCGAGTCACTGGGCAAAAGATTCTGAACAAAGCCTAAAAGGCCTTCAGAAAAGCTTTGAACGGCAAGTTGAGCAAATCAAGAAAACCTTCGAGAACTTCACGAGGCGCTGACTGAGGCAACCAAAAACAAACTGATAAGGCAGTAGCATTTTGCACTCAATAGTTGGAAATGGCTGAAGAGAAATAGCTAGAGAATTCGAGTCATTGAAGCATAGGAGTGGGAATTCTTTTAAACAAAAAAGGAAGAGCGAGACTAGAGAAGACATATTGAACTATGCCAGGTCATCACGACAACCATGCAAGCACTAAGCAATCGGTTGTCCATTCACATGATGATCCACACAGTGACTGAGGAAACCCTTCAACAAAACACCCTTGAGAAGATTCTTGTCCTAACCCTCAAGAACAAAGAAGTCCATCAGGGCCCAATAATTTGCCAAAGGATGGTACACTCCATCCCATCAGAGGGGACAAGCAGGCCAATATGACCGCTTTTAACATAAGAGACAAGGGTTCTTCTTAGACGAATTACTATGCCCATACTAACCCTTCCAAAGGCGTTCTTCAAGGCTTTTCAATTCGGCCCACCGTGCTACCAGAGCCTCCAAACTGGGAGAAATAATTCTCCACATACAACATCGGCTTGGCAGTGCCGATGCCATAATAGATTAATAGTTTCGGGGAAGTGTAAGAGAAAAATAGTGTAGCACGAAGCTGCAAGAAATCTTGGTCCTTGAGAGCCTCCTGAAAGCAGGTGGGCAAGTAATGGGTTTCAAGGAAACGTAAGGTGCGCCACAAATGAGAGGTGTTGTCAAGAGAAAGGAACATGGTCAGAGGGTCCTTGTTGGCATCCCTTGCTAACCAGTGAGGATGTGCTTCGTGCAGGAACGTAGGCCAGGCTCCAGAGCTGCAGGAGCCATAAACCTCTAGGGAGTTTGTCAAAAGGCTTCTTGGCGTCTAGGGTGAACATCAGGGAGTGGTATAGAGTTCTCAGGAGAGTTGCATCAAGTGTAAAGAGGCACCCTATGGCCCTCGATTAGACCAGGGGGAACAGCTCTGCAGTTGGCCTTCCGCAGGGGACAGAAAATGTACTTTCTAAAAGATACTATCAATATATAAAATTTCAAAATTTACCTCCGTGCTGTTGTTGGTTATCGTTTCCAGGTCTGATTATTTTGATTTCTCCGACTGAAAAAGATATTTCATCCTTTTCATGATGGCTGTCTTCGGACAAAGCTGTTTCATCAATTTCATGATGGCTGTCTTCAAACTCGTACAACAAAGAATGACAAAGTTCATTCAGTATTTGAAGAGACCAAACATGTTTCTCCTTCTCCCTGCGTATTCTTTTTAATCTACTCGATCCTGGAACGTTACAAAATATACATGAGCAGTTATTTAGGATTAATTAATATGGGAGTAAAAAATTAAAGACGCGTGTCCCCCTGAAAAACAGAGTAAAAGGGACAAACAAAACCCAGGATCGATGCTTTTTCTATCCTATCCACTCATTGCAGAGTAACACACAGTGTGTTCATGATATAGATTAGCATACCTTGGCCAAGAATCAGCGTCACTACCAGATATACAAATCTGAAAAATGAACAGCAGGTCTCGTAGTTTTCTGGATATAACTGATGCGTTTGATGACGAGCTCTACAATCTGATCATAGACAAATGTAATGTAAATTGTGAATTGGTGTGGTGAGGGCATTACAAGTCCATACTCTTGTCATCTTGTGCCCAGCAAGTTCGCTTTCTTAGAAACTAGTTAAGCAGAAATGTGCCAAAACTCAAAAGAATCCTAACCTTGGCTGTTATTATTTCTTGCCATTTCGGGATCCCCTGCATTTGGTGGCTGTCCTTTCGAAAAAATGTTGTCTTTCGAAAAGTGAAACGCTGGAAATTTGTTGGTTACTGGGAATGAAAATGCACAAGCTATCTCAAGCAGCTATAAATAGTGAATTAAAGGAAAAACAATTCACGCATATTCTATTCAATTAATGTAATGCTTGACGTTATTGTGTTTTTGTCTTTGCCTTTAATTAATACTGCATGCGTGTGGGTGTGAACTGTACTTCTATCAAGCTACATTATGCAGTTATAATTTGAAAGAAATACATGTGAAAAGTGAGAATAAGGAAGAAATTATCTAGACCAACGGCGAGCGAAGTTTTCACGACCCCAAAAAAGTCGCACCATGTCCTGTGATTGTCTGGAATATTGCAATTGGGGTTCCTGCCTTCATCTGAGAAAGACTGTTGAAAGCTGTACTCAGCTGGCTTGAGTTCCTCAACAAATATACCTTCCAAACAATAAAACGAGATGTGCATGTGCAAATAACATGAAGAAAAATGATACTCAGATCAGTAGATATCAATAATAGTAGCCTTCCTTCCGCGAACAATATAGGCCGAGGAAATCTAATGTACCTTTCTCTAATATCTCTTATAATGCTCTAACTTTTCAATTTTTTTTTTTATTTTTCTTTGAATCATTGATGTCTACATAAAATAAGAGACATTTCGATATTTTAATATCCCAAAGTGGTAAAGATTTATATTTTTATGATTTTTTAAAGAAAAATATCACAAATACACCCTTTTATTTTTAAAAAATCATAAAAAATGCAAATCTTCATCATTTTGGAACATCAAAATATCCAAATGTTTGTTATTTTATGTAGGAGCTAATGATAAAAAGAAAAAGAAAAAGTTGGGACATTATAAATAATATTAGAGAAAGGCATGTTAGAGGCTCCTAACCCCAAACAATATGGCCTAATCAGTACTTACAGTGATAGATGATCATTTCGTATCGCCCAAGTCGGTTACCACTTTTGAAATCAGAAGGCTTCGCTGCAAGCAGATGGAGGGCAGACAACCCCTCTTCGTTCACCCCGTTCACTAGATCTTCATACAGGTGAATAATTTGGAATGCCAAATCTGCCATTAATATTACAATAGAATCAAATAAAATAAGTAACATGATAATTATAAATGGTTAGAACAGTACTAGAGAAGTCTAAGATCATATATATCAGTATTTGAAGGTGATTGAGGTTCTATTACCATAGAAGTTCCCAGCAATTGCACAATGAAGAAATGTATTGCCGTCGTTCCTTCTACAGTTCACATAATTGGGGGAAGAGCCATTAGGATGAGAAAGGTAATGAAGACAAAGAAACGCTTCTTTTCGGCCGTGAAGAGCCGCCAGGAAGATAGGTGTCTCGCCGTCGACGTTTCGAACATTGACTAAGGATGGATGTTTCTGCGCAATCAAATGACAGATTCTGAGATTCCCCATGGAAGCAGCTACATGCAGAGCAGTGTTTTTTCTGTCATTCTGAGTCTCTAAAACCTCTTTACAGAGTATCGGACATGTTTCAGCTAGCTTCACCATCTGTTCCACCACCTCCTCGTTCCCATCACGCACTGCTACGTGCAACGCTGTGCTTCTCGACTTCGTTATTCTGGCTTTGTGAAGCCGCGGTTCCTTCTTGTACAGTTCAATCACATCCTCCCATTTCCCTTTCATGGCGAATGTAAATAGCTGCTTCTTGCTGGATTCCAAGTCTTTACCCATTTTCTCACCACCTAGATAGTTCTTTTGAGCAATATTATTGACTTCAACGTCTGCATGTGTGACATGTATACATGGACTAGGGGAGTATGGATGGATGGATCATGGATCTGTTGTATGTGTGTCAAAAGTGTGTATGTCAAAGTTCCACATTGACTAAAAGAAAGAATCTCTTAATATATATATACTAAAATGAAATAAGTTAGTAAAATGAGTTTGGTCTCATGCACATAAGATAGGTCAATTTAAAACAATTGTAATTGTAATGTAATTAAAATTAGCCAATTTGCCCTCCTTTGCGTTTATTGAGTTATTTTTACAAAAATAAATAATTATTTTAACTTACCTGTTTTGTCTGCCAAACATCTCCAGATTAATGGACGTGTGCGTTTTTGCTATTTAAGGCTGTTTAATGCGTGCGTAACCGAAGCATTAACTGGTGATTATGAGCCAGCTTTGTGTCTTCATCTTTGGGCTATATATAGCCCTTGGGTGCTGACAGAAAATAGTGCCAGCCTCTTAAGTTTTCAGGGCAATTCTCTCCTTCTGTTCTTGTGTTCGTTTGTTTTATTTTTTAGTTTCTGTTGTTCTGTTCTCTTGCTCCGTCATAGGAAGTGCCTGTTTAATCCTAAGAAATTGCCGGTCTGTCGTTCCGATGTGCCAAAATAGTTTTTAAAGACAGTGCCCTTTCGGATATGACTCAAGTAGCTCGTAGTTTGCCGTTTACGTCTCCTGCCGGCGCCGCCAACAGGATCCATGATCGCTTCCTTTGCTGCAGGGTTGCTGCGTCATTAAGTTATTCCCGCAGATCGATAGTATCTGATAGTGGGTCCGAGTTCTTGTGGGAAAAAAAAAGAGGCGAAAGATTAGAGACAGATTTTTTTTGTTTCCACCAGAAAAAGATTAGAGACAAATTGAAAAGAGGAATGTCTATCCAATAATATAATGAAAAGGTTTGCTGAGAATTAAGGGTGCAGTAGTATATGTATACCTCTATTCTTTACGCAAGCCTAATGTCCTGACATGATGTTCAAAGGTCGGGGAAAAAAAAATTTAATAATTTCTGTTTAAGAAAGAGCTGACATATTACAGACAAAGTGAAAAGGGAGATGTTTATCCAATAGATATACAGGTTGCGGGGAATAATGGGTGCAGTTTATCCTTACACAAGCCAATGCCAAAACAAGTGATTCTTCTGGTTTACGCCTCACAGGCCAGGAAGGCAAAAAACTGGTTGGTTAATTCACAACATATTAATTTATTTTGTATTCGATAAACATCAACAATTATTCATCTACGTGAACACACTTTTGTTTCTGGTGATACCAAGAATGTCATTAGGTCCGTCTAACACTTGTTTTTATATATCACTGATTGATTAATCAATATAGTTAAAAAAATAAACTGATTGGTACCAGAGAATACATTGAAAGTTTCACATGGTCAAAAAAACGTGAAAATTTCACCAATAACAAGATAGCCCAAGGCTAAGAATAATACCTTTTGAGCGAAAATTTTTACTGTATAGTTCGTCGTCCCTTGAACTTCCAATTTTTTAAATAAACAAGTGATTGTTCTTTTAAGATCAATAAACTTAATTTAAAAGACTGGCTAAGAGTCTGAGACGTATAAATTAAAACTATGTGTTCCATGAAAATTTTTTAAAGATATATAAATTTTGTAATTCGATCTTTTTTTTGCAAAATTTATAATTCTATCCTTAATATATTATGTGCATGGAAAATGTCATGATGTTTAAAAAATATCAAAACTCAAAAGGGGCAACCACGTCCCAACATTTGATGAGTAACTTAAGATTGCAAATGAATAAGATTTTAGAATCCACAATAACATGTCTCAAATGTTATCAATTAAAAATGGATAAAATGCTGCAAAAAAATAAGGAAATAATATTGGTAAATCATTAGACCCTTTTGTGATAATTTTTTAATAGGAAATTTACAAATAGATCTCATATAAAAAATTTATCTATAAACAAGTTTAACGAATTTGTGAAAATATGCTCAAATCTTATGAAACTTAATTGTAATTTATTTTGCTATGAAAAATGACACAAATAACTTTAGATTCTCAACCTTTTGACTGGTGTTGACCAAACAAAGAAATTCTTTAATAGTATTTTCATTAAAATATTAATACGTTACTGTTTACAAGTTAAACATAACATATTATAAAGTAAATATTTAAAATTTATAAGTAAAATCTTCACATTTCCAAGTCAATCTTCTAATATTAACACTTTGATATTTACAAATAAAGTTCACAAATTTACAAGTTAGACTCGTAGATTGAGATGAGTAACTTGTAAATATATGACATTTAACTTGTACATTATGTAAATATTAACCTATTAATATTGTAAGAGGTCAACTTGTAAATATAAAAAAATCTAATCGATAATCTTAAAGATTTACTCATAAAGCTGTGATATTTGACTCGCAAATATTAAATTAAAACATGAATAATTTAATAAAATATTTTAAAAATTTATTTTTTAACTTGTCAGTGATAGCCAGCCACTGGTCAATGATTGCCAATGGTTGGTTAGAGCCAAAAATATTTGCATCATGTTATATGATAAATTAATTATAATCAAGTCTAATCACATTTTTAAAAATTCGTGAGACTTATTTATAAATTTTTTTAATGAAAATCATTTACAAGTTCCCCTTTTTAACTGCATGATTAGAAATAATTAAAATTTAAAATGAATAATTTATTGCAATTTTTGCAAAAGAGCAATTATACAATATAAGGTTGTACTGATCACTAGTGCGAATGTATGTCGCAACATCCACCAAGGGGTTGGTTTTAAGAAGTGATACAGGTTTCAAGTAGTAGTGATTTTAAAACTGAATCGGATCGGATGGTCGGATTGTCAATCAGTCTAGATTCTGGTTCAATCAATAAATGAAAATTGTTCTGGAAATTAAGTTGGGTTGGGCTGTTTTGGACGGGCAGTCGAATCAGGAATCGAAATCAAGTCAGGATCCAGATTTAGTTTTTAAGAACCCAACTATTCAAAAAAAACTTTTTTTATTTTTTATTGATTTTTTTTAGGAAATGACTAGTTTTTTTAATATTTGATGTTATGTTGTATCATATGGCTTATTAAGTTATAATAAACTTAAAATATTTAATTTTTTAAGTTAAATGGTAATTTCATATTTATTTCTTATATTTACATTATTGTATATATATATATATATATATATAATTTTTTAATTTAATTATTACATTACCGGTTTGACTATTGGTCTAACCCCATTAAAGCATACGAATCATGAATAACTCATCTTTTTGATTCAATAACTAGTTTGGTTCTAAAAACTTTGGTGTCAAGTAGTACTAGAGTTCCATGCTCATCACCCTTTTTAGCCTTTTTTAGCTATAAAAAATAAAATAAATTATCTAAATGCTGCAATGTAAAAAGTATGTATCCAAATACTATATCAAAAATCATTCAAAACAAAAATAAATTTATATTTATAAAGAATTTGTTTAGGTCAATAACAATTTTATATTTAGAATTTTTTTGAATGAAAAGTGAAATTGTTCACTTAATGAATGAACTCAACTTTTTCTAATTGATAAGACATAATATTTTATATTCTACTTTCTTTCATATTGCTCCACCAAGAGTTGAATTGCCTTATCTACAAAGGCCTCGAGATAGACTAAGTGATGTGGCTACTTGCCTACCCAACTATCGATTAAAAATGAAAATGTAGGGAAACAAAAATCTAAAAATTTTAGTCAATCTCATTATGTGTCGGAGCATTTGGATTATTTATATCTTTATTTAATGATCCTGCACTATTTGGATTGTTCAAAAGTAGAAGTATTATATTCAATCAAAATTAAAGACGTAAATGATTCAAATTAAGTAGAAGTAGGTGAGTTGAAAAGGGATGATAATGAAGCAGCGCGTAACCAGACTCGATTAGTAGGATTGAGAGATATGAAGAGGGGTGATAATAATGATGAGGTTGGCATGTAATGAGATTAACTAAAATTTAAGGTTCTTGTTTCCTTACATTTTCATTTTCAATTTATAATGATGAGGTTGGCATGTAATGAGATTAACTAAAATTTAAAGCTCTTGTTTTCTTACATTTTCATTTTCAATTGGGGTTGGGTAGATAAATAGACATCATGTCACTTGCTCGATCTATCTTGAAGAATTTGTGGACGAGTTAACTCAACTCTTAATAGAACAGGCTGAGAGAAAGTAAAATAAAAAATATTATATCTTGTTAATTAAAAAAGTTGAACTTGTTTATTAAGTGAATGATTTTACTTTTCATTGAAAAAATAATTTTTGATTGCAAAATTATTCTTGGCTTGAGAGATATTTTTACAAATATAATCTCATTTCCGATTTGAACCATTTTTTGTACACTATTTAAGTAAATACTGTAATAAACTTTAAAAAAAAATTAATTAATAGCATTTAATGTTATTCTTATAACTTGTGGACTAAGCATGACAAGAGATAATAGTGATCTAGTGGAAAGATTGCCAGTAATTTATCTTGTTAGTCCCAATGAAGATATTTTTTTTGCCAGTAATTTATCCTTGGGGTTATGCGTTCAAATCTTGTTAGTCCCAATGAAGATATTTTTTTCACCATAAAATTACCAAAATATCCCCTTAAACATAACACTAGATTTTCTCTCATTTTCTTTTCATTTGTGTCTGGCATCAGCAAACGTAAAAAAAAAAAAAAAAAAAAAAAAAAAAAAAAAAAAAAAAAAAACACGCACATACACACACACAGAGCTTCGCGATTGCTCTTCTTGTCTGCGCCAGCGTGAGAAAGTGGTCTTCTGAGGTGCGTGACGGGGAGATCCGTCGCTGCTGTAGGTCGCCAGATTCTTGTCCTTCATTCATGATCGCTGCTGTGGCCAAGCGTGAGATTCTTCCTCTCCTCAGTTGCGTTGCTGACTTTCTTCTTTCCATGAGTTCCACAGTGTTGTTATGCAGGGGAGCATGTAACATTTCAGTTTAAATTTTAAATAGTTAATTAAAATTAAAAAAAATTAAAAAAAATATTTGAAGGTAATTGAGTTAATTAGGATATGGTTATTGAACTTAACTTATGATATAATTTTAAGTTAAGTATTTTTCAAAGTAAAAATACAAATAAATAAATGTAAAAAAAAAAGAAAGAGATCTAAAAATGTAATTAAAAAAAAAAAAGAAACAAGAAAGGGGTCTCGCCTGACTGTGTGTGTAAGTGTGTGAATATTTAAAAAAAGAAAAGAAAAGAAGGAATAAGATTGGCTCACAACCAATTAAAAACACTACACACCTCTTTCCCTTTCATTTCTCTTCCCTTTTTCATTCCTCGGGTGCGAACAGCGAGAGCGTGCGTTTGCCGGCGATAGGAAGCTAATTTTGAAAGTCAGACTTCTTAATAGAATATTTTAAATAAAATTTTAAATATTTTAAAATTATGTAAATATCCTATAGTGTTGGCATATTAAATAAAATTAAAAAAGTATAGTTGGAGTGTCATTCATGTCAAAGAAAAAATTAGAGAAAATTTGGACAGTGTGAATACCCAAATTTAGTTAATTAGAGTTGTTAATTGATTATTAGTATTTAATTCTATAGATTAAATATTGATCGAGTCTTGTAAAACTAATGAAATCTTAAGGAGTTGATTTTGCCATAGTAACTCTTTTTGTGACAAAAAATATTGAAATAACCAGATAATTTAATCTTTTTATTTGTATATTTGAATAGTTATGAGTTTTGCAAAAGTATAATATACATAATCTATTGTGAAAACTAGTAATTTATTTGTATGAATATCTGGTGTTTTAAAAATTTATGTAAAGTAGTATTAAACTATAGGATTATTTTTATGTTTAAGACCTATTTATACTCATTTGTAGATAATTGTGAAATTGAATATAAGTTCAAAATGCTAGTAATTGTTGTATGATCATCCTTGATGAGCTAAAATATGTATGACTAGAATTGTATTAGCATGATTATTATAGAAGGACGAGAGTTCACCCTAAAATTGTAAGGGTATATTGTTTGATGTATACTGGCACCTTGGAGGCTCAGGTGCTTAGTTTTTTTTGTTTGAAAGTTTCAATATTGTCTTGGTGATAATTAGGTACATAACACCCCAAATATTCAAGAAAAGAGGAATCTGTGGTTCGAAAATGGGCGAAAAAGTCTTTGGCTGGGTTGCCTTTTATGATTGGTGAGCTTAAGTTGATTCAATTACATGGACTTAGTCATATTGTGTTGTTAGCCCAAAAATTCACTTGGAAGAAATAAGAAGAATACAAGGTAGAGAGTATTAATCATACATTGTTTGAATGGAATTTTATAATCATGTTTATGATATTTATCTGACAAACTTGTTTTATTTGCCACTTCACACACTCATGTGCTATTCAAGTATACTTGTGAATATATTATATTATTCAGTTACTAAGATATTATTTCACCCCTATGATTATATTTTATAAGTGAAGGCTCCGATAAGAGCAAAGAGAAGGAAAATACTATTGGGAACTGAGGAGCTTGTAACTGTATAGCTCTTTCCTTTGGTATTTTGTATAATGAATTATCTATATTTCCTTTGGTATTTTGTATAATGAATTATCTATATATTATGTCAATTTAAGACATGCGTCGTTTTTGTGTTACTTGCATGAGTATAGTGTTTTGTTATATTTCAGACTAGGATATTGTAATTGTGACGATAATTGTTGTAAGAAGCCGAAATATATACTAGTGCAAGTGTCTTATTGTAGTAATTGAATGCATATGGATGGCCATTGAATGATTAAGTTAATCATGCTTATGCCCCTTGATTATTGTGGAATCAGGGTTGGATAACCAAATCGTGTTTGGAATGTGTGTGGTTGTATATGATTGTTCAATTAAATGCATGTGGTTTATGTGAGTAGGTTCAAGTGGTTCCTAGTCTTTGGCGCTTGGTTTTAGAGTTTTGGACATCGTTTGACAAGATTTGAAAGGGAAAAATGTCTTTATACACCTAAATGTCTAACTTTTAAATGATAAAGTATTTTTGAGGTGAAACTAGTGCTAATAGATAGATAGCTTAATAAGCTATGTGTGGACAATTGAATTATTTGAATGAGACATCGAATGGCAAAATGATGTATTTCAAAATTTGGTCTCAAAGTGCTTTCAAGACAACAATGATGCAATATACAATGAGGGGATTCTCCCCTCTATGCCATCTGAACCTACCGTGGCAGATGGATTATTTTGGGCCCTGTCCATTTTCCCTTATTTAAATTCCTGATTTGCTTTGAGTATTCTTTCTATGCTTTCGTATATTATTTATTTTAAGTTTTAAATTTTTATTTAAGCTCAAACACTTTATTAAAAAAGATTTTTTTAGAATTTAACTTTTAAATTTTTGATTTTAAAACCCTCATCTATTGTGATGACTTTAAATAAATAATTGCTTAATCATGTTCATCATACCAGTGTTGTGTATTAAGTTGTGATGATGTCAAGGTAGACATTACTTTAGTTACTTAAAATCTTAGGGCTTGTATGTTTTCTGTTTCTAAAAACTATTTTTTGTTTTTAAAAAGTAGAAAAATTTAAAAATTTATTTGAATAAGTGTTTTTCATTTAGTTGTTTTTGAAATTGTTTTTATTTTGCTTTTATTTTTTTTAATTATACTACATTTGATTATTGAAAATAATAGTTATCTTGATCAATTTTTATTATTAATTATCATTATTAACTGCCTATAACCATCCCTATTAATTTATTTTTTAATTTTAAAACTTCTTTTTAATTGATATAACCAAAATAATTTTCATTTTATGTTGTTTTAAAAATGATTTTGAAAACTATATTACAAAAAAAATTTAAAAATAAAAAATAAGAGCATAAACCAAACAAGCCCTTAGTCAGTTTAATCATTTCATTCTCTTAATATTTTTATTATTAATGCTTCTATGACTTTCATATTCTTTCTCATCTCTCATTTTCATCTCTTGTAGATTAAAAAATAAAGATAAACTCTTCATCCAAAAAAATAAAGATAAAATTGTCATTCTCAATTTTTTATTTTTGTTTTAAATTTTAATTCATCTATTTTCAATTAAAATTTTTAAAACTACCAAAAATAAAAGATTTTAAATATATGAATTTTAAATTTGAGATTTGAAATGTAAGATTTTAAATCTAAAATTTAAATTCAAATTCATCAATCAAAAAGTTACATAATATTAAATATATTATTATACATTAATAGATACCCCTTCTAGTTTTATTTATAGTGCAAAGAAAAAAGAAATTTGTCCTATTTACAAGTCACATGATTAAATTTTCATCAAAAAAATTTTCTTTTACCCTTCATTAAATGTTGAAGAGAAAAAATATATTTTTAATGTGTATATATTTAACAGGAATAAATTTAAAAGCTTATTAAATTTTTTTAGATAAATTAATGAGTTTTAAAATTTTGCTTTGTTCCAATGAAGTAATTGTAAATGACTTATAAATAAAACTAGAGGAATACACATATTTATAAAAAAAATTGTTTTCTATCAATATATCTAACAGATTAATTCTAATAAAACCCAAACCATGAGAATTGATATATATTATTTATATATTTTGACATAAATAATACTAAATTAAATTGTCAATAAAAATAGTAAAATAAGAAACATATCCTTGAAATGGAAGCTAACTAAATGTCCTAGTTGTACAGAAAATCAAATTTCATGTGTTCTATTTGCAAGTTATTTATGTTGAAAATACAGATTATTTTTATCCTATCTGGTGTGTTAAAATTAATAACACAAATACAAATAAAAGTTAAAAAATGAAAACGAATGTTTACAAATTTCCTACTTCATATATACGTGAATAGGGCAAAACACGTGCAACATATTTTAACTTCTTTGGTTGCTAAAGCATATTTCAAAATTTTAAAAAATAATATGAAAATAATTTTCCAGTTGCATTTCTAAACTATCGTTAATAGAACGTAGGTTGGAGGGTAATAAATAATGTTGACCTCCCCAGTCCATTGGCAAACAAAATCCCACATAATACCTCATGGACTTGGGAAGTATTTTCTCTTGTGCTGATTTGGTGACTAATAAATTAAAATGAAAAATTGAAAACGGTGACTAATTCCTTTAAAGTCACCTTTTTAGATCCTTAAAGTATGTATCCAAAATTCACAATTATTACCTCTATTCTTATATAGAAAATATTTTTAATTAAATTATGTAAATTAATAGAAGTTGATTATTTGATTAAAAGTACAGAAATATTTTAATTTTACTTCTAATTACTAAAAGTTGATTATCTGAGTAAAATCTCACATAATATCTCATGGACTTGAAAAGATATTGTCTCTTGTGCTGATTTGGTAGCTAATAGATTAAAATAGAAAATTGGAAATGATGTCCTATTCCTTTGAAGTCACCTTTGTAGATCCTTAAAGGTAATCAAAACTCTGGCAATTACTCCCTCTATCGTTATATATAAAATATTTTTAATTAAATCACGTAAATCAATAAAAATTAATTATTTGATTAAAAGCATATAAATATTCTAATTTTACTTCTAATTATTATAAATAAAAATAAATTTTTTTTCAAAGTAAATTAATAATAATATTTTTCTTTTTTTTCAATTTAATAAAAATAAAATGATCTATTTATTAAAATATATATTAACAATCTCTTATATTTAAAGATAAAAAAATTAAAAAATCTCTTATATGAAAGGAGGAGGGAGTAGGTGACAAAAAGGTTTCTATCTCCTCTATAGAACTGGAAACCCAACTTCTCCCATTGCATGGAATAACAATCTCATTTCTTCACTCTTCCAACCCTTCCATTGAATGCTTCTCTCTCTCTCTCTGAGCCGATATCATTACTTGGGAATCCGGACTAAATTGCTTAGGATGGCAACTCTATTAGATTTTATTCAGTCTTAGATTGCTACAAGAATTTAATTTCAAATGCTCAACAGGATCTTTATTGGAAACCTTTTTGGAAAATCTAGCTTCTATTGAAATATCTTCTGCTTATGTGGAAGCTACTCAATAAGGCAATTCCGACTGGGGATTTTCTCAATCACCATTACCTAATTTCTTGACAGCTCTGTGTTTCTGGATGTTCAGAAGGAGAATCTATCACTCACTTGTTTCTCACATGTCCATTATCTAAGGCTATTTGGTTTAGATCTATGTCGATCCATTCTATCAATCTTGTCGATGGGGAGTTCTCAAGGAAATTGAAAAATCTAATCTCCCTTTTCATCCAGAAAGATCAGCACCGAGATCTAATTAAGATTTTTGTTTTAGTAAGTTTAATTTGGGAAAAGAGAAACAAGGCTATTCATGAAGGTACACTCACAATTCCAGAAGCAATCATCAGAGAAATTGAGCAGAGTTACATACCTCATTGATGTTTGCTACAAGTGAAACATCAACACCTTCTCCAGTTTAGTCACTTCAACGGTCACTTAAAGATGGTTGGAATTTACTGTGCATGGAAAAGGAACATAAAGCAAAATCTGGTCTTAAAATTATGGTTTTCTGGGACAAACTAATGGTTGAAATTTTTACCTCTTCCAAGGTTACCAATGCTTTAAGCAGCCATCGAATTCTCTTCTGGATCTGCGAGTTCTTGAACAACAATGACATTAAAAATCAAAGTATCAGAACTTGTTGTGCCCCAAGATTATTCTTCTATTTTAACAGCACAAATTGGTCCATTACTTGCCCTAAGATTATGCTTTAATGGTCATTACTTGTTGAATTCAAATTCTTTTTGATTTTTGCTTGATTTATCTGATTTATTCAGCTTCCATTAGATCTTAATGGAGAGTTAATTGCCTAGATTCAATTGTTCTAAGTGTTAGAGTAAGGTTTTAGCAAGGAAAAATTCAATGTGATTTGTTTTATCAAAGTTTGGCAACTGTTTAGAGGTTATGTGTCTTTGTCTAAGTTACATTTACCTAGTCCTAGTCTTCTACTTTGTCAATTGAGTCACATTCAGATCAAGGTCATTGAATTAGGGAGTTTATGGTGGTGTAATGGATTCAAAACTTGAATAAATCACTCATTTTCTTGTTTGATTTAGTTTTACTTTCACTTATTTTCACTTAAAATTCAAAAAAAAACCAAAAATATCTTTCTTCTTGATTTTTGTCAAACCAATATTGATTTTAAGTTGTAAATGGTTTATAAACTAAAATTGTTTGCTTCACTTGCCCTCTTGGGATAAAAATGACCTAAGGTATACTCCACTACATTCTAGAATTTTTAAGAAGCTTGATGCGACTTAGAGCTTTTCTTGCACATTCTTAGTTTGATGCCTTTTTAAGGGTGTTAGGTTATTTAAGTTTCAACATCCTCAAATTAATGTTGAGGAGAACCATTGCACTTATAAAGAATTTTATATTCTTTCACTATGAATGACTCTAAGGATGCTAAAATATGTGTTGGTCTTTGATCTAGATTTTGCTTCACGTACCCTTGGTAAATACTTGCAAAATCCTAGCAAGAAATCACTAAAATTATTTTTTGGAAAATTCTTGTATAACAAAAGGGCACATGACACTTAATGTTGGTTGTTAAAATTTGACCCTCTTTCTTTCTTTCTTTCTTTTTTTAATTTGTGACTGAGGATTTAGAAGATATATCCTATATATTCCATGATACAGAGAGGAGTTGACTTGTAAAAAGAGTATATTTAAGACACTTGTAGCTACCTAAATTTAGGATGTAGAATATATGTATCACTTGTTGTAAAGCCTTTCATTAGGTATATAGTTGAGGAAATTATTCTTGGACATGCATTTTGTTTTTTTCTCTAACTATGAATGCGATATTTTGTCTACCTTGAGCTTCTCTTAAAGATTTGTTTGGAGAAGATTATTGAGACTCAGACTTATCTGGTTTACATTTGTGGTGAACGTAAGTCTGAGTCTGAGTTGTGTCCTTTTAAGAACATCTAATGGTTTAAGATCATTTTGCTACTATGCTCAATTTTTTGTTTCAGAAACAATAAAATGATTTGTGTTTGTGCATCTTGTATTACTTGTTTCTTCCTAGGATTCATTGATCTTGTATTGTTTCTCTACTGAGTTTCAATCTAGGTTTAGAGATGTTGTGATACTTTGTATCATTTATCTCCCTATAAGATTCAATGATTTGTGTTAGAGCACCTTATATCACTTGTTTTCCTATACAATTAAATGACTTTGTGTCATCTCTTTACTGAATTGTGGTCGGAAGACTTACTCTATGTTCAGTTTAGTTAAGCTGTATTTATATCATTTGCATCCCCATAGGATTTAATGATTTTGTTATGGTATGCTATACATGTCACTTGTTTCCTCATGGGAATAAGTGATTTTATATTGTTATCTTGTTGAACTATGTATGGAATAAAAATTTTGTATTCTATTCTATTCAAATTGTGAGACATTATATCACTTGTTTTCCTAAAAGATCCAGTAATTTGTAAAGTTTCATTTTATGAATTTTGTCAATGGCCTAATATTGTTTAATTAATGCAATTCAAGTAGGAGATTGTTGGAATATTTATAAAATATTTATATATTATGGATTTTCATTAATTAGATATTAAGCCTAGAACATATTGTTCTTTATAATCTCGTATAGATTGTGATAAGTGAACCATACAAGTGAGCCTAATGGGTAGAGACCTAACCTGTAATCTTGTAGCCGTCAGTTATTTTCTATCTCTTAACTGACTGAGTTAAGGATAATGTGAGATAATTAATTAAAAGCCATTATATAAGTCAATTAGTTAAGAATCAAAACACACAATACGTTTTTCATTATCTCAGTTATCTCTAAACTCTTTGCAAACTATAGGGTCTAATAGATTATAAGTCTGCCTACACTCAAGGTAATTAATGACTCATGACTTGTGATGGATTCTTCAAGTACGCACGTTACTTGACTTATATTTATTTGATTTATATGAATTAAGATACTAATATTAACACGTGGTATCAGAGCTAGGTTCCAGGAAGGGACCCAGTGTGAAGATTATATACATGGATTATGATGGGGCATGTTTTGGGGGCTAACCTATGTTACCAACTTTAGCTATTTGTAACTACGAATTCGTGTCTCCAAAATATCCATGGATAAGGATCACGATCTTATGAGATTCAAGGCTTGTTGAGATCATGGTCTCATGTGAGTCAACAGTCTAAATAGTGGTTCCAAGTCTTAAAGGATTTAAAGAGCTAGGCTGACTTAGTCAAGTAATTTCACTATAACGTGGACCACCCTTATCATTATTGGATCTCTTGCTATAACCATTATGTCATTTTGAATAGACATTGTTTTAATTTTAGCCTAAACAACACCATAATTTCATTAGAAGCTCTAATAACCCTAATACAGAATCATTTCCCCCACAATTAAAACGCCCCTAGCTAGCTAGAAGAATATAAAAATAAAGTCAAGTAATGGCATGCTAGAGCTGTTAACATGGGTCAACTTGTAGCAAGTTGCGGGCATGCTAAGACTTCTCAACCTAGCTAAGATCACATGTTTGCTTGAATTACATTAGATATAATAGAATTATAGATTGATTTTAAGGATATTTTTCTTCACATCAAGAGGCTGTCTTAGTCACCCTATATATAAGGCGCTACCATGATTTATCATTTAAGTCCCATAAAAGGACAATAAATTATATTATTTAAAATTTTAAAGTTTTTGAAAACTGGTTGAGATACAAGGTAGATAATATTATTACCTTCTTGCAGTGCCTACACCTCTAAATTTGAGAGAGATATCGCAAGGCTAGGGGGAAATCAAGTAGAAATATTAATAAGATGGAGTAATTATTAAATATTAAATATAAATAACAAAACAGAATCAGCAATCATGTTTCAATTGAATGCTAGAATAACTAAAAAAAATGAATAAATGGCAATTTGAAGTTTATGGCTTCTAGTGGTTTATGTTGCCTAATAACATGAATCTTCTATAAATTACCTACTAAGTCACTCTTCATAATATATTTCTTTCCTTTCTTCCTATCATTAGTGCAATTTGCTTGTTTCGATGATAACATATCACTTCTATCATAATTCTCAAAAGCTTGTGCCTCGTAGAGATGGCAACCTAGATCGTATTTTCCCCCATTGCAACTGAAGCTTTTCCACTGGACACTCCCCTGCAGAATCACCATCTAGATCAGCGGCTGGTAATATACTCTCTCGCCTACCCTCTATAGCGATTGTGGCTACAACTATCATTGTTGGAACCATGATCGTCCGATACCATCAGCCTGAGCTGTATATCGATGTTAATTGGGATGTAGCTTCAAAGCAAGATGGAGGAGGCTGCTACACGAGCTGGTCATCGGCTAGATTGTTGAGGGCTTTGCTAGGACTAGGGAAGGAGAAGCCAAAGTAACCCCTTGTTTGGCTTAGAATTTGATAATCTTCTCTCTGCCCGCAATACTATGTTTCTTGATTTGGGTTGAAATATTTTAGTTTTTTCGTTTTACTTGATATTGATAGATCATTAAAGTGTATCTTTTGCGTGTTCTTTATTCTTCTTCCCTGTTTCTCTTTTCATTATCAATACTTTGTTTCTTTGATTCAATCTTGCACACCTATGAATGATTTGATTGAAAATGCTTGTTTGGATTTGTGTGGAAAATCAATTACCTGTACGGAAACTAAGTTTTGGTAAATAAAAAAAATTCAAAAGTCTCATTTTCACATTATCGATTATTTGGCTCTAAATGCAGTTTTGACTAAAGCTCATCTTATTTGCTTCTCAATATCAATTATATGTGTTGGAACTTTTATTACTTGTCAAAATTTCTAGCACACCAAAATACCCTTGTGACCTGTCATTGTGCGGCTTGTGATTACATCCTCCAAACATAAGGACCTGAAGCCTTGGCCTATGCATCGGAGAGCCAGAGACAATAAGAATGTGAGGTTTTAGAGGCGAGAGAGCTATACATCGGCTTGTGATTGAATCCTCTAAACATAATCAATATGTGTGTGTTTTAATTAATTTTATAAATATTAAATGTATCACTAGTATATTTTTTTGTCAAATAAATGAAGATAAAAATTTAATAATATGACATGCAATTTCTTCAATATCTACCATAAAACCTAGGCCCTTTATTGTAATTTATACATTAAAAATTGATTTTGATTAAAATCATCCAAACATTTTTAATTTTATCAAAATTAATTTCAAAAAATATCATCCAAACACCATCACCACGTTATAATATAATCAATTATAATAAAAATTAATTATATTAATTAATTTTTTATTATCAATTATACTCAATTAAAATTCAAATGGATCCCTAATCTATTTTGAGATTTTGAATATAGGGAGAATTTCAATTAAGTACCTCTGTAGAAACTTAATTTTAGGTGGGTCCAAAAAATTTTAAAATTTCAGTTTAATATATGGGAGAACAATCAAAAGAATTTCACCAGTAAAAAGACTAAAATGCCCTTCATTTATTAAGCAGAATCATTAGTTGTTAATTTTCTTACTTCACTTGTTAATTTACAAATGTGAGTTGCAAATTATATGAGTTGATATATCAACAATTATATAAAATTTAACATTATTTTTTTAATTATGAGAAGTAACATCAGTTATTAAATTATAAATTTTACTTGTTTATTTACTAACGTTAGTTATAAATTACTTATATGTTTTGTAATTTACAAACATTAATTGTAAATTATTGACAGGTTTTGTAATTTATAATTGATATTAGTAAATTAAGAAATAAAATTAATAAATTAATAACTAATATTACTGATTATCTGACAAATGAATGTAATTTACAAGTAATATTAGTAAATTAATAAGTACAGTAAAAAAATTAACAACTAATGATTTTACATAATAAATAAAGGGTATTTGTTCTTTTTATCGGCAAAATTCCTTTGATTTTTCTCCTCTAAATTGAACTGAAATTTAAAAATTTTTTTAAACCCGCTTAAAGTTAAGTCTTTAGAGAGATATTTAATTGAAATTTTCTCTTAAGTATATGCTTAGCGCAGCTTTTCAAATGACTCTTTTGGCCAAAAAAAAAAAATTTCAAGGAAATGAGGAAAGTATCGTGACGTGAGACTTGTCAGTGCGAACTCTGTACCTGTTTGGATGCCATTTATCATCAATGTGCCCTTAAACCATGGTTTTAGTAAAAAGAATCCAAACGCCCTCAGTTTTTAATAATCAATCTTCTATTATGAAACTCTGTTTTGAGCTAAGCATCTAAAGGCAGCTTTTGATTTTCAATTATATCTTTTAAGCTCCTGTATTCTGTGTCAGAATTTTTACTTGTAAATGCATCTGCTTGCGTCTCATGAACCATTCAAGTAATCCCTTTCATTCTAGTGAATGTGTGCAGGTTCTCATCCCCTTTTCCTGTGAAACTTTTTTTCATACCAAAACACATAATATCATATTATAATATTAGTTATTGAAATTATGAAAAATTCTTCTATCTTTAACATGATTTTCAAATATAATTTTCATAATTAACTCTATATATATATATATATATATATATTAAATATTATATAACTATTAACTAGATCACTATATACATAATTATTTGTTAAATATAATTTAACAAATTTAGTAGTCTTATATACAATTATATCGATATTTATATCTTAAAAAGACAATGTCGTTTATAATAATTTGCAGATTAAAATTAATTATGATTAAATCATCCAATCATATCTAATTCTATCAAAATTAATTTTAAAAAAGCAAGATCTAAATATAATCACATTATATTATAATATAATCAATTTTTCGCATAAACAGGCTCTTTATATGATTAGATAGTAACGATTCATCATGGCGAACCATGCATCGATGACACGTAAAAGGAAAGCGAAGGAGGAGATCAAGAAACATGAGCAGGGCTATACAGCACCCAAGCTCTATTTGCAGGAAGGCACGATTCATACACTATTTGCTAATGAAATTATAAACTTCCTTCGACCAAGCTAATTAGTAAAGTACTCTATGTCGAAACTTTTAGGGTTCATCCGATTTCCAAGGACAGAATGCTTACCTCATTCTCAATTATATATCCATACACCTCGTTTGATTGTTGAAGCAACCGACAAGATTACTCCCGAATCCAATCAATCGGAATCCTTCTTCTTCAACTTCTCCACACGGTAATTCAGTTCCTCGAGCCGGACCACAAGACCGGTGACGGAGTGCAAGATCCAGTAAAAAACCAGAGAGGCGGCGATCAAAAGGGCATTGCGCTGGCTCTTGATGATGGATTTCTGATAGCAAAGGTGCTCAGAGGGATGGCGCCTCTGGGGATTGACAAGAGGGTCTCGTCTCGAACTTCCAGTAGATGTCGAGGAGCAGCAAGATGCAGAACGGAACGGTCGAAGAGAAAGGTCGGAGGAGATCTGTGGTGACGGAGATGAGACCCTTGCGAAGAGGGTCAGGATCAGTGAGGGCGAGGAGAAGCAGCATGACGGCTTCGCCGACAGCGTAGCTTAATACAACCCACTCTAGCGCGATTTGCAATTCAGCGCACGAAGGGACTTGGACCGATGATTTTGAAGGCTTGGAAGTTGAAAGACAGCCGCGTTGACGACGAGTTTGCTGGAACGGTGGGTCTATGGAAGATAGCGTCATTCAGGCGAAATTGAATGCTCGGTTTGTTTCGGTCTTTCGGCCAACTTTTTATTTGTTTTTAAATTTAAACTGTTCAAATTAAATTTATAATTTTAAAAATTATTAAACTTAAATCATCAAATTTTATTTAACAGTTGAGATCTGCAATAATACCTCCTCCGCTCTCCTATGCAGAGGAGAAAACCCAATTGCCATTTTATCCTTGCTTTGAATGTGAAGTAGAAAGAACATGATAAAAAATTGTTAAGAGAAAACCCACAATGTTAGACTGGTTCAGTACCTTGCCGTGAAGAAATGCTATCTCATATCATTGTTATACACATTAAAAAAATGTCGATACATTCTTAAAAAGTAAAAATAATATCTAAAAATTTCAACTTTATCCTTAAAATGTAATTATTAATTACATTACCCTTATATTCATTGTCAGGAGACATGACCTTCCAGAACCAGCTGCAATATAGATTGTGAGGTCTCAATGTCTAAAACTCTAACGCTTCTGCAAGATTTCCTGATGCAGAAGCAAAGTATACAGAAGATAGCTCTAACAAACAGTCACTCCATTTTAGCCGCCTAGCCCAAGTAGGAAAACCGTGGTGATACTCTCATCTTATTGCTCAGACAGAAAAATCTATTCCTTTCAATGTCCTTTCACTGAAGTGTTCTACGAGTAGGGGGCAGGGTTCGTTTCTCAAACAAAGCGTTACAAGACTTAGATATATGGAAAATAATACAACTTATCATGAACCCAACTAAAAAATAATTGGGGTTCGAATAATTTGGCTTGTCAAATCTCCACAACGCTGCTGAGGAATCCAAGCTAATAGATGCAAACTTCTCTTCAGACTGTCCTCCCCTGTAAATCAAGAAAATACTAAAATGTCTTATCCATGAGAATTCTAAACTAAGAGATTCCTATTTGGACAAAAAGAACTTTTAGCTTGCCTCAAGGGCATCAATCATCTGAAATCATCAAGGACATGCACTAAACGTGCAATTCAACCTTCTTGTTTACAATACAGTAAATGCTTGTTCATGCAGTTCGATTCAGAACTTTCATATTGATTGGTATCCTATCCCCTTTTTAGAGATATTGCCGAGGATGGTCCTCGTCACCTGTGAGTCTCATATCCAAACTCAATACAGTGACCAGTTTGTGATTTCTCTCTACTACAAACAATGAGCCTTCACATAATGGGACCTCAATGAGATGCATACACCACACTTTATCAGAACTTAAGCTGTAGTCCTTCCATGACAGAAAGAATATAGCAATATAAAATGTGTACGTCTAATCACCTCATAATATTAGCCTGCTGTTTATTTCCAAATTCCATTTCTTGCTAAAATACTAGGTCCGGGAAATATTGGTTAACAATTTAGAGTTTAGACGTACAAATATTTTGTCACATCTAAGCTAAATGATACTTTAACTATCCAATATCGAAGAATGGGATTTTAATACCTCCATATTACAAACTACTTGCCATTAATTAAAATTTGTTCTTTCTTTTGTCGAAGGATGTTCATATAGCACAACTGTTGAGGTATATACCTTAGGAAATTCTTGATTGATCTCCATAGGGAACCATGTTTGCTTCCCATGCTTGAATGACCTTTTGCGTGCCTCTTTTTGAAATCATTTACTCCGCCTTTAGATGTCCCTGAAAAACGAGGTGGCAAAAATCATAATGTGTCCCCCAAGTAGTTCAAGTATGTTATTCATACCAAGCTTTCACCAAAATTATTTAGTCCGCACTTCACAAGTTTTAAAGAAAAATGAACTATTACCCATGTCATCGGAAGAGATTGATGCGTCTTTGCCAGATGTTCTCAGTGAAGCCAATTCCTCAACAAGCACACGTTCAGCACCACTATGCCAAGCACAAATTTGAGGATAATGAAAATAAGGAACCCTCAAAATGGAAACAAGAATGGGTCTATCAAGAAGGCATCATGAATTTAACCTGAGAGGCCATATGTTTTCAGGAATCAAGCCACTACAGTTTGTAATGTAAATAAATTCAAACTCACTCAGATAGATACATTCGGGTAGTGAAGTGCCTCCATTATTGGGGGTAGAGTATAAAAAATTACAATCTGGGTAACTTCCCTTCCCGGCCAATCTTAAGATATTACTCCGAAAATTTTCCTTAGAGAAATCAAACCCAAATTGATAAAATACGCTATCCGTTCTTACCAAATAAGGTTAGTGTAAGGCCTTTTGAGGCAAAAGGTCATTGCAAACTCATTCTATTTGCAAATGCCGGGAGCACGGACAACAAATCACACATTTTTAAGAACCCTCAGAATGCTTGTCAAAGAAATCGAAGCTTGGAAGATAAAGAGTTTTTATCTGTTATCATAAATTGAGCTACCCCTTTGGGTCAAACCCTCTGAGATGGAAAATTATTAAAAACTTATTCATTTTGCGGCTTTTCAGTAGAATACTAACAAAGCAAATTAAAATAGAAACATTGGTGACTTATCATTGGTTTATTATGAAAATCTAACTAAAAATTGCTTCTCTTGGGGATCACAACCAAAGCAGACAAGCACTTTACACTTAAGAACCCAAAAATACTAAAAAGTTTCCCGTACTTGTGAAACTCCTGATAGGCAATTAATGACGTACTCTATCTTCTTTTCTTATTAAATAAACTTAAACAGAGATTGGCACGTTGCATGTTCTACATTTGAGGGAAGCAGAAGGGCCATCAACAAGTGATAACACCAGTTCCAATTTTAACATTTTCAAACAACTGTTTATTTCATACATACATAACTTATTTCTACGAAACACTGGGTTGAATGTCAATATCACTGCTGTAGCTGTACCCTCCCTCCCAAAAGCAGGGAGGAAGGAGGGGGGGAGATGTATCCATAATTTAATTACAAATTTTGGCACACTTCAAGCCATGCACAGATTTCATAATTCTATCGGGACTATCAGAAATAAGCAAAAAAGTTTAAAGTGCACAGACCTGATACTTTTAGGGATGAGAACATTCACGATGAAGTAATGATCACCTCGAACAGATGGCTTATTCATGTCAGGGACTCCCAAGCGTGACAACTTCACAAAATCTCCTGGTTGAATCCCAGAAGGAATTTGGAGATCCCTTAAACCCTCAACAGTTTCCACCTGAAACGACCCAAGTCCAATCTTCAAGGTCATACTAGTGCTACAGGCTATATTGAATAATGTTACTAGTGATTCAAGCGCTAAACTGACTAAAGAAATGTACATAATGATTAAACTTGTCAACTTGTTTCCATATACAACACTAAATAAAGACATTTCAAAACAGAGTCAACACTAATAGAACCACCATAATAACATAATGAAGCATGATCATCAATGTATTAGAAGACAACCACGAGGATCATGTTGATTGTACTGTAATTGTATGAATCCACAATTGCTAGCAAAGAAAGCCTAGGGAAGCTTGACCATTTGTGTAAATAGCCACAAGCAAGATATATCATAGAAAACATTAAAAGTAAGATATTCCATTGTTAGCCAAGGGTGCACACCCAATCAGGTCAACAATATGCATCTCAATAGCACGAAGATTGACATCACCTTTTTAACAGACCCAAGAATTGCCTCTGTGAAATCAATATTAATCTTAGAGTACAAATGAAGACCTTCTCTCCAAACTCCATCCTTTTCATCAACATGGATGACTATATAAAGGTCACCAGCTGTACCCCTGAAAAGATTGCACCTTTTCTCATCACCACTTAGATGAGTTGAATTCTTATAAATTCTAACCATAATTTTTTCTTCTGATTGCAAATGAGAGCAATTTTTGGCTCAGAACAACTTTAAATAGGTCTCACAATGGTGATCCTTTCACTTTCATCACCAAACAAGACACATTGAAATAAATTCACGTTTATCTATCATCAATAGGTCATCATGGTTTCAGTAGCAAAAGTTGCTGGTTTGAGCAGTAAAACTGATAGTGAAAAGAGGATGGGGGAGGCGACCAGGAATAGGTCAGTCTCCCATAGTTGACTAAATTTAGGGCTCAATACAATGTCATACTTTCTAGATTAAGAAGCCAAAGCTCCTGATAACTGTTGTTAATGAAGAGTCCAGTCATGACTCAATTACAACAATTTTCTGAAGACATAACATTTGACAGTGACCTTAATAATGTCTTGTTTCTATGTCTCAGTTTCTTATTAGCAAATTTAAAGAATATGCATTCAACTATAAAATTTCAAAGATTAATTGCATATGAAATTATGATGCCTAGGGTTAAAAACAATAAAAGGTCTTTGTTTTACTCACTATATTACTAATTACTAATTACTAATTACAACTATATTCCTCTCCTATCAACCTATAAATTAGTAACATCACCCTTGAGATCATAATACAACCCTCCTAGGCATGCCGAAAGATCATGTATCAGTAAAATATGTCTTGTCTATTCAAACGCTTCAGTTTCTCAGTTTCTGAAGAACCAAACATCGCATCAAGTACAACATCCTTTTTTGTTTATCTCTTTTCCTTTCCCTTTTCTTTTTGGGCCATGGGGTGGGGGGATCATCAGAGCTAAAGAATTTATGCTTATGCTAATGGCTAACCTATTCTTATAAAAATTCCCTTCTCCTTGAATTTGCATTGTGGCTCCGTTATTGACACCAGGAGGAATGACTATTTCCATTGTTTGTTTAGACTGCACCCGTCCACTACCACTGCACCTTCGACAGTTATCAGTGATTATCTTGCCAAGACCACGGCACTCAGAGCAGGTTGAAACCTAAAAATCAATTGATATCATCACTTCTGCATTGCTGATGATGTACAAATAAGTTTTTAAAAAAATAAACGGAAAGCATAAGAAATTGTAATGCCGAAGGTTAGCAACAGAGATGACAACTTCACAGACAATACAATAATCAGATATAGCAAGTAGTGGCAATTATAGGGTGTTAACGACATTATACAACTACTCTAGAAATTGATTAATCATAACAACAACAACAAGAAGCCTCATCCCACTAGGTGGGGTCAAATTGATTAATCATAAGTTTGAATAACATATTTCACAGTTGAAGTTATTTCTATCTGGATAAATTTACATCTTTAAACTCTTCAAATGCCAATTATCTACATCAAGATGAAGTAGGTAGGAAGATTCAATACAAGTCAAAAGATTAATATAAACAAGTCAATTTCTATTTTCTCTCTACACTAATGCCATGGGATGCAAATTATGAAGGAAAGAAACAATTTTTTGTTAGAAAGGGGGACAGTACTTTAGGAGAAATGGATAAAATCCTTGATATTAGACAGGGGAAAAAATACTTAGGATAAATGGTGAGGGATGATGAGGCTAGGAATCTTGAATAGCTATATATCATAGAATATTTCCTGATGTATTCATACGTCTTTCATGAATTTCAATTTAGAAAAGAAAATATCAATTAGTTTTGCCACAGAAACACATGTAACAAAAAGAATGGAATTAGTAAATGCAGTGATAGGTCATTGTCATGTCACCCATATCTACATTACCTGAGACATTACTCCAAAGGGTGTTCTTTGACTTTTCATCTCTCCTCCTCTGCCACCACAATTCATGCATGGTTTAATGCAATCCCTTGATTTAGCTCCTGTACCATCACAATCATTACATGCCTGAAAACAAGGAACTTCAATTTCTCTCCTTCCTCCAAAAATAGATTCCTCAAAGCTCAGGTGAAGGTCATACCTGAATGGAAAAATATGATAAAAATAAATACTGTATACTGTGGGAAAAAATTTGCCAGCAACTTACCAGCAGATATCTGTAATAGCTTAAACAATAAGTTGGCTTCTTTTTGGAGCTTGGCTAGGTTTTTCATGGGGAGGTGTCATTCAACTAGATAGGACAGCCATATTTCAAGAAACCAGTTATCAAAAGGACAGTATCAAAGTGGATGCCTTTAACTATTGAGTTAATTCTGGAACAAATTTGTCACAGTATGTAAAAGAGTAACATGCTCTCAACTTCCTTTTGTAGCACATGAGCCAAAACCAACTTGAGAAGATAGTTACCGAACATCAAGACCCCGTTTTCTGTTGTTTCTCAAATTGAAGTTCATTCCTCCTAGTTCATCACCACCTCCAAATAGACCATCCGAACCACCAAAGAATGCATCAAATACATCAAAAGGATCAACCTGAGTAATTCATAAAACATAAGTAACTAATAAATAAGAGGTACTTGATATAGAGCCATGCTTCTCCAAGACCAGGAAAAGATGAAACACATTATATGCTCATAACATAGGACTGTTTCATCAATGAAAGAATCTTGAGTTCCTCATGGGCCATGGCCAATGGAGCAATCAGAAGACTTGATTGTAAACATACCCCTGAAGCACTAGCTGACACTCCAGTTTCTCCTTGTAGACCTGCCTCACCAAAGCGATCATATAAAGATCTTTTCTCATCATCTGATAGAACCTATATACATGCTTTGTTAACCCAAGAAGGGAAATAAAGAGATCCAAATATAATGCAAAGCAGGTATAACCCATGAAGAATACAATCAACCATATATCCTACTATGCAATAACGGACATTGCACCTGATATGTAGAAAGTATGACCATGCCGATGCCCAGATTATGAGCACAGGGTAGTGGGTAAGTGAATAGAACTATAAAAGATAAAAAGGAGATGAATTGGGACCAATAATATAATAAGAAAACACCTCAATTGAATCCATCTTGCATTCCACAAGAGCACATTCTACTGACAGTAGAAAAAGGTCACACTCTTATGGGCAAAATAATTACCTCATATGCAGCACTTATCTCCTTGAATTTCTCTTCTGCCCCGGGGCTCTTGTTCATATCTGGATGGTACTGATAAAAAGAAAATCACATTTTTTATTGTTTTAGTGGTATATAACAAGAACTTACAGCAGACATGAACATTACATTTTATTCAAGTTTAGAATTCACTTAAAATCTACCAAAAGATAAAACTCCAAATCCTCAGTTGCAATGTTTATAGAAACTGGTGGATATAGTATAAGGAAGATGAAACCATCCATGAACCATGCAATTACTTGAACAAGACCAGCGGAGATGGAAGCTTATAAAGAAAAAGAGGTCACCAGTGCAACAGATGATTAAACCAACGGTAATCTTTTCGTTTTTCGTTGGTTATGGATTTTCCTGTATCTGGTTTGAATGTGCCATTTGGTACACTAGATGTTCCGATGAGAATGGTTGAGACAAATTGGGGAGATCATGGTGATTAAACATAGTTTTCTCTTATGGTAGCATGGGTTGGTTATGAGAAGACTCCAGAAACGCTAAGTCATATAAAATTACTTCAAAGACAATTTCTACAGAAAATTGATCTCACAATACTGGGAAAAAGGAAAAAGACATTGCACATAACAAAAGGAAAGAGGCAAAAGAATTTTTGCCTTCTTACACACACACAGTGATCAACTGTTACTCCCAAAATTCAGCGGCAATGTATTAAGAGCTTACAGGGGAAGAAGAGAACCGAAAAGACCACAAATACCGAACATCATTTTCCCAGAACCTAAACACAAACCATAGCTATAAAACCAAGATGCAACAGATAGTTAGAAACAAGCACAAAGCCACCAACCTTACGGGCTAGTTTTCTGTAAGCGCTCTTAATCTCTTGCAAAGAAGCATTCTTACTAACTTTCAAAGTCGAATAGTAGTCATTTCCAGTAGCTCTGGCTATAATACAGCGCCAGGCTTTCCCGCGCGCGAAAACAAAACGAGGGTTCTGAAAAGAACCAAATTTGGGCAAGAATTCAGAATCAATAGCACTCAATCCGAAGCTACGAACAGACGAGGGTGCGCAGGAGGCCTGTAACACATTGGATCCAACCAAACAGTTGGCAATACGATTGAACTTGGATGAAGGGTGATTGAGGTTGGCATAGCAAGAGGGACTGTGGATTGAATGCATCTATGGGAGGGTTCAGCTCAGAAATTGAGAAAGAGGGGATTCGTGGAGAAGTATAAAAGGAAGCGAAAGGGTTTAACGTTTGCTGAAGGTTTTAGAATTCAAGAAAATTTTCATGTTTATGCTTCATTTGGCCGGAATGCATATTCTTGCTCTTTTATGATGGCCAAAATATTCTTGCTCTTGTTTAAAGAGAACTTTTATGCTTAGTTTTTTTTATTTATAATTTCAAAATATTTATTTGAATCGAATTAATGAGATCTCATGTAAGGGTATTTACAAGACTGAGATAGGAGCATAACATTCCTATCCTATGTCTCATTTTGAAAAATAATTGAGACTAAATTTATATCTTGTGTTTTGTCTCATTTTGTTCCAAAAGTCATTCCACCCTATTAAAAATTGGGACAGAATCGAGATGAGATCAGGACGTTCAGCCGGCTCGCGGACAATGTAGGAGAAAAGCACAAATAATAATATTCATTAATTAAAATTTTAAATTACATAACTTATTAAGTTTAAAATTAAAACAACATGAGCACATAAATTACAATAATTATAGAATTACATTGATTATAACTACAAGTGCACAAATTAAAATCAAATATGCATGAGACATAAGACATTATGATAGTAAATATAAGTAATTTCTAAATTATAAAAGTAGCAACAATAGACAAGCCTGATGTAACATCACGTTATTGTTCTTTTTCTTTAGTTAAAATATGTTAAGCTAGCGACTCTTTGCAAAAATAAAATAAGGAATACAATATAAATAAAAATTATTAAATTGATAGATATAAAAATAAATTATATTAAATAGTTAATATATTGTAAAAAAAATATTACGATATACTATTTACTCTATGTCTTTAAAATTATCAATATAAAAAACTTTTAGTTTTAAATTAGAACATCACGTATTGAAAATTATAATTAATATACTTAATATATATTTTTAAAATAAAAAATTATATATATAATATTCGAAATGAGGCGTCCCAAGGGTAATTACTTGTCTCATCGTGTCCTGCAAAGTCTCATTTCGATTGTTTTTGGATTGAAACGAAATCAGTCTCAAAATGATCAGAACAGAATGGTGCCAATTAGCATAAATATAAGTTGAATACCCCTAGTTTCATGGATTGCATTAAATTTGACAAACTAACTATTTAAAATACAACTGACGAATAATATGTCTTTATGAAAATTTTTATATTATGTTATATATATATATATATATATATATAGAAAACTAACATCTTTCCTTCATCAATGTTTATCAAATTTTTATTAAATTTTATCAATATAAACAATCAGTTATGTTAATTAAAAAATTTAAAGTATTTAAAAATTGTAAGGGTATCCATAGGATGAGAAAAGGTTACGACAACCCTAGTGCTGCCCAATCTCCCATCTCAAAAAGGAAATGAAATTTTATTTTCATCCCTTGTTCCATTTCATTTTGGAGATGATCTGGACTCATTTAGAATAGGGACATGATTGAAAAATCTTGACAAAAAAGGCAAAGAGTTAAAAGAAGATAGACAAATAAGAATAAAAAAACTAACCTCTGTAACAACATTCCTATATTTTCATTGGTTTATATTTTTAGTATAATAAATTTTTTAATTTTTTAAATTTATCTCAATTATCAATTTAGTCTCTTGAATTTAATTTTTATCTATTTAATTCTTCATATTTTCTTAAATTATAACATTAGTTTTTTAAATTTTAAAATACAAATTAACTGTTAATTTAATATAATAAAATGTGTAATGTAAAATATACATTAATGACTTGACATATGTATAAATAAAAATGAATTACTTGAAAAAATGTTTTAAATCTTTTATTATAAGTATGTTGAATATTCTATTTGTTTTTGTTTATAATAATATTTCCCTAAAACTTTCAAAAAGAATGAAATATTGCGTCCACATTGAACCAAACATCCGTTGATTGTTGAATCTTTACTTTGACCAATAAACCAAACATGTGTTGCTCTTTGAGTTGGGACTCGGTTTCGGTGCTCATCCTAGGATGAGCACCGTGGTGCTCAGCACCAAAACACTGCCGTTTGGCAGTGTTTTTTTTTTGTTTCCCTTTTTTTAAACCATAAATTTATTATAATAATAAATAATTCTTATAAAATTATTATTTTAATATTTAATAAACTAATAAATATTAAGATGTTAAAATTGAACCTAAATAATTTGAATGAAAATTTTGCTCTGAGCATTGAAAACTGTATTGAAAAATAAAAAATGATCTGAATAATTTAAAATAAGAGTTGAATCTAATAAAATGAGTTAATTTCTTACACTGTAATAAATCAATATTTGAATTTTTATTAAGAGAAGTACTTATATTTAATATCTAACTATGCTTTGAATGATATTATCTCTCATAGATAAATAACTATGCAAAATTAATAAAATAAAAAATTATTTTTATTTATAATTTTAATATTTTCAATACAGTTCTGAACTGTTCAGATTAAAATTTATATATGAACTATTCAAATCATATTTTAATGAGTTAATCTATTCATATTTAATTTTAACATCTTAATATTTATTTGTTTATTAAATATTAAAATAATAATTTTATAATATTTATTTATTATTATAATAAATTTATAGTTTAAAAAAGCAAAAAAAAACCGAAACTGATTCCTTTGAGTTGCTCTTCTTCCACAATCAAATTATCCTTCTCTCTCTCATCCCCCCTCGGTTTCTCACTGCCAGCAATACATTGGGGGTTTACATTCCCAGACACAAATTCCAAGGCAGGTAGTCCTCAACAAGTGATGATGGAGGCAGCAAGATTGTGAGTTATGGGTAGAGTGACAATGAGGGAGTAGCAAAGTTAAAGGCAATCGACAGAGGAAGCCAGAAATGGAAACACAACGTCGATAAAAGGACAAAGGAAAAGACAGTGATGACAGAGGGAGTTGGAGAGTCCTTTTCTTCTCTCCTTGTCTTCCTCGTTCATGGTTGCTTTCTTTAATTTGTTTGGGATAGTCTAAATCTGTTTTAAAGGCAAGCAATAGCAGTAGCAGTATTTTAGAATCTTCTTTGTTCTTTGTGGAGCATTCTATAAAGTTGTTTCCTTTCCTTCTTACCCTTATTTGTTTTTTTATGTGTTTGGCTGCCAAAACTCTTAGCTAGATTACTTCTGGGAAAATAATATAAATCTAAAGATCTTAAACCCTAATTTGCATGAATCTCAAACCTCCCTTTTAATTAACTATCAGAATCCACCCTTTGTAGTGAAACCACTTCCTCGCACTCAGAGGAGGAAGAGAAGCTCTTGTTGGTGGTGTTGGTTGTGTTGTTGCTTTCTTTCTCGAGAAGGCTTGAAGGAATGGTGCTCCCATTGGTCATCGGAGATTTCATAGAAATCACGCTTCATCGCCGTGACTTGGATATGAATGGAAAATGTGTGCCCTATAAGAGCTCCGGATGTTGAAGAAGAAAGACTCAAGTGAAGGGAGCTGGAAAGTCCCCATTTGTTCAGGGAGCGTTTCAAAGTCAGGAGGAGTAATGGAAATTAGAATTGAAGGTGAGAAACAGAGGGGGGGAGACAAGAGAGGGAGGGAAGGAGAGAGAGAGAGAGAGAGAAAGGAATAATTTTTTAAAATTAAAAAAGGCAAGCAAAAGCTTGATTATAAAATAAAATTAAACATTGCAAAGAAATAAATCTGTCGTACATGATAGCAGAGGCATATTCAAAAAGAATAATATCATAACTTGAGCTTAAAAAGGAGCTGCAGTGAGCATTTCAAGCTAACATATTAACACATGCAATCCCCTCTCTACAAGGGTGATGAAGCTCAAAGTCAAAGAGGAAGATCAAATACAATCGAATATATTGAATTATCGACTGTAACGGGTGATCAGAATTGCCGTCTCTAAATATGAGATTCATAGCTTTTGAAGAATCAATGAACATGCAAATAAATTAAAGTTCATACTAAAGGCAAATTTAAATACTAACTACAATTGAGCAAAGTTTAGCTTCAATACAAGAGATGAGAGAGGAATAATTTGATTGTGGAAGAAAAGCAACTCAAGGAGCCACACGGGTGTGTGGGTTATTAATAACGGATGTCTAGATTAATAGTGAAGCAATATTGCATCTTTTTTACAAGTTTTGGAGTGATGTTACTTTTAAAAAATATTTAAAATATTAGGTGCCTCTTACAAGAATGTTTCAAAGCACAGTTACCCTTTAACTCAAATGAAAATAAATCAACTCTTAAATTAATTTAATTTTTAACATGATCCCTTTTGTTCTTTTGTTTTAAAATTTTTTTTAGTTTTTTTCTATTTAAATAATTACACTTCTTTTTATATGACTGCTAATAATATTTCATTATCAATGTTACAGTTGATATTAACCATGTTTACTTGCATCTTTAAATAATAAGAATTAAATTAATAGTTGAAGTAAATTTAAAAAGATTAAATTAATAAAAATTAAATTGAAAAGACAGTCAAGGTATATTTAAGAGATTAAAAATTTTATTATCCCTCATTTCTTTTAAGGCATTTGATTAACTTATGATAACATTTGTACATGGGTATACATCTGTGACGGTTAAAATCAGAGTGCATTTTCATTTTCTTTGCACTCTCTGTTTATATTGCTGAAAACAAGGGTAATTATTAGTAATTTTTTTAATAAAATTTGATGTGTGTGTGTGTGTGTGTAGAGACGCACGCATCTATGGTGGGGGCTGCATGTATATGTGTACGATCATTATTCAAGATAGGATGACATCAACCTATATCCCATCCCGACCCAATTTCTTTTTTTTTTCCAAGTTAGAATCAACTCGTGATGATTGATACGCACACCTGTGCTTGTTAAGTTTTATCACTAGTACGAAATAATCTATTAACGAAAACTCCCTAACGCCAGCGGGGTTTTCATGCGTTTTGATTTGACCTACTTTTTTCGGAGTGGTTATGAATTCCCGGTCTTGATCGGTATTTTTCCAATACTGATCATGTCAGAATGGGTTGATCATGAGTTGAAAAAATTCTGAATAGGACAACAAAACTAGAACAAAATTTGAGTCCAGAAGGGACAAGGGTTGAGTATCAATACCCACTTTTCCAACCACCAAAAAAAAAAAAATCTTGCATATCATCTGTTAAAATTGTACCACCACCATCATCATCATCATCATCATCATCATCATCATCATCATCTAGCCATCAGGACTCAGGTTGAACTGTCAACACCTATATATTTTTTTGTCAGTGAAAATTAATATATTTCTAGGGTTTGGGCTGGACCTAAAATTCAAATAGGTTGGAGCCTTTGAGGATGAGATGATTTTATAATAAAACAAGAGCATGCATATGTGTGTGTGTGATAATTTAAATGAAAATTAAATGAAATAAATTTAAGGATTATATTGCAGATTAAGATGTTAGAATAATACATATACAGTATCAAAGTGGATCCGTTCTTGTAAATTCCGTTGTTTAATTTTTCATTTTCAAAGTTCATGTACCTCCTCCGTCTTGATTTGCTAAAATCACAGGAATGAAAACAACTAGGCTCTTAAATTAATTTAAATTTTATCAATATAATCTCACTATGTTAAGTTTTATTCTTTTGTTTTTTTAAAAAGATTTATTTTTAGTGGTGGTGGTCATTTGACTAGTGATATTATGATGGATTTTATTTGTTCTATTTTAGATCAGATTGACCGAAGTTGGATTTATTATATATAATATAATGATTATCATTAATGAGATACTATGTTTTACTATCTTACTTGCACTAATTTAGATTTCTAATTAAATCTAAATCTAATTATTGTGCATGATATATATTATTAGTATACTAAATATGATATCTTATAAACAAATCTTATAATATATAATAATTCTATTAAAAAAAATTAATATATCTTATAAATATATATTTCTTGTTAATATGATAGGATAGAAATAATATATCCTGTATGAGTTTATTGAAAATTTTTTTATTATTTATTGATATCTGATATTATCTTTTCAATAATAAAAAGAAAAACTTTTTAGTTATTTAAAAATAATAAAAAACAAGTAATTTTCAGATAGTTTAGAGATTTTTAGATCTATTAGTGATTTTATAAAAAGCAGACAATATTTTATGTACAACAATAAAAAAATTAATTATTAGTTAGTTATTTTAAAATTTTATAATATTTTTTATTAATTTTTTATTCTAATTATTTGAAAAATTTATGATATCTTTTGTATTTTGCATTTTTATGTCATTCTCTCTCATTTATTGTATTTGATAATTTTTAGAAGCTATTTGAAGTAACTACTTTAAATAATTAAAAATATGTTTTTTTAAGATTGTGATTATTTTCAAAATTTCAAACAAACATTATAAAAACTCATAAAATATTTTTAAATAAATAAGTAACTTTTTATAAAAAAAACAAGAAAGAAACAAACAAGGCCCTTTACCTTTTTGTATTTAAATGTAATTGGATGACTAGTGAGATAACGATTAATTATTTTATTAGACCCGAATACATCATCATTTATTATATATAATGCTCATCATTAATGATAGATTTTTTTTCCCTATCCTAACGGCACTCATTCAAAATTTTAAATTTAGACTTCTAATTCTAATGATTGTGTATATAAATATATATGGGTGTGTTGTGAAAGAACAGGCATACACATACATAATAATTCAGTCGAAAAACAACCCATTAGGTGTTACTTGGGAAAGGAGACAATGTGTGGTGGTGAGCGTGGACGACGAGGACAAGTATGCAACATTCTCATGGTCCTTGTGTTGGCGCTCTGTTTATGCTCCTTATTCTTCTGTTTATTTCCCGTCATTTCTTTATCCAACCTCGAGTTCTACGCAACAGAGGCCTCCCTTACACAGTGTAATCGCACCACAAGCAGAGACAACAACAATAACACATACACTAATCTCTTTTACAACTTGACAGCCAGCATCTCAGTGAAAAACCCTAGCTTATTCACACGGGTCGATTTGAGCAGCATCACAGCCACTGCTTGGTACAAGCAGAGAAAGTTAACGTCTGTGAGATTGGCACCTCTTGTTATGCGCCACAAGAAGACCAACGTTCTGGAACCAGTCGTGTTCCAGGGTCGGAGAGTTGATGAACTTTGCCTGGAGGTTGATGATAACCGAGAGGCAAGTGCTGGGATTTATGAGATCGACGTGGGTTTGGATCTTCGGATCGTAGTAAGGGATCCATTGAGCTTGTGGCCTGATGACCGGGTCAGGCCACCGGTGGTGTGGTGTCGCCTGAGAGTTCCTTTGGTTTCGAATAATGGCTGTGAATCGGTTGTGCCTTTCGATGTCACTCAATGTTCATTATTTGGAGGAAGGCATTTTTATTGGAACCGTTATTATATGTATGGAAACTGATTCCGACAGGATAGCCTTCTGTAACTAGAAATTCTAGTCACGTTTTCTTATTTCAAAGAAATGAAATGAAATGCATTAACAAAATACAAGTAAAAATAAGATGATCAATCATGAGTCATGAAATTTTGAAGGATACGATGATTCTTACATTTATAGTATATATTAATGAATTTTATTATCTTTATCATAAAAATAAGGAGGATTTAGTTTATTTTTATATATCTTAATTTTTTCAATCCATTTTATTCCATTTCTTTTTAATAACTAAATGTGATCTCAGTTCTTATAATCCTAGTTTTTTTCTTCTGGGGCTTATTTTTATGATTGTTTGCAGTAGAAAAAATCGTGCATAATTTGATAAAGTTATAATATTATCTAGACATTAAGACTAGGAGTGAACTGTCAACTCAAATTCGTGAATTTTTTATTTATAAAAAATAATTTATTATTTAATTCTTCTTAATTTTTTTATATTAACGTATTTTATTATTTACAGATCTTACTTTAACTAATTTTTCAAAACAATTAGAAATCCAATTTTTCAATTGAAAAAAGGCTTAAACAAACAAGTTATGACTTAATATAATTTCTACCATTCTTGTATATACCCAGTGCATACCATTGATGCTCTATCTAATAAAAGCATACCTTATTACAGTTGTTAATCAAATAAAATTGAATACATCATTATTTTTATTCTGGAAATAGAGTATTTCTTTAAATTTTTATCTTTTCTCTTTCTATTTTCATCAATGACATAATTAATTTATAGTCACAATCATAGATGTTAATAATCATTAATGTTAATGATTATATTCTATTCTATAATAGAGTTCAAATGCCATTAATATGAGGATATTGTTAGTAGATACTTAAAAGAACTCACATTAGACATTCTTGCAAATTGACGATATGCGATTATGATATTTCAATACATATAGTATATTCAAGAAATCACCCTCAACCTCAAAGCTAGGGCTAGGCCAACTGCCAAATGCCAATACTCACTGCTTAGCATGACAAAATACACTAGTCTGATTTCCTACCAAAAAAAAAAAATTACACTAGTCTGATTTGTGACTCTCTTTGACCTCTTTAATTGCTCTCTGTTTTTATTCTTTTTTCCCCCTTTTTTCAAGTTTTTGGCCCTGAGACCTAAAAGAACCAAACCTAATTAGGTTAAGTGAGCCAACCGAGACTTTGTACACTAGCGAGTTGAATTGTTATTTGTTAATATAAAAAGTTAATGTCAGTAGGAATTAATTGGTAATTAAATATCCACATCAAACCTTGATCTTATCTTACACGTATATCCTTCGGGTTTTCTACTTTTCCCCGTATTATCCATGAAAATGCGCCACTGATTCGTATCCCACCTTGCGAGCTATATTTCAAGTTTTCAACCAATCCAAGGGAAAATTAAAAATGCCAAAAACAATACACAGACATTTTCATGAGAAATTGAACAGATATATACGCATAAAAGCAAAAACATAATTAGGCCCCGCATATTTTCTGTTTTCAAATCATAATATTAGATTAGATTACATTTGATTATTGTATTATTTTTGAGATATTCAAATCTTTGTAGCTCATTATTATATTAGATCATGATTTAGTTTGATTATATTTGTGTTATTTTTTATTATTTTCACATCCAATACCTATAAAATATTATTTTATTTTCATTCTTATGGTTTTATAGAGAATGCTTTTAAAAATGTTTTCTTATTTTCCATTTTCCATTGTCTCTTTTTTATTAATTTTTTTATCTTATTATAAATGTTATCTTATTTATTTATAAAGAGCCCGGACAAAATACAATGTTTACAATACATATATAGTATTAAATAAAGACAAAAATTAATATATATTATAAATATATAACTTGTTAGTATATTAAGCATACTATCTTATGAATATATTAATAAATATATATTTCTTATTAATATGATAGGATAGAAACAAAATATACTGTATTATTTTATTGAAACATTTTTTTATATATGATATTATCCTTTCAATAATAAAAAGATAAACAACCTTATTTATTTAAATTGTATGTTAAAAATAATAAAAAGTAATTTATTTTTAGATATTTAGATATTTAATAAAAAGCGGACAATATTTTATGTACAATAATAAAAAATAATTATTAGTTAGTTAATTTTAAATTTTATGATATTTTTATTGATTTATGTTTTACAAAAATGATTTATTATGTAATTATTTTAAAATTTTATGATATTTTCATGTATTCTGCATGTTTATGCTCTTCTCCCCTGTTTACCGCATTTGATAATTTCTAGAAGCTATATATTTGAGGTTAGTTCTTAAAACGATCTCAGAAATATGCTTTTTTTTCCCATAATCTAATTACTTTTAAAATTTTAAACAAACATCATAAAAGCTCATAAAAAATGAGTAATTTTTTTTATAAAATACGCTGCAATAAACAGTCCTTTATCTTTTTGAATTTAAATTTAATTTGATAACTAGTGAGATAACGATTACTTATTTTATTTGACCCAAATATATCATCATCATTTATTATATACATTAATGATAGATTTTTTTTTTTTTCCTATCCTGAAGGCACTCATTCAAAATTTTGAATTTAGATTTCTAATTCTAATGATTGTGCATATAAATATATATATATATATGGGTGTGTTGTGACAGAACAGGCATACACACATAGTAATACATAACAATTCTGTCGAAAAGCCCATTAGGTGTTAATTAGTTTAGGACGATGGCCGAGGTTGAGCATGGACGACCAGGACTAGCAGGCTGCATCCTCATCGTCCTTATGGTCTCGTTAACTTCCTTCCTCATGATTTTTCTTCCGCGCATTTTTGACACCTTCGAGTTAGAGTTCCGCGTAACAGAGGCCTCCCTCACACAGTTTAATCGCACCACAAGCAGCGACAAAAACAACAACACATACACTAATCTCTCTTACAGTTTGACAGCCAACATCTCAGTATCACAGCCACGGCTTGGTACAAGCAGAGAAAGTTAACGTCTGTGAGATTGACACCTCTTCTTGTGCCCTGCCAGAAGACCAACGTTCTGGAACCAGCCGTGTTCCAGGGTCGGAGATTGATTGATGATCTTGATGAAACTTACCAGGAGTCAACGGCTAGGATTTATGAGTTCGACATGGATTTGGATCTTCGGATCGAAGCAAGGTATCAATTCTTGTCGCCTGATAAGCGGTTCAAGCCACCGTTGGTATGGTGTCGCCTGAGAGTTCCTTTGGCTTCGAATAATGCTTTCAATATCACCCAATGCTCAATTGATGGAGATAATTTTTATGGTGACCGTGGTTATGTGGGAGGCTCGCTTATTCCGACAAGTTAGCCTTCTGCAACAAGCTCCCTACAAGAAATTCAGTTCTATTTTTATGATTCTTCACATAAGTTGATAAAGTTATATTATTATCTAGCCATCAGGAATAGGAGTGAACTGTCAACCCAAATTCTCGAATTTTTATTTATAACAAAAATACTATTTATTTATTATTAAATTTTCTTATATCTACGTGTTATTTCATATTTTAATATCATTCGCTCTCATTTATCACATTTAATTATTTATAAAAGTTCCTTTAAATAATATAATATTTATAAAGAAAATATATATATGTATATATATTCACCTTTATATTCTTAAGATGTTTATTTTTAATTAAATTGAGATACGTGAATCTTTTATATATTATTTATTTTATAACACATTTTCATTATTAATATTATTAACATTTATAGAATCTAGTTGTTTTAATTATATTAAAAATATATATATTAAGTATGCGACGCTAATTAATCACCTAACTCTTCCCTATTAAAATTTCAGTTGAGAAGTAAACAATTATTAAGAAAATAGTTGCTTATATGCTTACATTTCCAGCAATCTACTTTGCACGTGGCTCTGGAAAAAAATCTTTCAACTATAAATATGATATTTATAACAATTATATATTTTATAAAGATTGATATGTGCGTTGAGCGTGTAATGATCATAATGAAGAAGTTCTTGCGTAA
This sequence comes from Prosopis cineraria, assembly GCF_029017545.1. Lineage (NCBI taxonomy): Eukaryota > Viridiplantae > Streptophyta > Magnoliopsida > Fabales > Fabaceae > Prosopis > Prosopis cineraria. Next base: position 38,038,803 of record NW_026555332.1, read on the forward strand.
ATTGGGAGCGTCACGTCTGTTCTCACAAGTAATCTTATTTTAGTCTTAGGTGGCAGTTGCTTAATTTATGTTATAATATTTTTGAAATATAATACTTGAAGTGAATAAATTATTTTCAACAAATTTATAGAAAGATGAAGATTTATATTTTAAAAATAAAATAACATAAATTAAAAAACAACTCCGCCAGCTAGGATTAATTGTAATTATTACAATTAATGTAGATGTTCCAATGTATTGGCATCCAATTAATATTAATTTAATCAATCCTACTAGAGCAATAAAAATACAGTGATGTTTCATTAGAATCAATAAGCTTCAGCCCATATGAAGAACGAATTTAAATGCTTCTCCCTGTTTTATATATATATATATATATATATATCTTATAAATAGATATTATAATATATAATAAATAAATTAAAGAAAAACAACAATTAATATATGCTAAAAAAATATAACTTTTTTGCATAAATAAGTATACTATCTTATTAGTTTATTGAAACATTTTTATTACTTATTGATATCTGATATATCTTTTCGATTATAAAAAATAAACTTGTTTTTTATTTATTTAAATTGTATATTAAAAAAGTAATTTTTACATAGTTTAGAAATTTTATTGAAAGCCTACAATATTTTATGTTTAATTGCAATAATAAAAATTAATTATTAGTTAGTTAATTTTAAATTTTAAATAAAAATTAAGAGGAGTACCCCCGAGCTCTTCAAACGTACTCTTGAGGGATTTGCAGTAATTCCTAAGAGATTATTTTTTTTTTTGGATTTGCAGTAACTCCTAAGAGATTTTTTTTTTGTTGAGCTCTCCATTTTACTGCAAACATTTCTTCCTTGAAGTGTTCTTAGCGGAATTGAGTCTTTAACTTCTCGATCTCGACTCTGTGTTTCATCTCTCACTTGAAATGTTTACGATACTCATCTATGGCTGCAATCACCCTAAAGCATATTGGATCATTGCTTGATGCTCTTTGTTGTGTTATAAAGGTCCTAGTATCTAATGAGGGTTCTAATGTGCGGTTGGAAAGTTAGCTTGCACCTCATGGCTTTATTCACCATACTCATTTCTAGATTGTAATGGAGTTGACAGGTGTACTATGCCTGCAATATCACATTCCAAATCCTAAGACTTTGTATAATTTTTACCATTATATTTTAATTTAAGGGTGCGGTTTCATGTCGGTTCCATAAGCACATGGTCCCATTCTGGTTGGATCCATGACTCTTATAGAATGCCAGTCTTCGAGGTGCAATTCTTTGGGTATTATGGTTCCCAGATCACTTCTTAATATTTTGATTCCTAGATCATTGACTTTAAAGGAGCCCAAGCCATTCATTCTAGTGGTGCACCATTCCATGATTCTACTAGAATGTCAATCTCTAGAGTGTGTAGAGCTAGGAAAATAGGTTAACCCCGCAGGCTAGCTCATTTAACCTACACAATTTGACGAGTTGGGCTGAAGAAATTGATCCATTTTTTAAAACGAGTTCAGTTAGCTCAACCCATAAAAATAGCGGGCTAAAATGGGCTAGCCCACTTTTTAAAAAAGTAATTTTTTATTTTTTAATTACATTATATCTTTCTATAAATCTACAATAATAATAATATTCCTTAAATATATAATTTATGACTTTCAAATATGTTCTTTACATTTGAAATATAGTATAAATTTTTTTTATAATTTACAAATAAAATTTTTATTATAGTTTGTGAAAATGATTTATTAGTTTTTATAGAAGTGTTTTGAATATATATTATTTATTAATCTTATAAAATCTATTGATTGAAATTATAAATATGAATTCATTAAGAAAAATAATATGGGTTTATATTCAAATTTTTTTTCTTAGTGACAAAAATAGCACACCTAGGCGAATAAATGATTGATAGTAAAAATTTAGCAAAATAAATTTTTTTAGTTGAATTCTATGTTTATTTTATTTATTTACAAGTTTTTAATTGCTAATTTGCTTTAAAATATAAAATAAATATATATTTATATTATATAAATTTTAAATTATTAAAAAAATTCTGATAATTTTTTGCGGGCTAACCTGCGGGTTGTCTAGCCCACTAGAAAATGGTTTAGGTTAGATTTTAAAGCCCATTTTATTTGATGGGCTGGCCCAACCCAACCTCAAAAATGCCAGCCCACACGGGCTAGCCCGCGAGTTGGCCCATAACCCGTTTGCCTAATATTAAGAGTGTGGTTCTCTAGGTATTCTACTTTCTAAATTGCCTATGAGTATTTTGATTCCTAGATCATTAGATCTTGAGGAGCCCAAGTCATTGATTCTAAGAGTACGCCATTCTATGACTTAGTTGGAGCATTGATCTCTAGAGTGCAGTTCTCTAACTCTCTATAGATGGTGATCCGTGAGTAGATCTCTGAGTACTCTAGTACCCAAATTGCTAGCCCGTAGGAAGCCCAATACTCTAATTCTAGGGCTGTGTCAATCTAGGACTCTATTGGGGCACAGATCTCTGGGTTTCTGTAGGTGGGGATCTTTGAGTGAATCTATAAATAGTTTAGTTCCCAAATCATTGGCTCTTAGGGAGCCCAATATTTATGATAGTCTTATAAATCATTAAGTTCAGGGAAGTTATCCTCATATTCAAAATATCCAACTCATGCTGGTGTCATTGGTACATATGCATGGGTTCCACCAAGCAAGCCAAACTTGTTTTCAGTGTTTTTTGCGCAAGCATGCTAGAGGAGCATGTTCTTAAAAGGCGTGATGTTCCTGACCTTTAAAATCAAATAGTACATTCTGAAGTTCTTTATCACAATTTCCCTGAATACGGGTGCTTTAAAATAAAGGGTATGGAGAAATATGTGACACTTGCATGGTGAGAGCAGCTATGATATTGGAAATGATAAAAAGGAAAAGCACCAGTAGGATGTTATTATTGTTTTGCTAGGACATGGCACTCTACTTGTTGCTAGAGAACTTTAGTGCTCTTTATTGAATGCGTGGCATACTAAAGGTGCTATGTCAAATCTGCTAAAGGATACAAGGAGTCGTATTAGGCGAAGTAAGGGATGACGCAAGGTCAAGACTTGAGTTTTGCACTAGGTAAATAGATTTTGGGATTAGGTTGTTGAAGTATTTAGAGAGATTTTCTGTATAGCTTGTGTGTACATTTGGAGAGATGCGTATGTGTGTGGCTTCCTCCTTTTATAGGCACCAAGTGGCAAGTTTTCTCCATAGGTCATGCTCTATTATTTTAAGGTCATTAATTGCAATTTTTTCCATAACTTCCTCCACTCTGCCATTTTTAAAGTGGTGCATTAGTTCATTTTCATAGCAAGTAACCACCCTTTTTTTTAGAAGACTCATATGGGCTTGTTCTAAAATTATCATTTTTAGCTTAAATAGTTGGGTTTAGGGCTAAAATTAAATTTTAACCCAAACACTATCATTTATTGCATTAAATAATTTCTAAAAGCTACTAAAGTAATTCCTGAAAATAATCAGAAATATGCTTTTTTTATATTTTGGTTATTTTTAGAAGTCTAAACAAATATCATAAAACCTTACAAAATAATTTTTCTCCAAGAATAAATGGTTTCTTCACTAAAAAGAAAAGGCTGAAATGCCCTTTATCTTATAAATGTAATTTGATGATTGCTAAGATAATGATTAATTATTTTATTTGACACAAATACATCATTTCTTATATATAATACTTCTCATCAATGATATATTTTCCACCCACTCTACCCAAATATCACTCATTTATTTTTTTGGCTAAACTTTAGATTTCTTATTTTAATTATTGTGTATATAAGTATATATAGGGTGTGCAAGTTTTGAAAGAACAAACACACACTACATAATAACATGATTTAGTCGAAAAACACATTAGGTGCTTGGGTGTGTGTGGATGAGTATGTGGATACTGCATCGGCATCATCCTCTTGATTTTGATCTTATCCTTCTTCCGTTACACCCTTCTTTTCCTTTATCTTCAGCCTTCCAACCTCAAGTTCTATGTAAGAAAGAAAGTTAATGTCTGTGAGATTGATACCTTTTATTAAGGGCCACAACAAGAAAAACTTTATGTTACCAGGTAGCCGTGTTCTTGGGTTAGAGAGGGATGGGCGATCTTAAAGCTCTTGGGAAGAGGCTAAGTATAACCAAAAAACAAGGGCTAAGATTTATGAGAAAGTTGTGGATTTGTATCTTTCGCCTGGGTACAGGGGCAAGAAGAGACAAATAAGAACAGCGAAAGGATATTACATCTTAACTTAAAATTTTAAGGCTCAAATTTATGAGTTTTTTCTCTTTATATATTAGTTATTAAATTCAATTTTATCTTATGTGAAACTTCCCACATTGTCTTATATGCATTTAAAGTAGGGCCAGTCCTATTTTTTTGGGCTTCAAATATGTGAGCAATAACTAGTTTACAAGTCTCAAGTGAAACCTGACTTTGATGCCACTTATTAGAAATGGGAAGTGACTTCCCAAGAATAGGGGGAGGAGAGACTGATAAGAGCGGCGCAAGGATGCTATATTTTAACTCAAAATCTTAAAACTCAAGTTGATAAATCCTTTTTTTATTATATATTAGTTATTAAGCTCAATTTTATTCAATGTGAAACTTTCCATATCATCTTATGTCCACTCACACTTACACAATCTAACAATAGAGCTTATGAGTTGAGCGGTTCAAGCCATAGGTGGTGTGATGTCACCTGAAAGTTCCTTTAGTTTTGAATGGTCGTGAATTGATGGCTGAAATTTTCGATATCACCTAATGTCAATCAACGAAGGTGAATTTTTCAGCGACCATGATTATCTTAAGGAAAGCTTATTCGAACAAGATAGCCTTTTGCAACAAACTCCCTGGAAATTCAATTCTTCTAACTTTGTTTTCTTTTTCTTTTTTGGTCTATCTTTTATGATTTTTGGCAGTACTCTTCACCAAGAAAATTCTTGCATAGTCTGTTCAAATTATATTATTATCTAGCAATTAGGACTAGGAGATTCATGAATCTTTATGCATAAAAATTAATGGATTAATATGCAAATCTACCCTTAACCTCCATTAGTAGAAAAATGTTAACCGTCAGTTCACTTTAGCTGACTTGACTCTGCTTCGTCTAGCATGTCCATGTGGCATCACTCTAACTTTTTTTATTTAATTAAAACTCAAGTCTAATTTTTCATGCTCTAACACTTTAGATTTTCGAAAAGATATAAGCCAATCTTCTACTTCAAGGGAAATATGGGCTGAATTATATATCTTAGTTCAAATAATCAATTATAAGAGTCACGTTGGGTAAAAAGATATTAGCCCAAATAAAAAAAATTTTTTTGACTCGAACCATATAACCCAAAATTAACCTTAATGGTTAGGATTGGCTCGTTTCACCCATATTATTTTTAAAAAAATTTAAAAAGAAAAAAATTATAGATATAAAATATAAACAATATAAGGTATGACTTACTTAGTTAAAAAAATTTATATATTTTGTACAAACATTATGAATTAATATTTTGGTGTATTCAAAATGAATTATAAAAAAATCAAATTGGAATTCATTATTTAGATATTTTTTTAAAAAATCATGAAAAAAATAAATTGGAAAAAAAAAGTTGAAACCCTCAAGTTTTGAATTAAGATTTCTTAAACTATATAAAAATGAGTTGAACTCAACTTGGCCAAGTATAGGTTAGTCTATATTCCAGCTCATCTTTGAGACTATAAATTTAACATCTTAAGCTAATCAACTCAGACCAAGTATGAATAAAAAATTCAAATAAAAACAGAATAAAAAGTAGCAAGCAATTAACCCAGATTGAAACTAAATGAAGATTGAAGGTATTGAGAAACGTTCTCGTCCTCTGGTTGCTATCTTCGAGTCGTTGAAAGTTTGCTTTGTCAGAGGCACTATTCTCTGCGTGCCAAGCATCTTGCTTGATGGATGTGACATGGTCTTCGAGCTGTTAAAGGATGCGCAGAGCTAGGAATTAAGGGTGTAGATGAAGAAGCCGGCCTTGGAAAGGCTGAGCTTGGAGTTGGAGTAAAAGATCTACAAGACTTGAACTCAAGGTGGCCGAAAAGTGAAGGTGGGATCTTGGTGAATCAATCTGGGCAAGTGAGGGGAGAAGAAGAAGCTTAGGCAAAGGCGTGAGAGAAAGAGGAAGCAATTTGAGCAAGCAACAACGTCGATCTGAGCAAGATGGAAACGATCTCAGCATCAATGGTTTCTAGAAAATTGGAGAGTTTTGGCGATCTGAGCATCAGGAAGCAGTGAGGCCGATCTGAGGAGGAAGGAAATGTCTAGTGCCGTCATATAGGAAGGTGAACCTGGTGGTGGGTGTTGCAGTGTCGTGAAAGAAGATGATGATGAATTGAAGAAGTTGATGATGGAAGAGGGGAGCTTGGGTTGGGATAAGGAAGGTGGAAGTTGGTGGTACCGGAGCCGGTTTTGGTGCTGATCCCAAGATGAGTACTGTAGTGCTCAGCTCAGATTAACATTTCATTTGCAATGTTATTTTTTTTTAAATCACAAAATTATTATTGTAATAATAAATAAATACTATAAAATTATTATTTTAATATTTAATACATAAATAAATTTAACTTGTTAAAATTTGACCTGAACAATTTACATATAAATTTTAGCCTGAATACTTAAAAATTGCTGTAAAAAAATTAAAACTATAACTAAATATATTTTATAAAATATTTTTATTTTATTAATTTTGCATAGTCGTCCATCTATAAGAGGTAATATCATTTAAGGTATGATTGAGTATTAAATATAAGTATTTTTTTTAACAAGAATTTAAATAATATTTTATTACATAGTAAGAAACTAGTTCATTTTGCTAGACTTAACCCCTATTTTAAACTTTTCAAATCATTTTTTTGTAATTTTTTTAGTATAGTTTTGAACTGTTTAAATTACAATTATTATCTGAATTATTTAAGTCAAATTTTAACAAGTTAAATTTATTTATTTATTAAATATTAAAATAATAATTTTATAATATTTATTTATTATTATAATATAATTTTGTGATTTGAGAAAGAAAAACATTAACACTGCAAAAAGCACTGTTAATTGTCGCTGAGCACCGCAATATTCATCCTCCAAAACCGAATCCGGTACCTACCACCATTTATTATGATTATTATTATTATTATTATTTTCTTTTACATACTTTTTCCACTCAAGAACAATTTATTTTAAGTAAAAAAAGTGACGCGGCATAGCTAAGTGATTTAGCAGTATTTTGCTTCCATCAAATCAGGATGATATGGCATCATTTTAAATTCTATCAAGCTAATATTGTGTCAAAAAATTTTAAAATATAATGGCACTTACATAAAAATTTCATGAGTAATTTTAGGGATACTATCTTAAAATTTTAATATTTATAATCTTTATAAATATTAAAAGAGTCAATAATTTAAATATTAGTTCTAAATAACATAATCTAAATCTTATAATTTATTTTTTTAAATATACAAAACTAATGTTAAATAGTTAACACTATAAAAATTGAAAATTGAATTTCAAAAGTTAAAGTTGAGCGACTAAATTATAACTAAATCAAAATATAAAGACTAAATTATACGAGTAAATTTTAAAAATTAAATTACAAATGAATCAAAATTTTAAAGATCAATGATTATTTTTCATCTTATATTTATAAAAAAATATTTTATTATTTACTTATTCTTACATTTATGCTATCTCCATGTATTCTTATATTTAAAAAAATTATTTCTTATTTATCATATTCTTATCATTCAAAAACTACATATTAATTTTCAAAATAATTATTTAATTAAAAAAACTTAAACAAACCAGCTATGGCTTGTTATAATTTTTACCAAACAAATGTAAATGTTAATAATAATAATAATAGAATAGTAATAATAATAATAATTAATATTGATGATTTTATTCTATTAACATGTATATTAGCGTCCAAAATTCAAATCTCCTCTTGGGAATATAAAATTTTGTTAGTAAATAATCTGGAAGCATGTTCTAACCTTAGCAAACGCTTATGACCAAGGATAAAGGGAGGGTTATAGAGAGAATTATAGATAATAATACTTTATAATGATATAATATTTTTAAATAATAAAAACAATTAAAGTGAAATCATTTATTTATTATATTAGTTTTAAAATAATAAATATGAAAGAAACATAAAAATTATTTTTTAAAGTATTAATATGTGCATGAGTGAGTTTTTGAGATATTTTTTTAAATTGGATGGGGCCCAAAAACCCCATTTCCCATGGCCTCCAAAAGCCTAGCCCTCAAAGAATAATATTTTGGAATTTTAAATAATTAAATTATAGGGAGAATTTAAATTATAAAAAAATTATTATAAAACATAAATTTAGGATTGAATCAAATCTAAATTATATGCTTTTTATATTTTAAAATGAAGAGATTTGATTTAAACCCAAATTTAAATTCTCATTAATCCAAATGCACTGTTAAAAATTGGTTATGATTTGTTTAATTTTTACAAACATATAGATGTTAATAGTCATTAATATTAATGATTCTAAGCTATGATATGTATATTAGACTTTCTTGCAAAATGACATTATGTGATTATGATAATTCAATACAAGTAATATAATTAATAAAATTGAGAAGTGCTTGGTTCAACTATTGAAAGAGTTAAATTAACTTATCCTTAAATCTAGAGCAATGGTCCCCCACAGTAGGTAAGTAGGGTTTGGATTAGCTTAAGTATAATCAAGAAATCACTTCAACCTCAACGGGCTAGGCCTGACTGCCAAATGCCAATGCTCCCTGCTAACATGACAACAAACACTATTCCATGTCTAGTGACTCTCTCTGACTCCTTTCTCTCGTTTTTTTTTTAATAAAAACTTTTCCTGCCTTTTTAAGGATTTGGCCCGACCTAAGAACGAACGGCTAATTAGATTTAGTGAGCCAACCCAGTTTGAATGGTTTAAGATCAAAAGAAGGGGGGTGCTTCTGGAAACACTATATAAAAGTCAATATCAGTATGAATTATTTGTTAATTTAAAATCCATATCAAACCTTGATCTTACACTACAAACTTATATCCTTCAGGTTTTGTGCTTTTTTTGCATCTCTTCTTTTGAGTCGTCCATTAGAAAATGCGCCACTGATTCATATCCCATTTGGCGAGCTATATTTCAACCAATCCAAGAGGGGGGGGAAATGCCAAAATCAATGCAAAGACAAAAATTACTAAGTAATAGAACAGTTATACAAGCATAAAATCAAAAAGAAGAACTAACCTCTGAATATTGCAATTTCAGTTGGAGCGTATTACGCTTCTTCAGGCACAGTGGAACTATAAGCCAAAATAAGGAAAACCAAGAACGCATCGATACTGTCATCCTCCAACTTAAAAATCACTACTTGTGGCTGCTAAAGCTTAAAATCTGTACCTGTTGCATATCCAGTAAGGGTTTATTCCTTTGGCTTCTATGCAATGAGGGCACATCCATTGTTTATTCTCTCTCACCTCCTCATTTCTAACATTGTACAATAAAACATAAAAGACAGTTTCAGATCCACAATATGGAATCATTTTGAAGAGTCCATTCTTTCAAAGCGTAACAGAGTATAGCTAAGATCCACAATCTGAACACGATGTTAATTGGTTATATAAGATATTTACTTCTACAGTTTACGGGGGGAAACTAGCACTACTCTTAGCATCAAACAAAATCTCGATAGCTGTCATAGCTACATAAGTGGAAAACGGTAAGATGAATTTTCACATAACTTGGGGCCATCTGAAAATCAGACACCAGTATTATTATTTCGATGAATTCTTAATTTGTTCCCTCACTATTTGTTAAACTGTATTTAGCTAAGGCCACTTGGTACTTACCTTCACCATATCGAACCTTGAGGCAAGCTCTGCAGAAAACACCAGTACTAGAGTGACCTACTGAACAGTCAGTCTTTCCTGCTAAAATATGGAAGGTTAAGTGTTAAAGAAATGAGGAGTCAAGGTGCGAACGCGAAAGAAGTCTCAATTCTGAATCTAACCTAGGCACGGCTCGTTCACATCAAATTGCCACATCTTTTGCAGTCTTCTTCACCACATAATTTCTTTTGCCTGCGTGCATTGCATTGCAGTGTCCTCATTCCAATTCAAACTAGAATGGCTCGATAGCATAGCAGGAGCTAGATTCACCACTTAATTGATCCATTCCATTCACCACAGTTAAATTTATACATTTTATCATTGAATCTCGCCAGT
>NW_026555332.1:38049180-38329761 GCF_029017545.1 Prosopis cineraria
TCCCTAGTCAGATCCACAAAACCTCATCGTGGCAGTCATTGGTGAACTCCAATGACTCTTCCAGCAAACCATCGTGGGCTGGGAAAAGACGAACATGAGCGCATTGTTCACGGGGTTCATAGCTGTCATCACTCTCACTCTGTTGTTCTTGAAATCCCTTGTCAATGATGACGAGTTTTGGGGTAAGAGTTCAAGAAGCTCTATTGTAGTAATTGTGTGTGTAAAAGAAAAAAAACCCCACATCACTTAAATGAAAAGAGCTTCTAATGCATCATAAATATTAAAAATAAAATGAGTTAATAAAATAAATTTAGAAGAAAAGTGGGTTTGTGCGTATGAAAATAATTAATTTATTCCATGTGTGTGAGTTCAAGAAGCATTAAGTTTTTTATCAAATCATTTTTGCAAAAATTCTTAAACAGATTTATATTAATCAATTTCATTATATGTTTGTTCCCAATGACTCCAAGAGTTATGTGTGTATAATCGAGATTTAATGGTGCTCTATTTTAGTGGTTGAATGCCTGACATTTATGTCCAAAATCTTGGCCTATATATAAGCATGCATGTGGATAGAACGAGGTGCCTAGCTCTTGAATTTTCGAACCTCTTCTTCTTCCTCCGACTTTTGTTCTATGCTGGTTCATTTGAGTTATGTTATTAGTATTTGTTGTTCTGTTGCCTTGTGTTTGCAAGATGTGCTCATTCAATTTTGGAGAATTATCAATTTGCCATACTAATATATTAAAATAGTTTTCAAGGACAGTATTTTTAACACGATTCAAACAACCTTATTTTTTTACCCACTACCAATAGCTTCCTTGTGCCTATGATGATGGATGTTTTTGGGATAAAAGTTGTCGATAGAGGTCTAAAGAGGAAGAGCAAGAGACTTCTCCACCGAATGTGTCTAGATTAATAGGATTATATTAATAGGTTTTGATTTATTTATTGTTTTCGAGTTAAAATTCAAATTTCGGTTTTTGGTGCATCTAGTTGATTGTTCTGGATGCCATGAATTGCCTATTATGCATCGAATTTTTGTTGGGCATTCATGTCCTCAGACGATTCGTCTCTGTTCCAAACATGTCAATATGAACCTATTCTAAAAAGGAAAAAAACAAGGACAAAACTTTGGACAAGACAAAAATTGTTTCGGGGGTGATGGATGTCTTTTGTGACTGCCTTCTATTTTGATGTAATATACATATATTTTTTTTATTAATATGTAATAATTTATTTATTTAATATATATATATTTTTTGTTGATGAAATGCATGTATATTTTTACTAACATGCCTTTAGATAAAGCAGCGATGATGACTTGATTTTTTGTTTGATTAATTTGTTTAAGTGTGTGTAACTTAATAATTCGTGTCATTATATATATAGCTTAAAGGTTATTTGTGATTGGCTTTAAACTTATGATTGGATTCTTTTAGTTGAAATTGTAACTTAATAATTGAATTGATTTATTTGTATTGCTCTGTTTTTTTTTTTCCTGTATTGCCTTAATGTGGACTTAGCAAGTTATATAATTTAACAAGTGTTATTATTTAAATCTCTTTTTCACGTTTTATCTACTTATCAAAATATTTTGATTTTAAATAAGATGGGACAAGACATATATAAAAATTCAGTCATGTTCAACCCCACTTCTAATTATTGAATTTTTGGGTTTACTTTGATCATGTAAAAAGAATATGAAAAACAAGTATTTCATGAATATTTTAGTTTTTTCATTTTGTTTTTATTTTCAGATTTGAATCTCACACTCAACGTTATAAGTCATCATTCTAACTACTCTTCGACCTTACTATTATTTAAACATGTAAAAAATAAACTTCTTTCCAACATGTCAAGCTGTCAAAGACATCTTAGTATTTTATTACATTCCAAATTATAAAATCTATCAGTCAATGCAGGGGTAAAAAACGAAATAAACATCAATATTGATTGCTGGAAGTTCTTCGCGCTTACTGTTAGGAAGCTTGAATTTGATGAATTCAACCCATTGTGGTTCATTCTCATATAAATTAACATCAATATTTAATATGCACAAATTTCACAAAAAAATCTATTTTGTTATTACGAATACTCTATATTCTTTGCTACTCATGGAATTTGTTGTCTAGTTTTATTTTATATAATAACTAGATTTATGCCCGTGAACGATGCACTTGAATAGTTTAGTTTCTAAAAATAAAAATAAAAATAAAAATAAAAATAGATATTAAAAAATTATTTTTATGTAGATATAAATACTTCCTTCACTTAAAAATATAAAGTATTTCCAACTGAATCTCATATTCATCAAAGAAATTTTATTTTTTTATATTTTTTCTATTTAATAGAGTATTTCACCTTAAAATAAATATAAAGTGATTTATTTAATATGGATACTTTTTTAAAAAAGATAATGATTATATCTTAAAAAATTTAAAATATTTTTATATTTTTTAATATTTAATCTATCAAAAATGTCTTACATTTTTAAATGAAAGGAGTATATAAATTTTTTTGTATATCTAACACCTATTATTTTACTAAAAAATTTTATATTCACCATTGATTTTTAGTACAAAATCTCACATGATCTCTCAAAATATAAAAATCTTATTATTTTTTTTACCTTATTTAATTTTTTAGATTTATAAATATAAACTCCACTCATATTTTTAATGGTAAGTCTTACACATTACTTTTTTAAACTACACTTCTTCAATTTTTTTAAATTTAAGTTTATTAAAATATTACATTTCCTTTATTAATCTCAGATCTTCAATTCATATTAAATTTAAAATATTTGAATATATAAAAAATTTATAATTGATCATGACTCTTAACACCTTTAACTTTCAGATTTATTTAAATTGATTTAACTATCCCAAATTATTAAAATTAATTTTACTTATTTTTCTTTTTATTAAGTCCATACATTGCGTCTTTAAATATATTTTTTGACCAATTTATATATTTAATTTTCTAAAAAGTTACAAAATAAATACAGTTAAATAATAAAAAAATTTTTTTTGGAGATTTAAATGATTGTTGGACAACATTTATACTTAACAATAGGAGTATTTTAATCCAACATATATAATTTAATGGTCGACTAATGGTTAGATGGATAAAAATAAGATCTTAAAAATAATAGGAGGGCTTATATTTTATAACTATTCATACTAAAAAATATTCATATACGTTTCAAAAAATAGAAAAAGGTATTATTAATTAAGACAAAAATAGATAAAATTTTTTTTATTTTTAAGTATAAATTTTGTATGTACTGTTTATATTTAAATAGGAGTATTTTAGTCTAACAAATATGACTTAATGATTAACTAATGGTTAGGTGAATAAAAATAAAATCTTAAAAATAAAAAGAAAGCTTGTATTTTATAATTATTCATATAAAAAAATATTTTATAGGTTTCAAAAAATAAGAGAGAGGTATTATTAATTAAAATAAAATTGATAAAAATTTTTTCATTTTTAAGTACCTTAAGTTTTGTACGTACCGCATCCATGTGGAAAAAAAAAGAAAGAAAGAAAACGCTGGATTCATGAAAAATAAAATAAAAATGAAAAGTCGGACGGACTGTGCATGTCCAGCACCATCTGATGGTACTAAATTTAAAAATAAAAAGAGAAAACGTATGAACCAAAAAAAAAATAAAATAAAATAAAAGTCGGATGGCACTGTGCATGTACAGTACCATTCGATGGTACCAAACTAAAAAAAAAAATGAAAAGTCGGACCTGACGGTGTTGCAATGGCAGAGGTTTAAAAAAAGGAAAAAATTGGGGGCATTTTTAAAAATTTTCTGCTCATTCACTGTTTATCAAACATCTCAAATTTATATAGATATAGATGTTAATTTATGATTTAGGGTTATATTTGACCACAGGTTGTCTACAATATGTCTCATTAATCTGTCCAGTTGTTTTAAAAAAAAAAAAATCAAAAAACAGAAAAATTGACTAGATCACCGTCTAAAATAAAATTGATGTTTAATATTTGAGTTTTTTTTTGTCGGTATATAAATATATGCCCTATTATGCATATATCAATAATAATCTAATTAAAAATACTCACCCTGTACTATATAGCAAACTCTGATTTTTTTTAATATAAGATCAAGTTAAAGTAATTAATTTTTATTTTACTTCTTATTTGTATATTCTAATTAAAATTTCTAAACAATAATTTATTATAGTTATTAATAGTAAAGAAAGATAAAATTACAAACTTGCATATTTTTTTAATAAATTTAAAAATATAATTATTATTTTTGAATAAGAGTAAAATTGGCTAAATTTTGTCGGCCAAGATATTTTTTGGGCTAGCTGGCTAAGAGGCAGAGGGCCAAGAACATTAAAAATGAGCATTATGATCATCATTGAGCCATAAAAGCAAAAAATTGACGACTCGGATTATTATGGATGATGCCGTTCGAAAACCAAAAACCTTAGAGTGGGTAATTCAGACGAGCCAGATATATTTAAATCGAACTCAATTTAAATTAATTTATTTAAATTGAATTTAAAACATTCCATCATTTTAAAAAATTTAATAATCAAACTCTACCCTAATTTTTTTGACTGAGTTTCGACTGGTCTGTCGGATTTAATCAAAATGATCAACTAACTATATATATATTAAAGTTAAAAATTTCAACAATCTAACTTATTTGAATTGAGCTATATATAAAGTTAAAAATTTCAACAATCTAACTTATTTGAATTGAGCTCAATTCAGAGTGAGTTATTTAAATTAAACTTAAAATATTTTTTTTAATTTATATAGTCAAATTTCAATTCATTTTAATTTTTTTAAGAGATTTGAGTTCGCTCAAATTATCTGCTCTAAAAAAACAAGGATTATTATGGATGACACAGAAACGAGTCAGGCCCGCCGTAATTAATAAGCCGAGAGCAACGGTTACTTCGCCGCTCCTTCCTTTCGTTAACCCAATCGCAAAATCTTCTCAGGCCGGACCTCAAAAAAAAAAAAAAAAAAAACCCGTATTCTTCGCCACCTTCTTCATTTTGCATTTAATTAATTAATAATTAATTTGATTGAGGAAATTTTCATTTTTGTCTATATATTCAGTTAGCACCCTCGTTCAGCCTTAAATTAGCCTTCGGCAGTCTCTCAGTCTCAGATTCGATTGCCATTTTCCAAATCGCAGCTTCGAGGTCCTCGCTATGGCGTCTCAGAAACTCATCGGCTTCGTCGGATTAGACGAATTAAGCTTGGAGGTGGCATCGTCGCTGGTCCGTCATGGCTACAGTGTTCAAGCTTTCGAGGTATCTTTCTCTCTGAATCAGAATATTTTACTTTTTATTTCTGGATGAAAATGAGAAAGCAAAAGCAAAAAGATTTGCGGCACAGTTTCTTTTTTCCGGATTCTTTCTTCTTCTTTTCTCTCTGGTTGAATATAGTCGCACTGCTGATTATCATCCATAAACAATATAACTTTCAATCTGGAAGTCTCGAGCTCTGCGTAATTAGTGACCCAGCATGACATCCAGTTATTCCAAGGACTAATTTCATAAATTGTGAAATGAAAGAGGTACATTATTAATAAAATGATCAATTCATCATTTTAATTTATTTATATATGTACACAAGTCACAAGCATATGTTTGCCTGAAATTTTGACCAAAAAACAATATGTTTGCCTAAAATTCATCCGTTCAGTTGATTATTTTTCATGGTCAGCAAACGAACGTCACCGTGTGATCCGGGAGCCAGCGGTGAGTACGGCCACGTCAGCTTTGTTCTTATCTGAGTTTTTATTTATTTTGGTCTGACATCTTTGCGTTTATTAAATAGTATTTTGTATCACGGATCTTTTTTTTTTTTTTGGCCAAGGAATTTTTTTCTTAATTATTTGGGATGAGGGTTTCAATGAGTTATGTTTTGAAATGGTCAAATTATGCGGAGTAGCTAAGCTAAAGGAAAAGTACGTTGTCTCCACATCACCTAAAATGCTTTGATTTGGTATGATTTGGCTGGGACAAAACCCTTATTATTTTTGCCCCCTTTTCCCTTGCCATCTTATTCCCTTTTTGACCATTATATTAGTAGTTGTGCTATTTATATTTAATTTTTATAAAATTATTATTGAAATGTTGAATCATAAAAAATTAAAAATTAAATTTAAACTGTTAAAATTTGATTTGAATTATTTAAAGATGTAAAAAAATTTAAAAAATATTTTATAAACATTAAATCGGAACCATTTTAATATAGTGATTATAAAAGAAAGAAGATGGATGGGGAAAATCAAATGAAGTTTGGCAAATCAAAATATCCAAGTGGAGAACTAGTGATTTCTATTGATACAACTTGGTTAATTTCATTCTAGACAAGTGCAATGTATATTACAAGGAAAAAAAATTGCTACAAATAACAGTCGTGACCTTTAATGGATAGATTTTAGTATAAAACTATGATATTGATTAAACTAAATTATAGCCACCGATCTGTCCGTACTAAAATGAAAATGGCTTAATTTTTTTTAAAACTCAAATAGAAAACTGCCTACCAGCTACAAGACAGGCACCTGTGACCTATATCATATTTATATTAATTAAAAAGTAATAAATTACATGTTTCAGTTGCAATGGGAAGGAATACGTACGCACACGTAGACATATCATAATATATACGTAATGCATCAAGGTAACGGCCGGGGTAGTAATCTCCGGATGACAACATCCTGACTTATGTTCAAGTATATAACTCAGAAAGGGTCACAGTCACAGATGATGCATGTAATTATTTTTTCCTGGCCAGAAATGCATGTAAAAATTAACTAGCCGGAAATCCAATATCTGAAACTAGAGTATTATTAGAATATAAAAGAAGTTTCATATATAAAGATTAAAAGATAGATTATAAATGTATGAGCTTGAGAAGTATATAATCAAATAACTTAAACTATTTTAATAGAGTGTAATATCTTTAGGCATATTTAATACGAGAAATCTAACATTGTAATATGAGTCATTCGATTGGGGGCCCCAAAAGAGACACAGACAGAGACACAAAGAGTGAAAGAGAGAGAGAGAGAGATTAAAGAATGAAAGATAAAAAAAAGAGATTAAAAAAAGAGAGAGAGAGAAGAAATTGAATAGATTTGAGATCTCTGAAATTAAAAAAAGTACAATCCCAAGCAAAAAGAAGAAGAAGAAGAAAAAAAAAGGAGGGAAAAAGTAGTGAAGAGAATATTAGAAAATAAAAAAGTCCCACATCTAAAAATTGAAGGATGGATTGTAATTATAAATATATGAGTTTAGAAAGTATTTAACCAAATAACTTAAACTATGAAAATATTTTGGTGGAATATATTATTCTTAAGCATACTTAATATAAGCAATCTAATAAGTAAGAGGACTTTTTTTTTTTGGGATATTACTAGGACTTGATTTTTACCATAATAAGAAAGTACTAGTATTTGATATCACAAAATTGTGGATTTATTGTGCAAATTCCTTCTTGTTTATTAATTAATGTTTACGGTTCTTATTAAAACTGTGAACACTCGTGCAACATGTTATGTTTTAGAACATATTTTTAAGCTTATAAATTCAAACTATGATAATTAATTATATCAGAAGCAATTATCTCTTGTTGCTAATATCACATTTGAAATAATTTCAAATGGTCTTTAAATATGCCATGATCAGTAGCTTGTGTGGACAATTTCTAGTGACCCACAACATATGGTCTCTTGGCAGAGTGCTGTTAAGCTTGTAGTTCTCAAGGGTACAAATAAAGTATTAGTACCTTAACGATGAGAAGATATTAGAATGTGATCATACAAAATCACACATGTATTGTTTTGCGACAAAAAAAAAAATTGTTTAGGCTTGAGACAATGACCAGCTAACTTGATCACAACACGATCATGAATTCTTTATCTTTGTAACTGGAAAGGACCTTGTGCATTGCACTGGGATCAATAAACAGGGTAAGAAAACAGATTTATGAGAAATCAGTAAAGAAATGGTGACTTGTATTTATATATATGATAACGTTTTTCAATTTGTGTCTGCTACCTCTATTCTTAGAACTATTAGCTAATCTGTGTTTACAAATACTTTGTTAAACTAATTTTTTTGATAGACAAGCGATTCCAAGATTAGTGAACTTTTGAAGTTCGGGGGAATTAGATGTTCAAGCCCAAAGGATGCAGCGAGAGGTAAATAACATTTCAGACGTATGGTGGTTACATTGTATGGTAGCATTTGCTATTGTTGGTTGCAGCAACAAATTTAAATTTCATTCACCATACATTTGAAATACGATTTCTTGTAATAGATTCTGGATAAGATTGTTTAATACTGTGAATCTTTCCTTTGAATTTTTCTAATGTATGATATACTTGTTTGTTATTGATCTAGCCACTGTCCTTCTTATCAAGTCAACTCTGTATGTTCTTAAAATACAAACTTCTTCTGGGTGAAGCAAACCGCTTATTTATGAGATTTTCATTTCCTACGGTATCATTTTTGGCTCATTGATAGTAGGCGCTGTGAGTGACGACATCACAACCTATTCTCACCGAAATTACTGGCAATACACTTGAAGTTTTGGCGTTCTGATTAACGCCGCATCAGGGGCCATCATTTTGGTTTTACTTATTTTTCCTAGGCGTCTTTGTGGGTGGTTGTTTTTAGTGGACACTTTCTTTGATAAAACATCTCTTGTACTAAATCTTGCGTAATTTTTCCAAGGCATAAAAATGAGTGTGCTTTATGCATGTCATGTGCAGCAACAAAAGCTGAAATCTAAAGGCATGGACCAGTTAAGGAATCATACTAAGATCCTTTTAAACAACTTGGTCGTCAAGTTTTGTTGCACCACAAAGCTAATGGAGGTTTAGTATTTCATTATTTATTTTTCTCATGCATTAAAAGTGTAGAAATTTAACTGGGTGGGTTTGCAACTGATGTCAAATCTCCAAGTTGTCAGCATATAACATTTGCTCAAATTGAGCATTTCAGATGTATGGGGTGTGCTTCACCATATTTCCAATTAGTTGTAGTTGAGCATTTCATCCTTTTACTTGAGTTTTCAGCCAGTTAATATCTTGGCAATAGATATTCTTTTTGATTAATTATCTATGTTGCTATTACTTTCTAGCAAAATATATGTATTTTGTATCTGTTTTCTGTGTTACAAGATTAAACTGTAAATTTAAATAGATTCCACGGTTGTCTTACGATCTTCGCTAATTCATCTGTTTCTCTTCCTCACTTTCAGATGTGGCTGCTTTAGTTGTCCTAATATCTCATGTGGATCAAGCTAGTGATCTATTTTTTGGAAATGAGGGTGCTTTGAAAGGTCTCTTTTTGAGCTGTTTGGCCTTATATTTTTATATATTTCCTAGCATCTTGGTTTAGATATGGAATTTTTATTTTCTGCACTTGCAGGTTTAGACAAGGACGCAATTGTTATTCTTCATTCAACCATATCCCCATCGCTTGTTCATCAACTAGAGAAGGATCTTGCAGGTAAAGATACATGCTTTTGCCTTCAAAATGCTGGATTCTTAGTAAATTGTGGGATGGTGCTTCTTGACATTTTTAAAAGTTGTCAACTTATCATGCAATGTTTTCATACTAATGAATTGAATAGTGTTAATGGTTTGTTGTTCCTGCAGAAATTCAAGGGGTAACTTATATTGTTGATGCATATATCTCTCGTGGGAGGTCTGAGGCTTCAGATGGAAAAGTCATTGTATGTTCATTTGTTACTATCACTTAATTTTACCTTGCTTATTTCTGGTGGGCTAGTCTATCTTTTGTTGACTACTTAAGACTATGCAGATTACCTCATCCGGAAAATCAGATTCCATCAAAAGAGCACAGCCTATTCTTTCAGGTACTCATCATGAGATATTCTTTATATATATATATATATATATATTATAGAACTTTGTGTATGTTTGTGTTCGTGTGTTAAACATTCGAGCTTTAATTCTAGAATTTTATTTTTAATTTACTGGTTTATTTCTTCTGACAGCAATGTGTGAAAAGCTTTTCACTTTTGTGGGTGAAGTTGGTGGTGGCAGGTTTATTTCCTTCGTGCTCTTGCTAAAACATACATTTACCATTAGTGCCCCCCCTTTCTAAAAAAAAATTTACTTTTTAACAGATCCTTGAAGTTTTTTCCAAGCACTGTTAAACTTTACACTAGATAATTAATTTATAAAATAATTTAAAGTTACGTTTACAGGTTTATACAACCTATCAGAATTGGAAAAAAAATATGTTATTGAATGTTGCATTTTGTTTGGGTTTCACAATGAAATTTTACTGTTCCTTTCCATTGCAGTAAAGTTAAATTAGTTGTTGAGCTGCTTGAGGGCATTCATTTAAATGCTTCAGTGGAGGCTCTCTGTCTTGGTGTCAAAGCTGGAATTCATCCATGGATAATATATGATATCATTTCCAATGCTGCTGGAAACTCATGGTACGTGTTTGTTAATAAAATTTAGCCAAGAGGACCCTTGCTTAGTACTTATGATCTACACTCTAGGATGCTTATCTCGTTGAAGGCTACTTGGTCGTTGGGCACTTGACTTCACACATCATAAAAATCCTTAACTATAACTTATCTATTCCCTGACGTAACTTATATACTTCTTATAAATTATTCAAATTTCTAATAAACTTTACAAGATTTTTATGATCTGTGAAGTCAAATGGTCAATATATAAGTTACGTCAGGGAATATATGAGTTCCTAGTTAAGCATTTTTCGCCCCTTCTCTGTGTTCATTATGGAATCTGACTCAATTTCTTCTTCTCCAAAAAAAGGTTGAACTTATGATTCATGTTAATCTCTTGTGATCTGTGAACACTAAAATTTTTGCTCATGCAATACTGAATAATTAGATCAAAATGTGACATTTGCGTTCCTTGTACATTTTTGCTCATTGAATTGCTCCCCCTCATTTTGGGTGAGGGGATAATTTAATTTATCCTGTAGGGTATTCAAGAACAATGTTCCCCAATTGTTAAAGGGCGAGATCAAACATCATATTCTGGGTGCTTTTGTTAAAGAAGTGGTAAGATCTATAGACACGAGAAGCAATTAAATTATATATGGCCCATTTTCTGGGCTATCTATTTGTCATGTTAATACATCACTGTTGTCAGGTATGATATTGTTGATAACAGAATGATTTTACATAAAACTTTTGTTGCAACTTTAGTTGTGCTTTTCCAGCTGTTGTCAATCAATATATCTGATGGAATAAGGGATTATGGATAATTAAATTATTTTATTTTTGTTCTATTAAAATTATTATTTTAATCTTAATTTATAATTTAGATTATCTTTTAAAGGATAGATTTCCTTTATTTGAGAATAAGGTATATATATCTTCTTATCCCACGTAGGATTTAGTTATTTTGATCAATTGAGTAAAGTTTGATTATTTTTCAGTCTCTCCCTTAATTTCTCTCTAATCTCTCCCTCCTTCTTCTCTCTCCACCTTCCCCTCCTCTATGTTATATCAATATCCATATATGATGTAAAATCTACACGAAGCTGGACTATGTAAACTATGGACGGTGATGCACGCCTTAGATTCAGTGCAGGGCATGGGGCCCATAATGGTTAGCTTATGAGGATGAAAACTTTAAAGAGAAACTATCCTTTGAAATGATTTTTGCTGATTAAAATTCTGTTTTCCTTGAGTTTGTGGATGATAAAGGTTTAAAAATGTGAACAAGATAATATTTGAAATTTAATCATCATTATATTTTAAGCTGAAAGGTTTGCGGAAATAAATCATTACATCTTTTTTCCTCTCGGGTTTACATATATGAATAGTCCTTTTAAGCATAGAGCAATTTAAGATTGCATTAACATAATACAAGCTCTTTTTTTAAGTTAATGTCTTGAGATCAGAAGTTAAATAGCTGATCCTCAACTTGAAGATTTGTTAGTTTTTTTAATTAAAAATGATATATGATTCAGCATTAATTGTTTAACTAGAATTTGAGATTTTTTTTTGGGTTGAAAAAGGGTGCTAATATTATGCCATAACTTGATTTTAAATTTGACATTCTATCTGGTTGTTGGCACTGTTCGTGAATATTGTTCTAGTTGTTCTTTTAAAACAATCCTTGATAGCAGTTGAATTTTCTGTCTTCAAGGAAATCATTTTAGATATGGCCAAGTCACTTACTTTCCCACTTCCACTTTTGGCTGCTTCGCATCAACAACTTATCCTTGGTATGGAAATTCAATAGATTAAGCAACAATTGTTCTCTCTGTAATTGTCTAGTTTCTGAAAGCTACCTGATTGCTACTCACAACCTAGCAAATTTCTTTTGTCAGGGCTTTCTCACATAAGCGGAGATGATGAACTTGCAGCACTAATGGAGGTTAAATTCCAGAAATTCTGTTTCAGTGATTTTAATGAATTGAGAGAAATTTTTCTTTTCTTCTATTTGCAGTCTTCTTAGAAACACTGCGATACTACTTTCTTAATGTCTTGTTTTTTCCTTATTTTTCTTGATAGATTTGGGGAAAAGTTTATGGAGTGAATATTACGGGTGCAGCAAATGCAGATGTATATAGTCCTGAACAACTGGCAGCTCAATTTACTGCTAGTTCAAAGAGTGGGAGGCGGGTTGGTTTTATTGGACTTGGAGCAATGGGATTTGGCATGGCAACTCATTTGCTGAATTCAAACTTCTGCGTTGTTGGTTATGATGTAATTCCTCTTTTTAAATTCATAATACTAATTGCATTAATCAACTGGTATTCTTCTTGGTAGATGGACATATTGATTAGCCTCTCCAATAGTTTAAAACTGTGCCCGCATGAGTTTTCATTGGAAGCTGGAAAATCAAGAGTCAGGTTCTTTAAGATGCAATTGGAAACTTTTTCCTTGAGTTAACTTGGGGTTTGTCTTAATGATATATAATTCATAAGGATCTGAGTGAAAATAGCATGGCCCCTTCATTTTCTTAAAATGTTGATGCTTACACATGAAGTGGCCAAATGATGTGAATTATCTTTTCATATTAGGAGCTTATGATGTTGACAGGCATGATCCAAAGGTAATTGGATCACCCTTAACTAAAGTTGGACATAAAAAAGTAAGCCATAGCATTGCGTATATATAATTGAACAATTCTTCTGGAAGTAAGCCTATTAAACATTTCAGGAAATGTTGTATGGACAGTGCTATATATATAATTGAACAATTCTTTTGGGCCAAGATGCCATTGCATTGCGTCACTAAAGAAAGTTCATTCTTTTCCTGTGCTGTTTAATAGGAATTCGTGCATGTGTTTCTAAATCTTCATCTTTATGTTTGTTATTATAGTTTGTGTGGTGGCTAGGCTATAATAAGTGTATTGACTAGTAGACTGAGTTTTGTAGTTTTAATTTTGGTGTTTTATTTAACTTAACTTACGACTATGAATAGTCACCAAAGGAAAATGATTAAATTTGTGATCCTGTGCTTACCTCTCTCTCTTCTATCCCTTTATAGATCTCAACATTTTATCAAAGTCTCTGTTAGGCAAGTTTCACGATAGGGTTGTATCAGAAACCATAGCTCTTTGGTCTCTGCGGTCTGAGCAAAACTGCTCTGCTTTTTCTAAATGTTTCCTTTAATATTTTGAACATGATGATATGTTGTGTGTGTTTTTTGGAACCTTTGTGACCAATAAAGTATGTGATCCCATACACGCGTCTCTATTTTTTTGGCAACCACCTGTCTACTTTTTCCCTTTTCTGACATTACCAATGTTTATTTACTGCTGTCGTGTAATGTATTTGTCTAGTTAAATGCATACCCAAATGTTTTCATATTTCCTTAAAAAGATATATTTTCTACAAAGATTTGTATGTTTGTATGTGGTCTAAAATATGGATGTTTAAGTAAATATCAGGGTATTGGTTGTGCCTATGGTATTGAATAAATATTAATACCACTGTCATTTTCTTTTTTATGTGTATATTCTAGGTATACAAACCAACTCTCACTCGATTTGCAAATGCTGGTGGTTTAATTGGAAATTCTCCTGCAGAAGTGAGTAAAGGTAAATAGTTGCATACTTCTAGACCTGCAAATACAAGATGATACACTACAATAATGCTATATTTATATTCATTAACACATGCAACTTGTTTCTGCGGGGAGGTCTTTCCCTGGTGGGAGATGTAAAGGCTTGTAATTCCAGTTATGGTACTAGGAAATGGCTTCCCAGGATAGCACATCGACTAGAGAAGGAAATTCTTCTCTTCATCATCAATGAACGTTCATTTGCTACTCTTTCGAATCAAACTGCTGTTTAATACTATTGGTAAATCATAAATAAATTGCAAAGTTTGTGATTGACTCGGTTTGAGAGATTCTTGATTGCTTTTTCATGTAGATGATGATTGTAGTAATAGTAATTTGAATGACTAAATGAACGTGTTGTGTAAATCATAACAATTGATGAGGTTTTTTCTGATTTGTGATTGCTGGTACCAACGTTGGTCATTCAGCTAATATGAAACTTAATTCAAATTATATGAGGAAATTTATTGATAGCTTCAATAATCAATCATAACTGCTGATGTTGCAATTGGAAGTAGGCTGATGAATCAGCCAGTCATTTCATTTGTCTTTTTCAGCCGTAAGGGCATTGTGGCAGTCTGCATTCTCTTTCTATTCTCTTGGCTGGTGTGGGTTTAAAATAGGTATAGTTTCAATGAGAGTTGATACCGGGATATTTCAATACTTAATTTGATATCTGGAAATTTTCAGCCTCAAGAATAAAAAAAATGTTCTTTTGGAGTAAAAGAGCATCTTGTACATTTTTATGTTCTAGGGTGTCTTCTTGTATTTTTTCAGTGTACAAATTATTTAAATTGATATTTGCACTTATTCCTTAATGTGGTTTGTGAGCTTTCTGCATTGCAAAGAACTAAAAAAACAGACTTGTAATGCTATATTACAAATTAGCTAACCACTTTGTCATGGGGTTCTTGATACCGTGCCGAAGATAGTGTCAATGCAAAAGCTTAATCTTTTAAGTGAAGTCCATGTATAGTTTGATTCTACAACAACAACAAAAAGAACCTAATCCTACTAGATGGGTCAGCTTGGAATGCTATATTTTTTATGCAAGTAAAATTGTGAGATTCTTATAAACACAAAATCTCAAGCACATGTCACGTGTGGTCCTATTTGTCTACAGATGTTGATGTACTTATAATCATGGTCACAAATGAAGCTCAAGCAGAGAATGCTTTATATGGAGAAAATGGCGCAGTTTCAGGTAAACATAAGCATCTCTGTTTCCCATTTTATGAAACTTCCAACTGTATTGACCCTCCTTTGCTGAATTCTGCAGTCCTTCCATCAGGAGCATGTGTTATTCTTTCTTCCACTGTTTCTCCTGCATACGTGAGCCAACTTGAGAACCGATTGCATTGTATGTTGCTCTTCCAGTGAGATACTTATCTAGTCCTTGTTATGCAAACTGATTTCTTTTTTTTTTTTGGGGTGAATATATGCAATGCAAAGATAATTTCAGGCTTGTCAATTTAATAAAACTTATTCTATCAATGTTTTGTTAGTCCTTTTTCCTTGTTCTAAGCATTTCTTTAAGTTGTATTATTGATTTATTTTCACTTTGTTTGATTTAGGAGGATATTTGATGTATATTTTCTTTCTCTTTCATGTAACCTGCCTTATACATATAAAGATTATATCACCGGTTACTGCAAATCAGACATTCCTCCTTTGTAAACATGTCTTTCTACACTTGTGTCTTGTATTTATATCTTTCCATGGCTTTATGTTCAAGGTTAACGGTGCAGACCATTAAGTTCAGTGCGACACATTAATGTCACGGCCTTGGAACTTCTCTATCCTTAAACCGTGCTGACTTTAGTGTGATCAACTTCTTGATCTTTACTAAATTAGCCGAACCCCCAGTATGCAGGCAAAGGAACTAGGAAACTCAAATATAAGAGAGAAGAGAGCTTGGATGAGAGAACTTGAAAGCCTTATTGAAATGTTTATTTGGCTTGTCTTGCTTGTTCTTTCAAATGAGAGGTATGGCGGGGTATTTATAAGCCTCCCCGTTCTTTCAGAACATTCCCACCTCCTTAATGAACGGTGGAGATCAATCTAATCTTATGGTTTACATTCATCCTTTAGAGGGTTTTATAAAAATATCTACAATAGATATTTAGATATTTACAAAGATATTTTTAGATTAATCTTTAAGATATGTTTGGAATGTTCTAGAATATCCTAATATATTCTAGACATCTCTACATTTCTCTCTAAATTTCTAGAACCTTCTAGAAACTTATAGATTTCTCCAGGTATTTCTAGATGCTTCTAAAACATATAGTAGATTCTTCTTGAACGTCTTGGACTCTCCTGGAAATCTCTGCATCATCCTAGATGTCTCCAAAAGCACCGTAATCTCATGGTTTCTTCTCTTTTTGAACAGAGGTTGTGACATTAAGCTCCAAAAGAAAATTAGATCTCCTACATAAAATTTACTACACCCAAAGAGGAGATTGATGATAATATCAATTTGAATTTACGTAGTCCTTATTTTATTTATGATGGGACTTGGGAGATTTTGGCTGTAAAGAGAAGTGTGGTGCTTCTAACAGTAACAGTAACGCAATATGTATTTGATAAAACAACAACAACAAGCCTTTATCCCACTAGGTGGGGTCGGCTACATGGATTGCAAGACGTTATTGTGCTCTATCATTTATCAAACTTTTAGGAATATTATTAATTAAGAGATCGCGTTCAACAACTTTCAAGAGTGTTCTCTTAGGCCTTCCTCTACCTCTCTTAATCGGACTCAAAGTTATATGTTCCACTCTTCTCACTGGTGCCTCCCTTGGTCTTCTTTGTACATGCCCAAACCATTTCAACCGATTTTTTACCATTTTTTCCTCAATAGGTGCCACCCTCACTTTTTCGCGTACGTGCTCATTTCGAATTTTATCTTTACGTGTATGTCCGCACATTCATCGTAACATTCTTATCTCTGCTACTCCAACTTTATGCTCTTGCTGTCCCGTTAGAGCCCAACATTCACTACTATGTAACATTGCTGGTCTGATAGCAGTGCGATAAAACTTTCCTTTAAGTTTATTAGGCACCTTATGGTCGCAAATAACTCCTTTAGCTTTTCTCCAATTAAACCACCTAGCTTGAATTTTATGTGAAATATCTCCACTGATTTCGCCATCATTTTGAATAATGGCTCCCAAATATCTAAACTTTTCCGCTTGAGGTATAATTTGATCTCCCAATTTTACTTCTAAATTATTGTCGAATAGTCCTTTACTAAATTTACAATATAAATATTCCGTCTTACTTCTACTCAAACGAAAACCTTTCGACTCCAATGTCCTCCTTCATAACTCAAGTTTGCAATTAACCTCTTCTCTTGTCTCTGTTATAAGAATTATATCATCCGTGAAGAGCATACATTTCGGAATTTCCCCTTGAATATGTTCCGTCAAAACATTTAAGATCAAGTTGAACAAATAAGAACTCAGAGATGATCCTTGATGTGGTCCAATTTCTATAGTTAGTACAATTCTGAATATCTCCTTTATTTTTATAAATAGGGATTAATGTACTTCTCCTTCACTCATCAGGCATTTTCTTGGACTGTAAAATCACATTAAATAACTTAGTTAACTATCTCACCCCTTCTTCACCTAAATATTTCCACACTTCGATAGATATACAATCAAGTTCGTTGGCTCTATCATTTGCCATTTTCTTAAGAGTTTCCTTTACCTCCTTATCACGTATTATTCAATAGAATGACAAATTTTGTTCTCCTTCACCAGTTACTAAATCCTCCAAGTTACTAGATGAACCTTCTCTATCATTGAAAAGTTTAGAAAAGTAAGTCTCCCATCTATTTTTAATTTCATCATCTGTAACTAAAATTCTTCCCTCTTCATCCTTAATCCACCTTACCTGTTTTAGATCTCTTGATTTTCTTTCCCTACTCTTGGCAATCTTATAAATATCTCGCTCTCCTTCCTTCGTCTCAAGGCTCTTATAAAATTCTTCAAAAGCTTTAGAACGAGCTTCACCCACAGGTCTCTTAGTTTCCTTTTTAGCCATACGGTACCTCTCCCAATTTTCCTCATTGTTACACAAATGTATGGCTTTAAAACAGTTCTTCTTATACTTGATTTTGTCCTGTACACTATTATTCCACCACCAAGACTCCTTATCTCTCGGACCAGAACCTTTCGATTCTCCCAAAACTACTTTTGCAACCTCCCGTATCTTTTTAGCCATATCCTCCCATATGATGTTAGCACTTCCCTGAGATTCCTAAATTCCTTTATCCAAAAGATTTCGCTTGAAAATATTTTGCTTCTCACCTTTTAATTGCCACCACCTAATCCTTGGTGCTACTACTTGTCGACGTTTTTGGATTTTACTCATAATACACACATCAAAAACTAAGACCCTATGTTGTGTCGTTACAGCATCTCTGGGAATCACCTTACAATTTTTACAAAGTCTTCTATCTGTGTTCCAAACCAAAAGAAAATCAATCTGTGACCTTGAGGCTCCACTTTTGTAAGTGATGAGATGTTCATCTCTCTTCTTGAAATAAGTGTTGGCAATCTTAAAATCATACACCAATGAGAAATCAAAAAGAGTTTGTCCTTCATTGTTTAGCCGCGTGCACTTATCTATAATGATGCCTACTCCATTGCGTGCACTTACTTTTCCTGTATACCAAAGTTTGAAACCTTGAATATCCTTAGCTTCTTCTCCACGCCATTTTGTTTCTTGCAGGCAAAGAATATTGATTTTCCTTTGAATCATAACCCCTACAACCTCTACAGATTTACAATTCAATGTCCCAACATTCCAAGTACCAAATCTAATTTTGCTCTCATGGACTAACTTCTTTAGCTGCGTGCATCCAGAATGATGTGATAGCCCTTGCTCATTTAACACTACATCCGAGCGCCGATGCAGCGGCTCTAACTCACTTATCACTGTACTCGAGCCATGCAGCGCGTTACTTACAGACAACGACCTAGCATTAACATTATAACGTCTATTGTCCATGTTCATGATAGATTCAACAAAATTTTACATTGGCTGTTGATGGCCTAACACAACCCTCCTCTTTTACTCGGGCTTGGGACCGGCTATAAACATAGGCGGAGTTAACGCAATATGTATTTGATATAAGTTATTAATTTCTCATAATCTAGGATGAGTAAAAATTAAAAATTGTAGTTATTGTGAAATTGCGACATCAATCATGTTTATTTTTGTGACACTCAAGCATAACAGTATTTTCCTCAGCTTCAGTTCTACTTTTCATTTCATTCCTTGTTTTTTCTTACTTCCACAGCGTTCTATTGTTCCTTTGTTTATAATGTGGTTATGTAAAAGTTGAAATGAAAACATCACAGATGAAGGTAAGGATTTGAAGTTGGTAGATGCCCCTGTCTCTGGTGGTGTGAAGAGGGCCTCAAATGGAACTCTTACGGTGGGAAATACATCCTTGTCTATAGGGAAAATTGCTTCTTAGGTTTTGTTGAGTAAATTATTGAGTTCATGTATGTATCACAGATAATGGCTTCAGGGACAGATGAAGCTCTTACAAGTGCTGGATTAGTCTTAGCAGGTAATGATTGCTTGGCCTAGAAATGAATATATAGTCTTGCGAGAAATTTCAGACATAACTTAATATTTAACTCAAGTTTTCTGTAATCAGCATTAAGTGAGAAGCTTTATGTTATCAAGGGTGGATGTGGCTCTGGAAGGTAATTTTGATTTTTACAAGTCAATCTCTTTGCCTGAATGATTGTTATCAGTTAACACATCTCTCTATATGCATGAAACAATCAATGGACATAAATTCTGATTGGAGGTGCTAGAGGATTGAAATGCATATTTGAAATTTGTACAAATGGAGATATATATAATAAAGTTATTGTAGTATATTTTGTTTTCAGTGGTATAAAGATGGTCAACCAATTGCTTGCCGGCGTACATATAGCATCAGCTGCTGAGGCAATGGCATTTGGAGCTCGATTGGGTCTAAATACAAGATTGTTGTTTGATTTTATCACAAGTAGTGGGGGAACATCCTGGTATGTGTCATTATTTGCCATAAACTATTTCCCCTCCCCCCTCATACCTTCAATAGGCCTAAAAATAAAATGTGCTTCTAGTTTTTAGATATTTAATCCTTAACAACTTTTTCTTCATGCCTTGTAGTTTTCCAAAAATGTTTAATCTTTTGTTGTAAAGAGGGGTAGAGGAAAGCCAAAGAGTGGTAGAAAATGGTAAAGAATCATTTGAAATGACTTGGACATGTATAGAGAAAATCGTGAGAGGCATCAGTGAGAAGAGTGGAATGAATAATTTTGAGCCCTGTAAAGAGGGGTAGAGGAAAGCCAAAAAGAATACTTATGAAAGTTGTTGACTGAGATTTCTTAGTTAACAACATTTCTAAAAGCTTTGTAAATGATAAAGCATAATGGCGTAGTGCAATTCATGTAGCCAATCCTATCTAGTAGGATAAGGCTTCTTGTTGTTGTTGTTTAATCTTTTGTTCTGCTTAAGGTGTTATGTCAACTGGTTTGTCAATTTTGGTACTAAATGCTAGATTTTCTTTCAGAAACAAACCATATAATAAGATTTTGTGTTATAGACTAATTCAAATTTGAGTCAGGCTAGGACTCATTTGAGAGAATTTCTCCTAAAAAGTGTTTTTCCTTTCACATCAACATAAATTTTATTTTCTATATGATAGATTTTAGCTATTTATATATCATGAGAAATATGGCTTATGGATTCCTTAGATTGTTGTTGTTCATATAGGATTTGATACAAACCTCATTGCTAATCATTAGTGGTGTTTGACATTGCAGGATGTTTGAAAATCGTGTCCCACACATGCTAGATAATGATTACACACCCTATTCAGCACTTAATATCTTTGTGAAGGACCTGGTTAGAGATAGAATGAATCCATCCTTGCACTATATTTAGCTGTAGTGGGTAACACTTTACAGGACATCAACATACCAAAGTAATAATACATATATATATTTTTTTTATCTATACAGGGCATTGTCACACGTGAAGCATCTTCTTTGAAAGTTCCGCTTCATTTATCATCGGCTGCTCACCAGCTGTATTTGTCAGGTGCTGTGTATTACTTTCAGTCTTTTGTGACGCGTGGTCCTTTTTTTCCCCTCTTTTTCTTAAACTTACAATTCTCCAAGTCTACAGCTTTGCATGAATAGTGAAAAAATGTCATCTTCTTTTTCCTAATAAAACTGCTTTACTGATAAAAAACATATTTAATGCTTGCATAAACTTGGAAGCTATGCTGCAGGTTCTGCTGCTGGTTGGGGTCGGCAAGATGATGCTGGCATAGTTAAGGTATGAGCAAGTTACGTCAGTCATGAGAAGACTCTAAAGTTCAGTTCTTCAAGTATTAAACTAGCAGTATAGCAAAGTCTGAGATTTTCCTTCTCAACATCCCCATGGACTTTATTTTTTTATTATGGTTATAAAACTAGAAGTTCTGCATTTGATATATTTACTGCTCAATTATCCATTTTGTTTTCCTGTAATTGACCATGGTACGTCTTATGATGATATTTCCAGGAGTTTTACTGGATGTCAATTGGACACTTTAATTAGTAAGAGATTGTCCAAATTAAGAATATAATGCTAGAAGCTTGAATTGTTAATGAAAATTCAACTAGCATGTAATGGTAAAACATATTTACCCGAGGTCAATATGTTATGTGGGTTCTTAGAGTTTCATCAATATGTTAATTATTTGGTTTTACTGTTGCATTTGGTTGATAGAAGTCAACTTAAATATTACACTTACTATGTTATTTTAATCTGCATTTTCCTTATATATTACAGCTGCTTAGAAAGCTATTATCTTCTAGAGCAAGATTCTTCATTGGGTTTTCGAAGCCATAGTTGTCTTTTAACTCTTCTATTTTTCTTTTTATATTTTCTTGTTTCCATCCTTGGGTCTTAGTGGTCAATTTCTTTCTTTATCGTTTTGCCTCTCCAGTGCCTTCTCTCTATAACGCTTTAGTTGTTCAAGAACAAAGATTAGTTCCTGGTCTTGAAACAATAGTGAATGCTAAGGAAAATTTCCTATGCTATTCATTCAAGTTTAATTTCCAATGAATCTTATGATCCTGAAATTACAATATAATATTTTGTCCCTATTTCCAATCTTCTCTGCAAAAAATATATGCATGAGATCCAAGTTTACTCAATCCACAGCAATTCAGGGAACTTTGTCACTGGACTTCATTAGGGCTTTCTGGACTTTTATCAGGTTTATGAGACTTTAACGGGTGTTAAAGTTGAAGGAAAACTTTCTGCGCTTAAAAAGGAAGCTGTTCTGCAATCTCTTCCTTCTGAATGGCCACATGATCCTCTTCTTGATATACAAAAGCTAAATGAAAGCAATTCAAAGACTTTGGTTGTTCTGGATGATGATCCTACAGGAACACAAACTGTACATGATATTGAAGTACTGACAGAATGGTAAGTGTCTTTGTTGTCTGTCTTTCATCATATATAATTAATTGACAGAGTCGATGCTACTCTTAATATTATCTCTTACAATACCAATCACAATGGCAATTAATTGGTACTATTATCTAGTCACTCATCATTGAATATTACTTTCTGTCTGAGATTGAACTGACAATTTGATAGGAATATCTTTTACCAAAAGACAAATCTCAAACTACTCAATTGTTCATCTTTCTTTGCAGGAGCATTGAGTCACTGATTGAGCAGTTTAGAAAAAGTCCCAAATGCTTTTTCATTTTGACAAATTCAAGGTCACTGAGTTGGGAGAAGGTAAGAGCTGAACTTGAATAAAATTTTACAGTACAAATCCTGTGTAAAGTTACTCATGTTAACATAAATATAGGCAGAAACTCCCTCACAAGGTGTTTGAATTTTTGGAATTTACCCTTACTGCTGTCCCCACCAGGAGAAATTTATCCAATCTGCACCTGTATGTGGGGAATCCAGGGCAGGGATAAATGGATAATTATTATCCCTGATTATTTAAGTGTGCAGGGCTAATGTTCTTATATGACATGCTAGACTGCAAAAACATTTGGAAAAGTTATATTTACAGCAATTAAAATGTTGGTTAGTGCTGACCACGAAGGCACTCAAAAGTAACCTGGCCCCATCAGGGAACCTGATTTCTTAAATGATTTGGTCAACTTGAGTTCATTTTTTTCTTGGACATCTTTAATTTTCTTGGATATCGACTTCTATCAAGTTCTCTAGTATTTTTTTTATCCTTGACAGGCTTGTGCATTGATAAAAGATATATGCCGAAATCTAGATAGTGCAGCAAAATCTGTTCAGAACACTGATTACACAGTGGTTTTGAGGGGAGATTCAACTTTGCGAGGTCATTTTCCAGATGTAAGTTTAAGCTCAATAAGAAAGCTGTAATAAATGCTATAGATGTCATATGTTTCAAATTGAAGAGCAAACTGAGACTGTTTGGTCTTGATTGCAGGAAGCGGATGCTGTTGTTTCCGTGTTAGGTGAACTGGATGCATGGATCATTTGTCCCTTTTTCCTTCAAGGAGGCCGTTATACTATCGAAGACATTCATTATGTTGCAGATGCCGATATGTATGTGTTGCCATTTACTATTCAGTAATGAGAGATGTTGATTTTATTTTAAGATATAGCTATGCCTTCTCAACTTTTTATCTGCAGGCTTGTACCTGCAGGGGAAACAGAGTTTGCCAAGGATGCTGCCTTTGGCTATAAATCTTCAAACCTCCGTGAGGTAATATATTGTTACCTTTTTTACTTGATTCTTGGTTATTTTCTTTTCATATTATTGCTGAAAAGTTACTTGGGTGTAGTGGGTAGAGGAGAAAACAGTTGGACGAATACCAGCATTTACCGTTATATCTATCTCTATTCAACTTCTGAGGAAAGGAGGACCAGATGCAGTTTGTGAGTGTCTATGCAAGTTGCAGAAGGTATTGAAAATTACGGATACCTTGTTATTAATGAACTATAGTTTTTGAATGCACTAACTAAACGTAGTAAACCAGAGAGAGTGCCTCTCTGTTTTATATAATTTTCCAATTCAAAAGAAGTTGATATAAATAGGTGAATTGATTGAATTAGGAAAGCTTCAAATCAGCCTCTTAATTTCAGTCAATCCCAAGATTGTCAAAAAGAGAACTACTCTTACCTAATCTGTGTCACAAAAACAGGGACAAAAATTGACACAAATTATTAAACAAAGTTAAAATAAAGATTTGATGAACCAGTGGCCTTGAGGCCTAGATTTTTAAAGCGCAAGAGAATAAAGACAAGGGAGTGCAATGAGCTGGCCACAGAGAGGAGAAAGAGAGTTAGGAGCTGTGAGTGTCACTTTGGCTGTGAGTGTGTTTGTGCGATTGGAGAGGTTTATTAAGGGGGTCTGGAGGTAGGAATATTTTGGTTTTGTGAGGGAGAGGGCCTGGTCTCTTAAACACCATGCTGGGGTGGAGGAAGGATTCTTTCTTCATCATTGTCTTTTCTGTGTTTTAGTGTGTTTTTATTGTTAGTGAGCTTTGTGTGTGAGACTCCGCATTCCTGTCATTTTCAGAAGTTTATTTCCTGTGTGTCAGCTTATTTATGTTGTAAGTCTTTTTCTTATCACTGAAGAGGAGAGTATTTCAATATTGAATATAAAACCAGTGTCGGATATCTATCATTTTGGTTTTGGTTCCCAACAGCATTTCTTCATAATGCTTGGCACGTCTTCACTTGCACAAATGACTTTCAACACTAAAGTAAGAATAGAAAGGATAGTTCTATTTACTCCTGGTGATTTAGGATGAATTATTGACTATACTTTCTATGCACTTGTCTATTGTATGGTGCAGGGATCAACATGTATTGTTAATGCCGCTAGTGAAAGAGACATGGCTGTTTTTGCACTGGGAATGATCAAGGCAAAAGTTCATATCTATCATTCTTTTTCAGAATTTTTCTACAAATATACATGTTTTTATTGAAACATATTTTCTTCTTAACAGGCAGAATTGATGGGAAAACGCTTCTTGTGTCGCACTGCTGCTAGTTTTGTTTCTGCACACATTGGAATCATCCCTAAGGCTCCAATACTGCCTAGGGATCTAGGGATAAGTGGAGAAAGGAATGGTGGTTTGATAGTTGTGGGTTCTTATGTTCCAAAAACAACAAAACAGGTCAACAAAGCAAATATGGGAAGAATTATTGAATTTAATCTCCCTAGAATGTTCTTTTGCTCATTTTCATCATTTCTTGTAATCACCAGGTAGAAGAGCTTAAACTACGCTGCGGTCAGTTCTTAAGAAGC
Organism: Prosopis cineraria; assembly: GCF_029017545.1. Lineage (NCBI taxonomy): Eukaryota > Viridiplantae > Streptophyta > Magnoliopsida > Fabales > Fabaceae > Prosopis > Prosopis cineraria. Next base: position 38,074,620 of record NW_026555332.1, read on the forward strand.
ATTGAGGTGATCTGGATCCTAAATTTATCACTAATTGTTAGCTGCGGATCTGTCATGATTGAGAATCAAGATATCTGTTAAGGAATTAGTATGCCTTGTGCAAATAAATTTTTTTCTCAAAATTATATTTACTGTTGTAATTTGTAAGTATGTGAGAAAAGCTTCTTTGTAATAGGTATCAGTCGAAAAACTTGCCATGAGCTCTACTGAAGACAGGGAGGAGGAAATCAATAAAACAGCTGAATTGGCAGATGTATATCTGAAGGCTCAAAAAGACACTCTTATAATGACCAGTCGGAACCTTATAACTGGAAAAAGTCAGTCTTTGTCTGTTTTTCTTGGTCTTTTTTGTATTCATATCTTCCTTAGCTAATAGTCAGATAGTATTTATGGTAATGTCAACAAACAGTAGCTTAGCTTTGTTCCCCTTCTTTGATAGAACAGGATATGCATTATTGAAAAGTTTTAGGTTTTGTTATCTAAACTTCTTGATCTCTTTCATAATTTGCAGCTGCCTCCGAGAGTTTGGCAATCAATTTTAAAGTGAGTTCTGCTTTGGTGGAAATAGTGAAACGGATTACTGCCAAACCTCGGTATATACTTGCAAAGGTACTCTATGTTTAAATCACTTATTACACTGGCATTTTGATATAGAAGACATGACATTTCCTTTGTCTTATCATCCTTTCACCTATTTGAAAAGTAGGCCCTACTTTGTATGGAAATACAGTCAGCATTGAGTGGCATAAGTGGTCTTTTTATTGGGCTGATCTTCCCTTAGCTGTTAGCAACAATGTTATCTTCTTGTTGGTAATGCCCATCAGATGTTTGATTTCCCAGAGAATTGAGCATTGAGGTTTAGTAGTACAAGTCTATTGGTAGTCAAGCACAAGTTGATATCTGGCAGCATAAAAATGAAGGAAAACATGTTCTTATTCCTTTGATAATATTACTGTTTTTCAATATTCTTTATACAGATAAAAGATAACATTTAGAACTTGCTCATTATTTAACCTTCTCCTATTTGTCTCCGTACAAGTCACAATAATACAATCATGTATTCTGTTTGGCATTAAATCTGAAAGTGTGTCTGGGACTTTAAAAACTATGCCAAAATTCCCATCTAAACACTAATCATGGTACCTTTTCTAGGGAGGGATCACTTCTTCGGACCTGGCTACAAAAGCCCTTGGTGCAAGATGTGCCAAGATAGTTGGGCAAGCACTTGCTGGAATTCCCTTATGGCAATTAGGACCTGAAAGTAGACATCCTGGAGTCCCATACATTGTTTTCCCTGGTAATTGAGTATTGACTTTTCTTTCTATTTCAGGCTTACAGTTTCCAAACTAAATTTTAGTATATAATGCTTCTAAATATTGTATTTCATTTCTTTAATTACCAATGATATTCTGTCTATTGTAGGTAATGTTGGCGACAGCAGAGCATTGGCAGAAGTTGTGAAGTCTTGGACTCGTCCAATCAAACTTTCTTCAACAAAAGAACTTCTTATAGTAAGGACCACCTTATTCAAGCTTTGGAACTTAATCTCCTTGCATGTTGGTAGGTTCTAAATTTTTTTTTTTGCTGGGAGTTTAGAATGCGGAAAATGGTGGATATGCTGTTGGAGCATTTAACGTTTACAATTTGGAAGGAGTTCAGGCTGTTATCTCTGCAGCAGAGGAAGAACAAAGTCCTGCTATATTACAGGTTGGGAGCTCCTCATTTTAAAATATGATTAGCGTGTCCCCTTTTCTTATTTTGACCATTAGAGTTAAGTAAGAATATGTTTAAAGTTGCTAAGCTTCTTGCAAATTCAGTGATGGTTGTTTTCTATGTGTTTATCTTTGTTCTCACTTCTTATAGTAAGTGCATCTCTAGTAACTTTTCTTACTTTTGATATTTTTGAAATTATTTTAGTTTCTTATCACTCATCACAAAAACTTGGATGCTCTCTGAACTAGCACTGAATAAAATAACTTTCAGATCCATCCCGGTGCCTTGAAGCAAGGAGGACTTCCTTTGGTTTCTGGTTGCATTGCTGCTGCTGAGCAAGCAAGTGTAAGTGGCATTCCATTATTCAAAACAAATAGAAACATATAAAGAAAAGAAATGAGAAGTTCTTCGTAGCATTTGAAAAATATTGTTATTGCCATTAGTGAGGTTGCTGAAGTAAAGGAAACTAGTGGCATATCTTAAAACAAACGAAGGTAAATTGAAGGCAGCTATTCTCTTCTATTCTTGATTTGGTTCCTGAACTTCATAAGTATTCATTTTGACCTCAACAGTTTGAAAATTTTTTATGTGGTCCACCTCCGTAAATCTTCTAGTATGCCATCAACTTTGATTGCATCGCAAATTATGTGCCACCATGCTCACCCTAGCCACTTAATCTAGGTGACATCGTTTACCATGCTAGTGATTGAATTTCGCTCCATCTACCTAAAGTCGTTTTATTGACATAGATGATGCTTATTCAGAATGTTAAGATGACGAACAGTTGACTGCGTCAACAAAATTTAATCATTCTGGATTCTGGTGATTGTTTGATGATAGGGACCAACTTAAAAACTTTTAACCTTTAGGAAACCTTTTACTAACTATTGGGATCAGATTAAGCATCGAGTGACAATGGGTAAATTTATTTACTAACTATTGAACCAAATTTAATTATTTTGCCAGAACCAAATTTATTGTTAAACGTTCATTTTCTATGATATTGATAAATTCAAATACAATTGGGTGAAGAAGAATTGAATGGCATATACAAGTTCAGACAAGTGTAAGTTTGAGTAGTTACTAAATTTACTTTTATATATCTGTCAGGTTCCCATTACTGTGCACTTTGATCATGGAACTTCAAGGCAAGATCTTGTGGAAGCTCTTGAGCTGGTAATTATTCTTCTTTTAACATCTCATTTTACTACTGATGATTTATCATGAATCGATAGTTAGAAATTTCACTTTATTATCTTCATTTTGCTCTTAAAGTTGAACTCCATTTGTGAATGCAACGTGCAGGGATTCGACTCTGTAATGGTAGATGGGTCACATCTTTCCTTCGATGAAAATGTAGCATATACTAAATTTATATCATTCTTGGCCCACTCAAAAGATCTTTTGGTTGAAGCTGAGCTAGGAAGATTATCAGGGTCAGAAGATGATTTGACCGTTGAAGAATATGAAGCCAAACTTACAGATGCTGATAAGGTTGCTATCTACTTTATGATAGAAATTTCCTTTCTTATTTCCTTGATGTTACCAAATTCACTGCACCTGCTATCCTTCATATCAGGCACAAAAATTCATTGAGGAGACTGGCATAGATGCTTTGGCTGTATGTATTGGAAATGTACATGGAAAGTATCCTGCAAGCGGTCCAAATCTCAGATTTGATTTGCTCAAGGTGATGAGCTTTTTTTCATTCCAACTTTACATAAAGTTAGCATTGCAAATTCAATTTGTTAAACTGTATATAAATAGGCATAAGGTAGAAGCCATAGCTGAACTTTCAAGCAATGAATAAATTCAATTTGCAGCATAAGTTTAGATAAATAAATTTAAAATACATGGGATTGTGTGATTCCTTTGACTGATCCCATTTAGTTAGATGAAACAGTGAGGTAAGACGACGTTGTTGGTTCCACAGCATAAGTTTAAATGAATAAATTTAAAATTTAAAAGAGCACAACTATGTGCTTCATACCTCATAACTTGAATGGAAACAGGCAGGATTGTTTGAAATGTTCTTAAAAATTACTCTTAACATTTGTACCTGTTTTGTTCAACATGGCATTTGATTTTGGTTCTTTTCTGCTCCGTTATTCTGACACTCAACAATGTCAAGCAATTGCATGCTCTAAGCCTGAAGAAAGGAGTTTTTCTTGTTCTCCACGGTGCCTCCGGCTTGTCCCAAGGACTGGTCAAGGTACAGTTGCAATACTTCATTCTCAACCTTTCTTCAGGAAAATTTTTTTATGTTGCAGTTCTTGTCCACAAAAATATAGCTGCGTTGAGCTCAAGTAAGTTTTGCAGTTTATATAGCTAACATCACGAGCTTATTGAATTCTCACAGAAATGCATAGAGCTTGGCGTGAGGAAGTTCAACGTGAACACTGAAGTGAGAAAGGCATACATGGACTCCCTGAGCACTCCCCATAAAGATCTTGTCCATGTTATGGCATCTGCAAAGGAAGCCATGAAGGCTGTGGTTGCAGAGAAGATGCATCTGTTTGGTTCAGCAGGAAGAGCTTGATTCCTGCCATTTTACGAGTAAGGATTATCATGAATCTTGATTAAATGATACAATCTATAAGTAGGAATACAATTGCTTCATGATCAATGACTTCCTTCTTTGACACAATCACACAATGTGATGTTTTTTTTTTTTAATAATAATTTGGATTCTAACACTTCAGAAATTGCAGTGTGTCAAAATAAGTGAAAATGAATATGGCCTTCATTAACCAAGTGTGGTTTATCAAGCCTATTCACTTGTTAACGTAGCACTATCATGATTTCTTTTTTTTTTTAACCTTTTTCTTTTCTTTTCTTTTCTTTTGTTTTTTTTTTTTTGGGTGAAAAGCACGCTCATGATTTCTGACAGTAAACAAAGTTTTACTAAATTGAGGGTCATGTTTAAACTGTAAGCTCCCATTTGATTACTAGAAAGGAATGAAATAGAATGGATTAATAAAATCAAGACAAAAATGGACTAAATTACTCTTTTCTCATGATAAGTATGGTAAAACTCATTAATATATACTACAAATGTGAAAATCATTACATCATCCAAAAATCTCACGAATCATAACTTCTAACTTCATGTACTAAATTATCTCTCTTCCTTACTTATCTCCTTTGATCATCTTATTTTTATCTTTATTTTTTCAATTCAATTAATTCCATCTTATTTTAGTAAGCAAACATGACCTAAAGGAATTTATTTTTTCTTATATTTCAGTCTTCTCTATTATAGTACATATCCATAACTCAATCTTCGTTTGTCAATTTTCAGATAGGATGCACAAGTGAATCCTGGGATTGCTCAACGGGTTATATTTGACATTCTTTCTTCGTTATTCTGGATTTGCTTCCATACTTCATGCTCCGGAAATATTGGCTTGTTTGGGGAAAGAAGTGGCAGAAAATGTTGTAATTTGCTAGTGGCCCCTGTGGCTTTCTGCTGTTTAGGGATCTTCTGTTTATCTTATAATAAAATGTAACCCTAACACTGTTCACAATCACAAGTCATTTTAACTTTCCTAAATATTTTAAGTTAATAAATAAATTAATGATTTATTGTTGGGATCATACGGGGAATTGAACCAGTTAGAGGTCTAGTTTAATTGATCATATTCAAATCATGGTTTAATCGATTTTAATTAAAATTATAAAATTTAAAGATTATATATAAAAATAAAATATTTTAGATAATATTTAACATTAACTTTATCGTGCATGTCAAATTTATACTAAAATTATTTATTGTCCATTACAAATAACTAACATCATCAAATATGCTACATTAATTGTTCACCCAAGCAAATAGAAATTAGAATAACCCATAAATCCTTATATTGAAAAGTAAGGTAATTTTTTTTTAAACTATTTTTTTAAGGAGCAAGAAACCCTTCTATTAATCAGTCATTAATTTTGTCATTTTTTGCTAATGTAGCATGTATGTGGGGCCTAAGATAAGATTCTAACCATGTCTTTTGATATTAATTTGCCTCTGAACTCTCTTTTTTGAAGAGCTAGATACCCTAAAGTTTTTTTTAGGGGTGCTAGGTTAAAATCTTGTTAAAATAAAATTTAATAAATATTTTTAAAATGTTAAATATTTTCATATTTAATAATTTAAATATTATTATTTATAAATATTCATCCAAAATTTACAAATTATTTTTTAAATATTTTATAAATACTTTATAAATATTCTCTAAAGCAGTACCCATATCGTTATCATTATGCCTTTCGTATGGGTAGGAACTTACTTATATTTTTTTAATATTGGTTAAGTTTTTTAAATTTTTAGGTCCTTCTTTATAATTTTTTAATTAACTAATAATCTTTCTCCAAAATATTATACCATCCAAATTTAATACTCTCTATACACTATAGTGTTAGTTGTAAAATCAAAAACATATATGACAAATCAAGATCAATAATATGCTAACAAAAATATTTATTTGAAAGATATTGCCTATCTCATTAATATGCTAAAAAAATGTTACTTAATAAGAGAATAATGGAAAGATGAGGAGAAAAAATCCTTCCATTAATTTGGAGGTTCATTCCCTTCGTTTTTAATACAAAATTATAAAATATAAAAATATGAAAGTTTTAAATTGGATGGTGTAATATTTTAAAAGAAGACTACTTATTAATTAAAAAAACGATTGAGAATGACCTAAGAAATTTAAATAATTCAATCAATATTAAAAATATAATCAATATATAAAAATATTATAAGTCATCTATAAATTTAAGAAAAATTAGTTTAAATTGTTAATATTTAAAAAATAATTTATAAATTTTGAATGAATATTTATAAATAATAACATTAAAATTATTAAATATTAAAATATTTAATATTTTGATAATATTTATTAAATTTTATTTTAACAAGATTTCAGGATGCGTAATGCTCCTAAAAAAATTTAAAGTGCTCAACACTCCTAAAAAAAGAGTTTAAGGACAAATTAATACTATAGGATATGGTCAGATTCCTACTTGTCACTGTGCATGGGCCTCACATACATACCATATCAACAAAAAATGAAAAAATTAACGGCTAACTAACAAAAGAGGTTTTTTTTTGTTCCTCAAAAAAATAGTTCAAAGTTAAAATTGCTCCACTTATTAGTATAAGGTGCTCAGCATTCCTTGAAAAAAGTTAAAAGATAAAAATACACCTTAACTCATCTTTATATATATATATATATATATAACACTAATCCTTTAGAGAAAAATAATGCAACAGTAAAACTATGAGGGAAAACTTTTATAAATAATAAAAAAGTTTACTTTTTCTGAATTTTTTTAAATTTTGTTTGTGCTTTTTTCTCTATCCAAACCAAGCATAAAGAAAAACTAACCATAATAAAAATAAAAAACACAAAATAACATAGTTTTGGGTTATTATGAACTTTTTGGTTAGTTTTTACTAGTTCTTGATTGGCTCACTTTTATTCAGTTCTACACCCTAATCCGGCTGGACCATAGTCTGGTTCAGTTTATAAATAAAAATTTTCAATTCAGTTTATAAGTTCTTTTGCCAAAGTAGTTCCTTCTTTTTATAATATTTTTCTCAATAATTTGGACTTGTCAATGGAGTTGGCTTTCCTTCTCTGCAAAAGAGAGTAGATAATGAATCACTGTAGCTCTTGACCATTAAATTAAATTTAATAATTTAGATTTAATAATTTTTAAAAATATAACTTTAATTTAAACAGTTTAAATTTACAATGAAGAAGTAGTAGAGAGAAACTCACACCCTTATTAATGGCATTCAAAATATTATCTAGGCTTTTTTATCTTTATCATCAAGTAATCAGCAGAATTTTTTGTTGGGCGATGAACATAACATTTACGAGGAGCCTGCAAATCCTGGTAATTGTTAAACATGGAAAATTTCTTTTAACGCTTTGAGCAGGAATGTTATATGAGCAAGCTCTAGCCATAAGCCAACAATAACATTGGTTTTCTTAAAAGAAATTTGCACAATCAAAAGGAGATCTGGAATAGAGTTTGTTTGTTTGTTTTTTAATATCTGAATTCAGAGTCTTATTCTTTGAGAGGAAATACAAGGTAATTAATTATCTGGAATAGAGTTTGTTTGTTTGTTTTTTAATATTTACATTTTTATCCTTGAACTATCTTTTGAGAAATATGTAATATTCTAAATTATTTGTTGTAGCATTTTTGTCCTTGAAGCAATCATAATGTAGCATTTTTTACCTTGACGTTGGTAGGTATTTAATGTCAAGGTAAAAAATATTACATTTTAATTATTTTATGGACAAAAATGCTATAGCAAATAGTTTAAGATATCAGGTGTTCTTTAAAAAATAGTTTAAGAGTAAAAATACACTTTTACCCATTTCTTAAAACCAACTTTTTCAACAAAAAAAAAAATTTAACAACTTATTCCTTCAATATTGAAATGTTATTAATATTATACTAAATAAAAATATACTATAAATTATTTTTCAAGTATTTTCCTGAGTTTTGGTTAATTATGAACGTATTGTTATTCATATCCGAAAAATTACTTATAAATATTTAATCATGAATTGTTCATATGTTAAAAAAATGGTCATATATATACACACACAAATTATTGTTTGGATATGAACAATACGTCCATAATTAACCAAAACCCATGAAAATACTTAAAAAATAAATTTATAATATATATGTATATATATTATTTAGCATAACATTGATAACCTATCAATTTTGAAAGAACAAGTTGTTACAAAAATTGAACAAGTTGGTTTTAAAATTTGACAATATTTTTTATGTATGAACAAGTTATATTTAAATATTTACAAGTGAATGTCTAGATATGAACAACCACGTGTCCATGATTAATCAAAACCCATGAAAATGCTAAAAAAAAATTATCACATCTATGTATGTATGTATATTATTTAGCATAATATTAATAACCCTTCAATTTTGAAAGAACAAGTTGTTTAAAAATTGAACAATTGAGAGTTTAAAATTTAACAACTTTTGTTATGTATGAATGAGTTATGTTCGAATATTTACAAGTCATTATCTGGATATGAATAACCATGTGTTCATGATTAATCAAAACCCATGAAAATGCTTAAAAAAAATTATAACACGTGCGTGCGTGCATGCGTGCTATTTAATATAATATTGATAACCTGTCAATTTGGAAAGAACAAGTTATTTAAAAATTGAACAATAGGGATTTTAAAATTTGACAACATTTTTTATGTATGAACAAGTTGAATATTTACAAGTGATTGTCTGAATATGAATAACCATGTGTCCATGATTAATCAAAACCCATGAAAATGCTTAAAAAAATTATAACATATGTATGTATGTATGTATGTGTAACATCTTGAGTTTTAATTCCCTGATTAATTAAACATAATTAGGATAATTAAGTAAATTGAAATGGTGTGTGGTCAGAGAGGCTTAATAATTATAATGATGTTTTCAGTGCTTGTGACGTGTTGTACTAGTAGTCCTAAGTTTATTGAATATGGTCCAGGTGTTTGAAAAAGTATTTGGCACTTGTTGAGAGTTTTGGACACCCATTACGTGTAAAAGTGTTGAAAAGTTATTAAAATATATTTAAGTGTCTAACTTTTTAGTGTGACTTGTTTTGAAAGTGAAACCAATGCCATTAGCTAGTTCAGGTAAAGAGCTTTCCGTAGACACTTATATCACATCATTCGGACGTCGAACGAAAAAACGGGGCAAGTTGGAAGTTCCCCTAATTCTGCTATCAAATGACAGCAGAATCAGCAAAAATTTCGTGCAATATGTCGCGCCGCATGGTGCTTGAGCCGCAGTGCGTGGCACAGAGAGCAACATGCAACGACACATTATGCATGAGCCGCAACGCGTTGCTCTATATTACAGCACATATTTTGTTTTCAACTGTTTTTGATTTCTTTCACTTTTCTAAGGTATCTCATGCTTTTGAAACTTATTTTTACTGTAATATGAAAGATTTTAATTGATTTTAACCCGTTTCTATTTAAAAAACTTGGGATTCTTTCCTTTTGAATTAAACTTTGGTAATTACTTTTGGAGGTAATCTCTCGATTACCTTGAGCTTTATTTGTTAAGCGTATTTAGTGGAGTGAGAACATTTTAGTATGTATGTATATTATTTAGTATAATATTGATACCCTATTAATTTTGAAAGAACAAGTTATTTAAAAATTGAACAATTGGGATTTTAAAATTTGACAACATTTTTTTATGTATAAACAAGTTGTGTTTGAATATTTACAAGTGATTGTCTGACTATAAATAACCATGTTTTCATGCTTAAAAAATTATGTGTGTGTGTGTGTGTGTTATTGTGTGTAATATTGAATAACCTGTCAATTTTGAAAGAACAAGTTGTTTAAAAATTGAACAACTGGGATTTTAAAATTTGACAACATTTTTTTATGAACAATTCATATTTGAACATTTACAAGTGATTGTTCAAATATAAATAATAATACATCCATAATTAATCAAAGCTCATGAAAATACTTTAAAAAATAAACTTATAAAATATATATTTTTATTTGGCATAATATTTTTTTGCAAACATAATTTAGCATAATATTAATAACATGTTAATATTGAAAAATAAGTTGTTAAAAAAATTGAACAAATTAGATTTAAAAAATTGACAATTGAAATATTTATAACAACAACGCATCCATTACTAACAAGTCACATAAATGCTTGAAATTAAGTTATAATATATATATATATATATATATTATTTTGCAAAATATAGTTAAAAATATTTTGTAGTTCAAAGACAATATTACTTTTAAAACACCTAATGGGTCGAGGAATCAAACCATTTCTTGACCCCTTTTAGTGCTAGCAATAGAGGTCTAACTTTTAGCATGGCAATGATTTATCTATTGGTGATGGAGGTTTGGCAATTGTGTCAGGGGTAGCAGAGGGCTTTATGTCAAGGTACGTAAAATTGGACCAGTCATTAAACCGATTATGACACTGAGTCACAAATTAATGGTTCAACTAGGGTTAAACCGGTGGTTAAATCGGTCATGATTAAAATAATACAATTTAAATAAAAAGAAATTGATTATAAAAACATTCAATCAAATCCAACCACTAAAAAGTCTAACAGTAATAAAATACAATATTTTAAATATCCATCATTATAATTACAACCCTTCAATCATTAAAAAGTCTAAAACTAATATTTACTAACACCAAAGTCATTATTAACTTCATTTAAATCTCTAAGCTTAAAATAACAATCAGCCAAAGTAAAATAAAAAATGTAAAGGAGAGAGGGAAGAGAAGACGAGACACAAGTTACAGAGACTAACTTAATGCAAAGGGAATGTGAGCATGAACTAGGATGTAGAAGACTTTATTAGCGAAGGTGAGAAGAGAAAGAACATCATGCTAAGCTATCAGGCTAGGCTACATATTGTTGACGGTGAGAAGAATTACAGCATCTGATTAGGTTTACAGTGAGCAAATGAGAAGAGACGAAGACGAGAGTGATTGGCCGATTAGGTTAAGATAAGAGATAAATGTTTGCACTGATGCACTCTGCTTTGCATTTGATTTCATTTTTCATTTCATCATTCAATTTCAAAATTTGAAAACCTTAAAAAAATTAGGAGTTTTGTAGAAAAAATATAATAACTCGGCTAACCCAGTTAGCCCACCAGGTTAGCCGGGTTAACTCTGGGTTAATCGCGTCACACTAGGTCAATCATTGACTGGGTTAGGTGGAAACCTAAATTGGTAAAAAAATTGGGTCACTAGTTTATCGATTGATCCAATCGGTCTGGTCTAAGTTTTCATACTATGCTTTATATATATAAACTAAAGGTATTTTAGTAATTAAAGTAAAAAAAAATTAGTTGTGATCGAGGCCCTTGCACATAATTGCAAAAGAGTTTCAAAATCTATTAAGTCTTAAATGCAATTAATATCCTTTGAGGGCTCTAACTGTAATTTCTCTTAATCCTTAACAAATTTTATGGAACAGTATGATATGAAAACCATGCAATGTTGTTTTACCCAAAAAAAAAGAAAAGAAAAAAAGAAAAACCCATGCAATATTGTCTCTTTTTAGCTATTAATATTCAGTGATAGCAAGTCTTCCAAACCACAATAATGTCAGACTGAATGTTATAAAAACTCATCATTGCCCCATTTTAAAATGTTGTCTCTTTTTAGCTATTAATATTTAGTGACAGCAAGTCTTCCAACCCACAATAATGTCTGACTGAATGTTATAAAAACTCATCATCGCCCTATTTTAAAATATTATTATAGATTTGCATTGCCTCTGTGTGTGTGTGTATGGCTCTAACTGTAATTTTTCTTAATCCTTAACAAATTTTATGGAACAGTATGATATGAAAACCATGCAATGTTGTTTTACCCAAAAAAGAAAAGAAAAGAAAAGAAAAGAAAAACCCATGCATTGTTGTCTCTTTTTAGCTATTAATATTCAGTGACAGCAAGTCTTCCAAACCACAATAATGTCTGACTAAATATTATAAAAACTCATCATCGCCCATTTTAAAATATGTGTTTGTGTGTGAAGAAAAAAAATTATCAAGGACGTTTATATAACATTTATATTAATTAAAAATAAATTTTAATTAAAATTCAAATAAAAAATAAGTATGAATGAACTATTATTACTTTAAAATTAATTATTATTAAAAATTTGAATATATATTTATTGATAAAATACTAACCTAAATTAATAAGTATTTATTTGAGTTTTAATAATAATTAAATCATTGATTGATATAATTTTATATAGAGGCATTTAGTTGCTATTTTTTCATATTTTTAATAACATGTATGCTTTTTATTTATTAAAAAAATTCAAGAATTTTTAGCACCCCACCTCTTTTCTAATTTTCCAATACTTGCCCCCCATGCATGTAATCCTAAAATAATTAATAGCAAAGAGCAATAGGGATCACAGGATTTGTCTACAAAAGATTGCCATTGACTCAAAACTTGAGCGGAGATTATTCAAAGCCACACCCCATAGATAAAATTTATTAATTATTAGTTATTAATTATTAAAGGAAAAAACTTTGTACTTAGTGTTTTATATTTAAAGTAAAATTAATTATTTGGTTCTATAATTTTTATTTGTTGAATCTCAATCACTATATTTTGATTCAATATAACTAAGTTTCCATAATTTTAACTTCATCAAAATTTAATCTCTAAATTTTGATTTAATGTAACTTAGTTCATATAATTGTAAAAATTTATTTATTTTTTTCCAAATATAATTTTAATCATTTAAAACTTTAGGTCCTAACATTAAAGAAATAATTTTAACTTTTATAGTTTTAATTTTTAAAGTGTAAGTATTTTAAATGTTTAAAATTATAGGAAATTAATTATTTGAAATTGGAGTTTAAGTATTGAGTGTTAATTAAGTTAAAACTATAATGACTGAATTATATTAAATTAAAATTTATGGACTATTTTTAACTGATTAAAATATACAAATTAAATGATTAATTTTTCCTACATGTAAACTATTTGTTTCCAATTAAATTATTACAAATGAATTTAGAATTTAAAAAAATGAAAGCATTGACAACAAAAATTAGTTAATAAATTAGAGATTAAAAAAATATGCATGTCCTAATTTAATTAATGACAATTAGCAAGCACTAACTACTGGGACAAAGTTTTTCATAGTATCTTTGGGGAGACAATGTACTAATTTCTCTTGTGTAAAATCAAATGCTGACCTGGCTAATTATTATTGGCCAGATGACAGTAGAATACGTGGCCTGGCCTTAACATTTCCAGAAATTCCTACAGTTAAAGACTTACAAGACATAGCAATAGATTCTCTGAAGCTAAATCTGCATTCGGCGTCCATCTCTCCTGAATTCTCATTTCGACGATGCGTCGACGGTCTCTCAACTGCAAATCCTTACTCTGTCTCCTCATTTTCTCGCTCTATCCCCTCTCTCTCACCGCCCGTCCGTTTGTTCTCGTCCTCTCTCAGGACGACCTCAAGGACGGACCCGCTTCCACCGACGAACCACCCGTCGATCCCGACACGACGGCGGAATGGGATGAGTTTGGTGACTCCGACTCCCACAAGTCCGAGGAGGAGCTCGACCCGGGATCATGGCGCCCCGTCTTCGAGTGGGATACGGTGACTGTTGCTGAATCAGACACCGAGAGCGAGGCGCTCTACTACTCTGGTATTCGCAAGATAATGTCGGCGGTTAGTTCAGGTGATGTGAGTTTAATGGACGAGGCGTCCGGGGAGATCGAGGCCGCTGAAAAATTGGGGAACCCGGCGGCGCAGTCTGTGCTCGGGTTTTTGTGCGGGATGGGCCTTATGAGAGAGAAGAACAAAGCAAAGGCATTTCTATATCATCACTTTGCTGCGGAGGGTGGTAATATGCAATCCAAGATGGCCCTGGCTTATATTTACAGGCGTCAAGATGTGAGGAATCACTAACTCTTACGCTCCGTTGTTTGTTTATTTTAAGTGTAAATCCTTATGAGTTGTCAATCTATAGATTCATCAGTGAACCTCATTCTGTTTTCGGTAGATGAATGAACTGATTTATTCAGGGTCAATTGTTTTGTTTCTAGTTACCTACTCCGTATTAACTTGATCGTATTAGCTTTATCTAGTCTCAAGTTATCAGGTCTTCTTAGCGAACAATCTAAAATCATTATTTTATTGTCTGACGCAATCCTGGAATTTCGTTCGGTTCCTTAGGCAGAAAGGAAACTGATAAATGGTGGATCGGTTTGAAAAACAATTCTCTTTTGTTTAGTGTTGCAGTGAAATCTAAAAATAAAAAAGATACAACTTATGTTCCAGTCGTAGAATTATGGTTCTGGAATCATCTTTCTAGGATTCTTTAGTTGGGTATAGATCACGTAAGTATGGTCCATTATTAGGGAGGGAGAGGGGATACACCGAGCCCAATTCTTTTTAAGAGAATAATGCCTATTATTAATCTTTTAACGTAATAAATTAGTTATTTCACATCACATTCCCTTACCTTGCCCCTTGAAGATTTTACAGCCAATCATAACCAACTATTACTAGAAACTTTTTCATATGTGTTGCATGCCATGCTTGTTTTATTTGATGAATTAACGGGCTTTCTGTAATCACAGATGTATGAGCAAGCAGTAAAACTTTATGCTGAATTAGCAGAAGTTGCTGTAAATAGCTTTTTAATTTCAAAAGATTCCCCAGTCATTGAACCAGTTAGGCTCCATAATGGAGCTGAGGAGAATAAAGAAGCTCTGAGAAAATCCAGAGGCGAGGAGGATGAGGACTTTCAGATACTGGAATATCAAGCACAGAAAGGGAATGCTGGAGCAATGTACAAAATTGGGCTGTTTTACTACTTTGGGTTGCGAGGATTAAGGCGTGATCATTCCAAGGCCTTGTCATGGTTCTTGAAGGCTGTGGACAAGGGGGAACCAAGGTCAATGGAACTTCTTGGAGAGATATATGCTAGGGGAGCAGGTGTTGAAAGGAACTACACTAAAGCTCTGGAGTGGCTCACACTTGCATCAAAACAGCAACTATATTCTGCTTATAATGGGATGGGGTATTTGTATGTAAAAGGATATGGGGTGGAGAAAAAGAATTACACGAAAGTAAGTTTATAATTTCTCTCTTTGCATACTTGAACTGTAGATTAAAGATTTATTTGTCCTGTGTGCTTAAGTTGCATGATTTGTACTCACGTTTGCCATTTCCTATCTTGGATTAGTTAATTCATTTTCCTCTTAATTGAGAAACACTTCTTTTTCTTTCTCTCCTACCTGATTGCTTGTAAGCTGTCAATTTAAATTTGACATTGAGATCCCTCCATTGATTGTTCTATTTGGTTTGAAACTTGCAAACCATAGGAAGTTCATTCTTTTTGGTGAGTTTGGTTTCATTTAAAAGTGAGAAATTTATGTTATTCAAGTATTGAACTTGATATAATCTTTCTTGCAATAATATTAAATATTGAGGTTAAACATGACATGATAGAGCCTTTTTTATTCACTGTTTAGTGAAGGGGAGAATTATAGGATGACATCTTCCATGAGACATGCTCTTGTCTTAGTGGTGTTGTGTTTTAAGCATATTGTGACATGCTTGTGTGTTATGGTCAATTTGACAATATTTTATTGCTTATGTGTATAGGCAAAAGAGTATTTTGAAAAGGCTGCTGATAATGAAGAGGTTGGCGGACACTATAACCTGGGTGTCATGTATCTCAAAGGTATTGGTGTAAAAAGAGATGTGAAATTGGCATGCAAGTATTTTATAGTGGCCGCCAACCATGGTCAACCAAAGGCATTTTACCAGCTAGCGAAGATGTTCCATACTGGTGTTGGGCTCAAGAAAAATATTCCCATGGTAAATACTTTATCTATCTTGTAGTTATGTAAATCCTGATTAGTTTTCCTGGATGATGCTCTCTTTACTCCACTCATTTAACTGTTTCTTTGCTCTTTGATCAGTTACTGTTACTGATAAACTGAGCTGTCTTTTCCTTGAAATCAAGAGAACTCATCAATGTAGCAAATGACTGAAAAACTAGTTAGAATTGTTGGGGATAACTTCATGAGATCCTAATGTCATTATAGCAGCAGCCTATTTGTCATGAAAGAGGTGTTTAGCTAGTTATCAACTTATAATGCTTTAATGCTTGCTTTCAATCATACTAATGTAGGACAAGGGGCAAAAAAGAGGACGAGAAAGCGGGAGAATAGGAGAAATCAAAAGAGAAAGAAAGAAAGAATTGAGGGAGAATATAGTAGAATGATGGGAGAAAGTAGGAGAACAGAGGGAGAGGTAGAGAGAAACTAAGGAAAAAGAAGACAGAAAATACTAAATATTTTATACATCATCCAAAAATTCTAACAACTGAGAAATTCCTAGGACTATTTATATGGCTTTAAGTACAACAATAACAACAACAAGCTTTATCCCACTAAGTAGGGCTAATTACATGAATTGCATGATACTATTGTATTCTATTAACAATCAAACCTTTGGGTACGTTGTTAACCAAAAGATCTCATTTAACAACTTTATTGAGTGTTCTCTTTAGTCTTCTTCTACCTCTCTTCACAAGATTCAAGATTATCTGTTCCTTCTCACTGGTACTTGACACAACTTTCTTTGTACATATCCAAATCATCTTAAACAATTTTCTATCATGTTATCCTCAAAAAATGCCACGCCCACTCTTTCTCATATATGATCATTATGAATCTTATCTTTTCTTGTATGCCCACATCCATCCCAACATTTTTCATCTCTGGTACTCAAACTTTTTGTTCTTGCTATCCCTTTAGAGCCCAACATTCACTGCTTATAACTTTGAGTTCAGTTAATGATAACAACAACAACATCAGTAGTTGTCTTCATCATCATCTAAACTAGTTTAAAGCCTGAATATGAAATAGACCTGGTTAAGATGATGATTGATGATGACTTAAGCTAACTTAAACCAGTAAGATAAAAGGCAAGAGGAATCCTAATTCAAAATAAATTAAAAACTGTAACTTCTAAAATATAGATCATTACTATAATTTAAAATAAGCTTAATTAAATTCTAGTCTTCCATTCTCCATCACCATGCTGTCCAAGTTCTGATTAAATCAATTAAAGAGATTAGGTAGCCAGAAAATGATGAAGAATTATGGATGGTCTAATTGTTTAATTTCATTTTCCATAGTTCTTTCAAATATGATGTGAGATCATGCATTTTGTTACAGAACTGATTAGTAACTGGGAGGTTTTGTCTCACTCGTAAGGGATTTGGATCTGTAAATGTGAATGCAGAACCAATTTAAGTGTGTTAAATTGCTTATGTTTTTATTCCTTAATGACTATCATATACAGCCTCGGCCAATAAATACACCTGCTAGGGCTAATAGTTTGAGCTTTTCTGGTGTTAGGCCACTGCACTGTACAAACTAGTTGCAGAACGGGGTCCCTGGAGTTCTTTGTCTAGGTGGGCACTAGAATCATACTTGAGAGGTGATGTTGGTAAGGCATTTATGCTGTATTCAAGAATGGCTGAGATGGGCTATGAGGTGGCACAAAGTAATGCTGCTTGGATTCTTGACAAATATGGGGAAAGTAGCATGTGCATGGGTGAATCTGGATTTTGTACAGATGCAGAAAGGCACCAACGTGCACATTCTCTGTGGTGGCAGGCCTCTGAGCAGGGTAATGAACATGCTGCTTTACTAATTGGAGATGCTTACTACTATGGTCGGGTATGTGATTTTGGGATGAAGTAGGAGTCCATGCTTTGACCAGTTAATTTATGCTGCTCACTCTATGCCGTCTCTCTAATATTTCTGTTGCATCTCTTTACCTTCTCTCAGGGTACCGCCCGAGATTTTGAACGGGCTGCTGAGGCCTACATGCATGCCAAATCCCAATCTAATGCACAAGCCATGTTCAATCTGGGATACATGCATGAGCATGGCCTAGGACTTCCATTTGATCTTCATCTGGCCAAGCGGTACTACGATGAAGCTCTAGAGCATGATCCTGCAGCAAAGTTGCCTGTCACTCTCGCCCTTGCAAGTTTGTGGGTTCGTAAGAACTATGCTGACAGTTTTTTGGTGAGCGCCCCCCCCCCCCCCCTTTCTCTTTTCATGTTTACAAGCCATTGGGGGAATTTGATATATATTCAGAGAGCTTCCTTTGTTCTTCTCCTCCTCTCAACTACCAGATTGTTGTCTTTACCAAATCATAATAATCTGTTCTTTCTTAGCTGCTAAAGGAACTTAATAACTGGATAACCCCGGTGGCTTACATTCTCTATGACTTTTAGTTGTGTTCCTCGTATGCATATCTCAGTTCATCCTTTTCCCGGACAGTATCTTTTTTGTTTTCTATTAAAAATGGGTGTTTTTGTCCAACTGAAAATGCCGATACCAACACTAATTTGGAAATCTGATACGCACAGCCTAGATCCTTATTGTGGTTTTTTGTTTTTGCGTGTTTAATCAGGTGGATATGATTGATTCACTGCCCGAAGTGTTCCCGAAATTGGAAGCATGGGTGGAGAATGTGCTTTTAGAGGAGGGAAACGCAACGATTCTCACTCTCTTTGCTTGTCTGCTAACAGTGTTGTACCTCCGTGAGAGGCAAAGGAGGCATGCTGCTGTTGCAGCTGGAGGGATGGCTCAGCCGGCTCACCCTAATGAGCACGGCGTGCCGGTTCCCAATTAATCGGTGGCCATAATACCACGAGCCTTTCAAAGATACGGGGCCATTTTTGCTGGTGCCATTTCCATATATGGATGGATGTACAGGGTCTCAGTTTTTGACTTCATTCCTCTTTCCGGGAAACACTGTCTAGGCTTAAGTGTACCATAGATCATAGAGATGCAGTTACATAGAAAATTAATATACCAGTGATGTTGATGCATATTGCGAAGGACACAACATTGGTCTTGATTTCAACCAGAAAAGGAAAAAAATGGAGTGCGTGGTCCAAAGTTCTCTTCTGCGGTCCTGATACAGCATGCTATCTCGTTGCTTACATAATCCATTTGCCTTTTAATTTTACGATGCTGCTACATGGAATTCTTTAGATTTCCTAAATGGTTCCATATTTTTGGACCAAAAAAGAAAATATTTCTTGCGAAGGTGGCAAAAATGTACGAATGTTTTAAAAAAATATTGATTTTAAAGTAAATGAAAAGCCATGTTTATGAGAGTATCACGGGTAATGAGCTAGTGCCTCTCAGTGATAATAGAAAAACTACCTTATCCTTCAATAAATTATTAAATTAGAAGATTTAGAGAAAAAATAGTGGGATGAGTACAATAAAAAATTTGTAAGTTCAAAAGTAGTTCTTGAATGGATTAAAACCACCATTAAAGTAAGTCCTTTACAAATTAGAGGTCAAGCTTTTGCTTCAATAGCTTTTCTAATAGAAAAGAACAAGCCGATGACACAATTGGCAACTGTCGAGACTGAAGAAGAACGAACCTCTAATGTGAGAGGTAGCTTCCCACATCTCAAGCAGTCTTAGATGAAGGATCCTTCACATAGGATATAATGATGAAGATATATTTGGTGTCGATTTTAAAGATTATCAATTAGTAACCGACAAGCAAAAATAGCAAAATGAAAGACAAAACAGGTAATTGATCAAAAAAGGCAAGGAAAAAAAAGAGACAAAAGAAAAAAAGCAAAGAAAAGAAAGCAAGTCATGGGAAGAAAAGAAAAGGACAAAGGAGAAAAGAAAGAAAAGCAAGACATGAGTCTTGCATCGAAAAAAATGAATGTTGAGTTACTCAATCAAAGTAGTCAAAATAAACAGAGTTATTCAGTCATGGGTCACTCTAAATTTTATATAAGCAAAAAATCCCTTGCTTTAGAGGTATCGTGTTTTCTAACTCCTCTCTCTCTCTCTCTAAGCCTCTTGTAGTGTTTCTCTTTCCTTTTGAACCTTCACTTTCTCCCAATCTTCTTTGTAAGCATTATGTACCTTTATCTTGTTTTATATAAATAAAGTCATTTTCAACTTATATGTAATGTGTTACTATTTTAATTTGCTCAACTAGTCCTAGATTCCCCAAATGGTATTAGAATCATGTTAATTTTTGCACTTGCTAATTATTTTGTTTAAACTATTTTATTTTATATTCTTTAAATTTTTCCTAGTGGAAATATTTGTAAGCTTGTGAGTCTAGATCTGACAGTATCTAAGATTGTTGGATTAAGCAGAGATATTCCTATTAAGATTAGGAAAAAAAAAAGAATACTAAAAGATAAAAATGTAGAAAGAAAAAAAGAGATGATTCAATAAGATACTAAAATCTAAATCCAAAAAGGAAGATATGATGAGTTTTAAGAGTCTTAGCTTATAGTTAAATAGATAGGAATAGTAAACTTGAAAAAAAAATAAAAGAAATTAAAGATAGTCAAATTTTTTGAAGAAATAGAAATAGCAACAATCAATTTGGGAGTTTCTTTTATAGCTTTGAAGTTTCTTTATATGATTCATATCTGCTTTTGAATCTATTAAAGACAATCAAATTTTTGGGAAAATAGAAATAACAACAGTCAATTGTATAGTTTTAATCCTTCTTATAGATAATTCATATTTGCTTTTGAATCTATTAAGCAGTTATATTTTTGAATATTCTCTATTTATTACAAAACTTACTTAACAATACCATTATTTATAAATTATTTGTGATATTGTGTTCATGTATCTTTGTTGATCTATTTCAAAAAGAAGTTTATTTATTTCACTTTCTGTTTCTTTTTCTATATTTTTTTCTGTTTTTATTCTATTGGTTTCTAATAAAGCTTTTATTTTTAATAACTCTAATTCTCTTTGAGTTTGGTTTTCTTTTAATTCTTCTATTTCTAGTTTTAATTGTTTTAACTCTTTTATTTCTTGCTGTATTTCTTTTATTCTGACTAGGGTAATATTTTCTTTTTTAAATATTTTTAATATATCTTTCATATTATAGGATTACTATTATTTTGTTGTTTTTCTTCTTTATCCAATATATCTTTTATTTTAACTAAATGTTATTTTTTAATGTTTTCATCTTGTAGTTATTTTTCTATAATTTCTGCTAGAAATTTTAGGTTTTCTTTAAGTTTATTATTACACTGTTTTAATAATTACATATTCATTTTCCCAAACATTCTCCTCCTCCTTCTTCTTTTGTTTCTGAATTTTGCTATTAATTTCTTCTCATATGTTTAAAACTTTGTCTACTTCTTCATTAGAATTAGAATTAGAATCAGAATCACTATCTATCATATTCTTAATAAATTTTTCTTCTTTTTTTCACTTATATGTAATTCTCTATTTTTTTATGTTCTACATTTATTAGTATAATGACCAAATCTTCTACATTTATAATAAATCATTTCTCTCTTGTCTTTTTTAGGATTTTTTGTTTTGTCTTTTCAAAATGCTTTTCTATATTTCTTTGAGAAATATTTCTTATATTTTTGTATATCTTTTATAGGGATATTGTATATAATTTCTTTTCTTATTTTGCCTAAAAGGAGCTTGTACCTTTTCAAATTCATATTGCTCACAGAAGTTTCCTAACTTTAGTTTTCCTTGTTTGGTATTGCAATGTATTTTTTTTTGCATTTTTATTTCATTAAATAACTCTAATCTTGTAATATTTATAATATTAATTATCCATCCATATGTTAAAACAGTATAATTTATTGTTCTTTCTTGTTGTTGTCTTATTTCATTTTTTTACTCTTTCTACTAATGATTTACGTAATTCTACTGTGAATTTCATTTTTATATATATATATATCTGAACTAGATTCTTACTCCAGTGCGCTACATGTGATAATCTAACTAAATGTCTGAACATCGAATATCATCTTTAGGTTATATGAGGTCCACACGGAATATTGGTAACCTAATGTATAATCTTTGAGTAAAATTTCAGGGTTATGTAAATGTATATTGTTAAAAGCCCTACAATAACATTAGCTTCTTGTTTTCATTTTTATCTTTCTTTGTTTCGTTACAGAAGCTAAATAAAATAAAAAAAAAGCAACCTCAAGTGCTTTCGATAGTTATGTTTTTAAAAACGGAAATGTGTCAATTATGCACACAAGGAAGTACACTAAACCGGCATAGTAGAAAATCATCAAGATAAGTAGAAAGATTTTATAGTATCACTAAATTAGCATACAATGTTAATGTTTCGACAAGACATCTATTTCAAGTTTTGAAAAATCTCACGATAGACAACAGAGCTCTTCATTATTAAGTTCTAAAAGTTTTCCAAAGAACTGAAAACAACTACAAATATAAAAGATGAAGTGATGAAGTGAAGAAGACAAGGTCGTTACTCAAAATCCTCGAGAATAAAAACACCACTAGACACTGTACATGCCCCCTATCTTTATTGGAACCATATGTCAAATGTCCTTCATGACACCAAATACATCTAGGCATAAACAATTTCACATGTGGGTGACAACAAAAACCACTTAAAATTACATAATAATGGGATGCACTGAAACCACAACTCACCAACACACAGAGAGCCCAGACCAATGTAATTCTCGATTTCCATAACTGATCTCAGGCGAAACTCATAAAAAGGAAGTAGGACATGGGCTCGATCAACCTGAGTGTAGTAGCAGAGATGAATCTCGTACATGTCGTGGAACTCGTTTGGCCATTCGCGCACATCAACGAAGGCAATATAATAGGAAGCACCTTGATCGAACAACCCAAAGAAGCGATCAATCAATGTCTCCCCAATAGCTGTTGTCAGCATTTTTGTTCCTTGCACTGACCCACATCAACAACAAAGGAAACACATTATTACTTCATCGTTGCAACACAATAAATGTGTAGTTAAAACACCATACTTGATTATCCATCAAACGTAGTCCATAGATATAAGGTTTTTTGGGTACTCGAAGTCAGCATCGTCATTGTCACCGCATGCCCTCCAGATCACGCGCAAAACACGAATAGTGATGCACGAGGAATTTTTGTTTGAATTAATCTGAGACAAACACACTTTTGACACCATTCATCCTCTCGAAAGTGATGACAAGAAGACAAAACAAACAGAAGGGAGGAGATAAGTGGTAGTCAGTTGCAGAACAAACGACTAAAAGGTCAGTATTTATAGACAAGATGGTTCATTCTCACACCTGTCTCATTTAGTTCACTGAAGAAGCATTCAATTTGAACCCCTGGGTAGCATATTCTGTGTATCACATGTAGGTGCAACTGAAGAAGAATAAATCCGAGTCAGTACTTCGATGGTGAGGTAGAGAGGATGAACTTGAAGAGAAGGTGTAGCATTTACTCCAAATCACTATGTAAAACCCTAACACTCATGGGTTCCATGCTCGGCAATACCCTAGCATGAATATAGTGCTTACATGAGCGTTAGGCTTATCTCAAAGATTGAATCCAACAATCACCAACAGATAAGCTTCCAGATGAGGAGACATGTGCACAACTATTGGCATTGAAGGGAAGCAAACCCAAAAGATCACCCTGAGCTCGCAATTATCACGGAAGATTTTCTTCCCCTTTTGGTTGAAGACGAATATGCAAAGAGACACCTTCGAACTGCAAGACATTAACAATAGACAACAGGTATAAGGCAAAACCTATCCACTTCATATACTTCTTCGCGTAGGCGCTACTGTAGTACCAAATGACAAAGAGGAGAGGAATGCGTGTAGGGAAAGCTGATTGCCAAGAGCTACTGTAGTGCTTTGAAGATTGAAGCTTCTAACTAGAGTACAAAAAGAGAAACCTTGTTGACTGGCCGACAAAACCTAAGCCCAAATGCTTTTAACCAATGAGCATAAAAGAGGATCAAGAAAAGCCCACATTAACTAGTGGGCAAAAGGTGAAGACACAAAAGTACCTATTTTTATGGAGTGCTCGGGGGTAGAAGCCAAGAAAGGATGCCATGGCTAACAAGCAAGCCACGATTGTAGTCTATAATAGTGAATTGTGCCTGGAGTTGATATTTTTTCGGCTCGGCTTGAGCAATATTAGTGGGGATTTTGATTGGCATCTTGTCTTTGAAATAACTTTGGGATAAAATTATTTTTATATCACCTAAACTGCTAATGTAGGACATCACAAATTCATTAGTTGTTTTAAATATCTTTCTTGCATTCTTGTAGGTTCTCCTACAAAGGACTTTGTCATGATAGATATTAATTGGGTTATGTTTTTAAATATCTCAGTTCTATCTAATAAGATCTATATTTAATGTCAGTTTTTTAATCGATTTCTTTCTTCTTCAATAAAAACATTTTTCCACCATCTTTTAAGACTTCTTGAGAATCCTTGGTGATCATATCAAAAATAATATGATCGTTTTTATTTTTTTATTTTACAAGTTGCTACTGTCATAGTTATTTTTAAACTAAATTTATTATTTCATATTTACTATATCCATTATATTTCACTCATAAATTGACAATCCGTCATAATGAGAGGAGGACATGTTTTGTCTTTCTTCAAACTATAAATTTAACATTGTAAGTCTTGAATAATAATTTTTTATATTTGGGTTTTTTCTAAAATAATTCTTTTTATTTTATATTTAACATTTTTAATTTTTTCTTTATTTCTGATGATAAGTTTTTTGTTTTATTTTTGTCTCTTATATCACATTTTCCTAAGTGAATCGTTTTTGCCTGTCCTACATATATGACTACATATTTAAATATCGACTTCATTGGATCTTTTTTTTTTTTGGTTAAAGAGGCTTTATTTACTTCTTCATTTTCTAATTTATTTTCTATTCGATCTAATTGTTATCCTATGGTATGTAAAGTTATATTTGTGTAAAGACAATATATTCATATGATTCTCCTTTGGGAGTTTCTTTTATAGCTTTAAAATTTTGATATGTTTTTTGTATTTAAAACATAATTCTATTGAATGACCATATATGTAACTCCTTATTTTCAAAAATCTTGGCTACCTATTTCCATAACTAAGGCTCCTCTACAATCTTTGTCATTTAATCTTGTAATATAATTCAGAAAACAATTAAAATAAATTAGTCTTTTGAATAAATTTGACTGTATTATTCTTACCAAAGATTTTTGAAAATCTTTTTCCTTCTTATGTCTCTTAGATATGTGAATATATGTTCATCTAAATGTAATCTAAAATTAGGTTTAATTGCAACTTATATCATTCATATATGCATCCAATTTTACTTTTTTTTATATTTATTACCGTTTCTTTTGTAATCATATAAATATATTGTCTCTCTTTATTTATTTTTTTTTTTTTTGTATTCTAACAATTCTTAGGTCATTTGTATAGGTCTAACTTTTATTGGTATTTATTTTTCATTAAAGTTTCCTTCACAGGTAATTCTTCCATGTGTCTTTTCTGTTCTAAAAACAATAGTTTCAGAATTTTACTTAAAATTTCAGCTGTAGAATTTTACGTTGCTGCTACATAGAATTCTTTAGATTTACTTATAATAAAAAGGCATATGGTTAATGTAAGCAACGGGATAGCATTTAATGCATTAAACCTGTCTTTTTTTGTGCGGGCAGAACAATACTTTCAGAATTCCAATCAACCAGAAAATTTCAACAAATAAATGGTTATACATGAGTTGGGAAAAAAGTGAAATTCTTTACCAATCTGGTGTAAAGTTCTCGAATCAAAACACAAGCGTTTAGTTTATAGTAGTCGTCTATTCATCTTAGAGTATGATATATAATTTATGAATTAAAGCACACATGTATTGTTGAAAAATCACAACCTTATTATAACTTAATTGAAACACCTAAAACAAATATAAAAAAATGTAAACCTGTTCCGAGGAAACTGGCAAGGTATTCAAAAGCTAGCCTTTCTTCATAATTATGCTCAATCTCATGCTTTGTTACTTTGAACTAAAATCTAATTACAAAATTAGGGAGCATAAAAATTATAGCTCAATGCTAGCCTTGCAACTAGTGCTACGTCTTTTTTCAATAATGAAGAGCCAAATATAGAAAATTGTCTAAAATTTACGAAATACAAACCAAAATCTTCGAATCCGCAATTTGGTGGGTAGCAAAAGACAAACAATATGTCGCTATGCTACAAGGACATTGTCAACTCGATGAGTTTTCAAGTGGGCCGTATCCATGTATGATCCTCATCCCTAGCACTTGGTTGCTCAAGAGGGCGTTCAGAATTGCACTTCAGGCAAGTCTTGTTTTTTACGAAGTTGAAGAAATCACATCTACACAAAGCAATATATGAAAAGAACAAAATTTTATCACCGTCTATTTTTGCAATACTCGGAAAGATGCGTGGAGCTGTAGAGAAAAAACAAAGGTAAGAAGGTCATAGACTCACTTGGGACAATTCCAATCCCCAGCACGTTGCATGGGCCTTCGCTCTGGACAACGCAAACACTTCACATTGCCAGCGAAGTTCAAGAACCCGCACCTAGACAGAGGAAAATCAATGAGAAGATGGTTTAATTATTAGGGTATTCATCAACAGAACAGATGTGATTGTAAAAAGTTGAAGAACACAAGGTCATCATCATAGATGTATACTTGGACATTCATTCATATTCTAGCTGCAGCTTTTACTAGATGAAGTTAAAAAGTGTTTGCCAGGTGGGAATTATCAGTTATATTCACAACAAAATGATCTCTCGTTTGCATGAGTCAAAACTTTCAGTGATTTACTGAATTATATGATCAATCAAAGGATTATAGAACACTGGCAAAAAATAACTCTCAACATGTTCCTATAAAACATCAAGCTCATCAAAAATTTAGTATTAATTTTATCTTTGTGTATTACATATTGATTATAGTCGCACAAACAAGGCAGTTTGGAATAAACTGCATCTTCCCCCGGGAGAAATTTATTAAAAACCACCAATAAGATAAAAGATTATCATTATCATCACTTAAATAGGGATTCTTACTTACAAAGGGTAAAAGCCTCACCTCTCCTACATCATAGGACGACAACAAAATCGACAGAATAAATGAGATTGCAGCACCAATAGAGCATACTTTAGTATCATAGTAATTGAATGAATAATCAGAGGTTAAGCATGATTTTGCCTGCTATAATTAATTTATGAATGATTTGCTGTAAGAGAACTAGGAAAACTGAAGTTTGAAGGAGTTTCGTCATCACAACTAAAGGTGATAACTCCAAATAATAACGCCACAGGCAGCTGTGGGATAAAACACACACGTTCACAGTTATCAAATCGCACACAAATCATGTAGGACCATAGTCAAGAATAAAGGAGAGGAGAGATGTAAGAAGCCAGAGATAAACGAGACTTTATTAATTTAATAAAAAATAACAAAATTAGCAAGGATTTATATGGAGCCCAATAGACAACATTTAAATAAAAGCCAATAAAATAATTCTAACAGAAATTAGTCTTAATAGAACATAACCAAGTCTATATCAAGTGGGTATTTAGGATAAAATCTAAAGCGCCTACCAAGACAAAAAAAATTAACTATAATCTTAGGACTTGTTTGGTTTCTATTCTGATTTTGTTTTTAAAAACTATTTTGCAATATAGTTTTTGAAACTATTTTTCAAAACAAAGCAAAAAGAAAATCTGCTTGATTGTGTTAATTCAAAAACAGTCTTAAAATTAAAAGACAATCAATAGTGATGATTAACGACATTTAATTGTGATGGCCTACAATAATTATTGGTTAAGGTAACTGTAGTTTTTAATAATCAAATGTAATGTATTTTGAAAACAAGAAAAATAAAATGAAAACAGCTTTAAGATATTTCTATTTTTTGTTTTTAAAAACAAAAAATGAGAACAGTTTTTGAAACAATTAAATTTAAAATACTCATCCAAACAAATTTTTAAATTTTTTTTAAATGTTTTTAAAAACTAAAACCAAACAGATTCTCAAATTCTTGTCTAAATTTATTACTAATTAAAATACTTCTAATTCTAACAACAACAACAACAAGCCTTTATCCCACTAGGTGGGGTCGGCTACATGGATTGCAAGACGTCATTGTGCTTTATCATTTATCAAGCTTTTAGGAATATTATTAATTAAGAGATCGCGTTCAACAACTTCCAAGAGTGTTATAATTTATTACTAATGAAAATACTTCTAATTCTAATTTTAATTAAAATCCTCTTTCTTATATCTATACTTCTAATTAATAAATAATTAATATTATCTTTTCTAATTTGTCTTCAATCTCCACCAATAAGTCATGCTACCCAAGAAAATGAATTCTAAAATATTGTCCATGAGATTACAATTGTCAGTAATAGGAGACTCACTTTGGGCAATCCCAATCGCCCTTTTTCTTTTCAATATCTGCATTGACCCTCTTTGGGCCCTCTGTGTCACATTTAAGACAGCACATATTTCGTGCAAAATTAACAAAACTGCATCTGCAATAAAAGTACGAAACCAAAGAGCAACTGTCAGCAGACCAGAAGAAACCACATACGGGCAATGGATCACAAGTATCATACGATAACATCAACAGAGAAATGGGAAAAATTTGGGTGGCAAGACAAGCTTATCATCTTTAGAACTAATAAAGCCATCACAACTACAAGGGCATGTATTTAGCAAATAAAGAGAACATTGACCATGGAACACCCAAAAAACAAGCAAACAAAATCCCATTTCCTGTATTTATTTTCATTTCTTAGTTCTCTTTTTTTAGACAATACAGGGCTAAGCCCAAAACGAAGGCGGGAAAAACACCAAATCATAGTAGGGTCGTAGCTCCCACAGCATCTCGAAACAGCAGATGTCTCACATGCTCAGGCAGTTTATAAATAATTAATATTATCTTACTCCATTCTCATTCTCATTCACCCAGGTGGAAAAAACTAGTCCCTAAGTAGAGGACTAGTAGTGCCTTGATTAAAATGAACACTACCATTTTAAGATGAGACAACTGAGATAACTTTTGATTCTTTAACATATCTACAATTATAAAAAAAATAAAAAAACCTCCTTCAGTCCCTAGCATTTGATTTGGTTGAATCTAAACCCAGCATTATGGAGATTTAACTTCAAATTGCTGTCCAAAATGATCAGGAACTCCAGTATCAAAATTTACATCCAACTGCAAATCCACATTTTGGAGGGCAATTAAGTGGATCAATAATGATAATGTTAAGCTCTATCAAGAAAGTTTCATCCAATGCATCGGAATCTTGTTGGAAACACTCTTCTTTTACATTTAACTCTTGCATTTGCCCGTGACTTGTTTACACAGTTTATCAATAGCACTCAAAATATTTTCACATTGGCATTCTATTCTACCAATCACAAACTGTTCATCAAGATTATTCAGGCTAGTCACAACAATTAAAGAACCAAACAAAGTAGAAATACATCCAAAATACATTCAAGTGATTCAACTTATTGAGCTTAGGCAAAAACACATGGAAAAAGAATTGGAGAATGATAGATAGCAGGCAGCACTGGTGATCGAACTTCAAAGACAGGCCAATCTGGAACGTGTGCATCTGATGGCCAAGTCACTTGTTAGGTTTGGTGACCAGAAAAGCTAGAACTTGAATGTACAGCAATGGTTTTGAAATTTTCAATAGATTCCAATAATTTCCCAGCAACAAAACCGTGGATGGAACAAGGAGATCTTGCTCCATCCCAAATTGATGTAGAATTAATAGCAAGAATTAAAAAGCAGAAAAGATGGGGGAGGAGAGAGGAGGAAATAGACATATAAAACATTATTAATTCAATCAGAGAACTAGCCTGATGCTAATTAGTAAGGACTTTACACTGAGGCCAAGAGGTAGCATTTAAAAATGAAAGACAATACAATAGTCCAAACAAAAGATCTTAATTCTAACAAAAGTAATCAAAATATTTAAATAAAACAACTGAAATGTATCATACTAGATGATGAAGATAAGATAACATTTAAGGCTAGTGCTATTTAAAAAAAAAAGAGTAATCAAAATATTAAATCCTAATCTTTGTTTATTCTTAATTAAAACACATTTACTTTCATTTAAAATCATATAGTCTACATCTATTGTTAATTCTTAATTCATAATTAATGACTATTATCTTTCATAATCTCTTCCCTTCCCCCATTAATAATTAATAATTCAATTAAATATTTGAATAAAAGATCTTAATTCTAACAAAAGTAATCAAAATATTTAAATAAAACAACTCAAATGTATCATCCTAGATGATGAAGATAAGATAACACTTAAGGCTAGTGCTATTTAAAAAAAAAAAGTAATCAAAATATTAAATCCTAATCTTTGTTTATTCTTAATTAAAACACATTTACTTTCATTTAAAATCATATAGTCTACATCTATTGTTAATTCTTAATTCATAATTGATGACTATTATCCTTCATAATTTCTTCCCTTCCCCCATTAATAATTAATAATTCAATTAAATATGTGAAAGATATCATCATAGACAGTAAACTATAATAATATTGTCAATGAGACTTAACTTGTCAGTAAAAAGAGCAGACTGACTTTGGGCAAAATCCCAATCACCCTTTTTCCTTTCAACTATATTTGTACTGACCCTATTCAAGTTCTGTGCGTTGCATTTGAGGCAGCATATATTTCCCGAAAAATTTTAAAAATTGCATCTGCCGTAAAATGAAAGAGCAACAGTCAACAGACTAGAAGACACCAAATAGGGATAGTTGTTCATAGGTTATTGAGTGACTATAATATAATTATAAATTCTAAGCATTAATTAAATATTGAACAGCATAGTCCCTAAACAAAACTAACAAAAGCATGTTAACACATCAAATACAATTAAAAAAATTCTAGAGATTTTCTATCAAAAAATTCGAGAGATATATATTCACACAATTTGTTATTCATTAAAGAAGCTCAACAATTGGTATTGAATCACATTATCAATGGAGAACAAGTTCCATGAAATATAAAACTTTTATCATAAATTTGTATTCCTTCACACGAGACGATGCAACCAAAGATCAAACCAGATACAAAAAACATGTGCACCCTATCATGGTTAACTTGACCCTCTATGTATATAGGGTCATTTCCTTATGTAAAAGAACAGCCTATGAAAACACTTTCATCAACATCATTTTGCAAAATTTGACCCTACAAAAATGTTGAATCACAAACCTAAGACCCATAACATTACCAACTATAACACTCCTTTGAGAAATGTAGTCATTAAGCTCTATAAAGCCCCTAATTGGCACTGGTTCTAGTCTTCTTGGGGAATAGAAGAAAATATCAACCAATTGATAATTAGAGGTAGCATAGCTAACAAAAGGAGTCCCTGAAAGTATCTTTTCTCTAATGAAGTAACAATCAACTAATGTTTTTAGTCCTCTCATAAAAATCTACATTAAAGCCAATATGCAGTACCGTTTGATACAAAAATTGTGTCATCAATCCCTCATGTATCCACCCACTCACTTTTGTAAAAACTACTACTGCCACAATTACTACAGTAATGTGACCCTCTACATATATAGGGTCATTTCCTTATTTAAAAGAACAGCCTACGAAAACACTTTCATCAACATCGCTTTGCAAAACTTGACCCTACAAAAATATTGAATCACAAACCTAAGACTCAAAACATTACCAACTATAACCCTCCTTCAAGAAATGTACTCATTAACCTCTATAAAGCCCCTAATTGGCACTGGTTCTGGTATTCTTGGGGAATAGAAGAAAATATCAACCAAATGATAATTGGAGGTAGCACAGCTAACAATAGGAGTCCCTGAAAGTATCTTACTCTGGTGAAGTAACAATCAACTAATGTTTTAAGTCCTCTCATGAAAATCCAGATTAAAGCCAATGTGTAGCACCGTTTGATAGTCACAACCCAACAAATCAATTTTGCCTTATCTAAATCTCCGAAATGCATTCCTTGAAGGAACCATCTCATCCACAAGTCACAACTATTCAAATGTTGCAAAGGCCATGACATGATATTCAACTTTGACAATAGATCTAGTCAAAACTACCTATTTCCTACTTTTTCATGATACACAGTCTCCTACACTGCAAAACACAATGCCTTATAGTGGATCATTAATACAACGGAGATTCTACCCAGTCAATTTCAAATTGGGTTGCTGGCTACCTTGATGATCATGTTTTGTCCTATGCCCTAATGAGCAAGATTATGTGAGGTTTTTATGTGCTGTGATATGGAAACTTGGTTGAGGAAAAAAATTGAAGATTTTAGCCCTACACAATGTTTTGTTGGCGCCTTAATGTGCAAACCATGTAGTGAAGACTAGCTAGGAGAAGGTCAAAAAATTTAGAATGTTGCGAGATCCAAAAAAAATTAGAAGCTCAATCAATTTGTTGAACAATGCCAAGAAGAGCAGTTGGGAGAATGTTGAAAGTCGTTCAGGGGATGGAGGTCAGAGAATTTTAGAAGCTACAAGTCTACCAAAGATGTTAAACAATGTACTGTTTGCCGAAGTTCTTGAATTGCAATTGGGCAGTGACAATGTTCTATTAGGTTTCTGGATGCTAAATCAATTTGGAATACATAATGACAACAGAGGAAGTTTGAGACTCAAAAGCAGTGAGGAGAGAATTTCATCGCACCATCTTTTGTAATTTTACAACAAAAAATTGTTGTTTATTTACAATAGCACATGTTCCAAAGCAAGTTGACAAATACATAGAAGAATGACTGTGACTTACAGCTAAGGCTAGATAGAAAAATTAGTTGCCATTACGTTATTTATGTGCTTTGTTGCTTTGCCATTCTGCTGTGTTTACTTTTGTCTTGTTGGGATTTAGTCAGAGCCCGTCAGTTTGCTAAGTGGAGGGAAGCTGGAAGTTAGGTTGTAACTTGCCGAGAGTGAGAGATTTGAGAAGAATTTACTGGGTTATAGAATTGCGTATGATTGTTTTTGTCCTTCAAGCCAGACTGTTTTAGCAAAAAATCTAAACAAGAACTAGAGGACTTACTTAGAGCAGATCCAGTCTCCTTTTTTCATTCCCTGCTCAGGCAAACCAGCAGGCTTATCCTCTCGACATTTTAGGCATTTCGCATTTCTAGAGAAGTTCATAAAATTGCACCTGCAAAAAAAAAAAAAGTTAAAAAGGACAACCGTCCTGAAGTCATGATAACTTTAAAGGGTTTGGTACATCTCCAGTCTCCACCAACATGAATGATCATGGAAAATGAAACTATTTAATATTTATGATAAGGAGGAAACAAAATTAATTTTAAGGAGTAAGATAAAAAATATTCCCATGCAGCAACAACTGCAAGAACTTAGTTCCACCCACAATACCACATAGCAAAACAATTATCCTTCCAAAATTTGCAAAATGCAATAAAAGCATGCCTATGAACAGAGGAAACCTTTCCACAGCAATAGTTGGATAAAAAGAATAAGAATTCAAACAGATGAAAGAGATCTTTCTAAAGCTTTTAGATATACTGTGCCATGTTTCAAAAACTTCTAATATAATCCTTCAATCAACTCCATCATATCAACAAACAGATAAAGCTTCTCAAACCAAATGACTTTTTCTCTTTTGCTCATATCACACATCCAATTATTATAAGGTAGACCAACAACAACAAGCTTTATCTCATTAGGTGAGATCGGCAACCCTCTTTATAGGGCTCAATACAATTATTCCACTCTCTTTACTAGTGCCTCCCACGGTCTTCTTTGTACATGTCAAAGCCACCTCAAACGATTTCTGCCATTTTCTCCTTAATAGATGCTACACCCACCTTAACTCGTATATGCTTCTTTTGGATTTTTTTCTTTACCTATATGCCTGCATATTCATCTCAACATTCTCATCTCTATTACCCCAACCTTATGCTCTTGCTATCCCTTTAAAGCCCCACATTCACTATTGTATAAAGTAATAAGGGAAAATTTAGTCTAGAAATGCGATGAGGATGAATAATTGAAACTAGGAGCTAAAGATCATGAGTAACTAATCTTGTAAAAGATGATATACTATGTCCATATTCTCTACATATACACAGATATAAACACAGTTGAACACATAACTGGTAAAATTTAATTCTTCTAGTCTTTTTTATTGAAGGTGACTGGTAATTATGATAAAAAGAATAATGAAACTACATAATAGCAGAATAAAATAACAAAATAGCAACAAGGAAATAATTCTAGCTGTAGACTTTAAGGGCTATAGATGTTTATTTTATGATATCTGGTTGCTATTGTCACAAAGTAATGTGAAATTAGTAAATCACAAGCCTAACTTTAGCAGCGCAATGCCTTTTGCCGGGGATTGTCAAAAGCTCCTATCCTTTCAAATTGGGATAATAGTGGAAAGGGCAACTACAATCCAAATCTATCTCCCAAGGGCATTATGAAAAATTTTCAATATAATCATATCTGAAAATACCCATAATATGTTGAGCGATGAAGTTCATGACCTTTTTTAAGAAATTTACACACAAAAAAAGGCATACATGTGCATGGCATAAAGTGAAAACATGATAGAGAAGAGAAGATAAAAGTGGAAAGAGAAATTGGCATTTAATAATTCCCAATGTCATTTACTTTGTTTTAAGTTTTAACATTGTTTTAATAGTCCATATTTTTTTTATTACAACAATTCGAATTAGGTTAGGATATTACAGGATTTTTGGAACAAAAATGATAATAAAAAATGAGTTTGGAGGTGACAAGGGAACAGGCAGTAACAAAGCCAATATGAACCATCAGCTCCACATAGAAAGGGAGAGCACAAACAAAGACAAAGCCACAAAAAAATGCGTGACTATCTCTTCTACTCTATAAACTCCATCAGCTTAAAGTGATTTTGGACACAATCCCAAGAAGCAGATAAAACCTCCATTATGTGTTCCCCACTCATACGCTTAAGGGTGATGTTTTCTACATGCATAAAAATTACTTATTTTGTGGAAATTGGAATTGGATTATGCTTACCACAAAGTTTTCAAACACACCATATTTCACAAACATCTATAATTCTATGTTTGAGGCATTTATTCAAAGACTTCCATTGCTTCAAAATCTTCTCTTGCATAGTCCACTTCTTCAGCATATAAAGAAATAAGAACAAGATACCAAAAATGTAAGCTAGTATGCATTCAAAGAAAGAGTTTTAGCATATAAAAATTAATACTGACTGGGAAGACAGTTGTATGATCCAGAATATGACTTACTTTGGACATGTCCAGTCACCCGACTTCATATCAACATCTTTAGATACTATATCAGTTTTGCTTGCTTTAAACACAGCATGTTTTTAGGGAGCTTTGGAGGTTCAGGAGCCATGGATGATTCACTCAATTCAATCAACTCAGACAAAAGTTTTCTTGCAGACAATTCAATATCCTCTCTGCCTGGAGGTTTCTCTCCTCCAGAAATAACTAGAGGATCCAATGCATGAATCAAAAGTATACGCACTATATCCACAGTTCGGCCAGCTTCATGCTCTTTTAGAATCACATAAGCTCTATCACAGGAGCCTCGTAGGTTGCAGGTACTACAAACCTGGACAGAAGCAAGCTTTCCTGAGATACACAGCAATCGAATGCCTTCTCAAACTTTGAGAGAAAAAATGAATCCTTATAAATTTATGAGAGGATCAGTATCTAGAACTATTCTGCACGATAGCTTTTAAACATAAATATTTAATTAAGAGAAGGAACTAACATACATCCCCTTCATCTAATCCCACGTGAGCTCTTAACCTTTTAGATGAATTAACAACCTTCCGCAACACATTAGGACATCCAGCTTTTGCCACTGTTTGAATATTTTCCTCTGAAAGTGATCTGCATAAGATGCAACATAAGTCAAAGACTCAATGAGCATATATTAATGCTTGAGCTGCTTGTGAGATTTGACAGGCATAAAAGACACTACACCTAGTGTAAATTGCTATATGAAAACTATCCTGGCTTCTAACATGATCGGCTTGAGCAGACAAAGTGAACATCATTTTTTCACATCATTTCTATTTAACCAAGCTGGCAATTACTATTATCAACTAGGCTTTCAAGCTTCCAAGTATGAATGAAAAAAGCAGTCTTATCAGTTCATCAGAATCAAGCTATCCTCTTTTCGGAGTTTAGCCATCCGAATCGCTTTAAGGAAAGACTCAATAAATTGTATTGCCTTTGCACATTTGAAAGTATCCAAACAGAGAATTCAAACGTATAACAATTACAAGAGTAGTCAAACAAACCCACTTGAAGACATCATAGCGGTCACGCGCGAAGCTTAGACAGGCATTCTTGACAAGATTCATGTTCCTGTAAACACTGTCACTTGAGTTCGTGACGCCAACACCATTAGTGGAAGCGTCAAATTCATCCCCAACCTCAGCTGAAGACGAAGAAGAAGAAGCAGCAGACGATTCAGTCAGATAACCTTTTATCTTCAAGCGGTCAACAAAGGACACCCATTCGGGCCACGGATGTTGAACGGATTGATCAACGGAGGACAGGGTTTCGTTCTTGTTGCTGTTGTCAGCAGTGATTGTATCAGCCTCAGCAGAGTAACTGTACCGTTGGAACCGCAGCGTCCTGAGAGGAGGGGGCTTATAAACGAGAAGAGGGGGAGGATTTGCAGAGAATGTTCGTGGGGCACGGAATAGTGCGGTTCCGATTCCGTGCAGTGCGAACTTGGAAGCCGACATTTTCGCTTCTGGTGTAGGTCAAATCTTTCACAGTGTGACGCCCATAGCCTATGGAGGCTTCAGCTCTGAGACATCGACTTGAGTTTATACGAGTTTTATAGGCTTAGCCACTGGCGTTTTGGAGCAGGGTGACCCGGGGCAGGACGTGAAATGAACGTTAGTGGAATGATGATTAAAAACTGTCGCCTGGTTAATATCTTTAATATCTAAACTGCAAGCTTGTTTTTTTTTTTTTTGGCCAAACTAAATTGCAAACTCGTTGAATTTGTTATTTTTTGACGGGTTAGCGAAAATTAAGATTCCTTTTTCATGGGAGACATTAAAAGTAATTTATAAATAAAATTTTTCTTTCACCAACTACATCCTTAGATAACGAAAAATTAAAAGAAACAAATAAAGATTAATTAATGTTTTTTAGTTTTTTAGCAAAATTTAGATTTTTTATTTTGATATAACATGTTAAAAATAATTTATAAATAAAATTTCTCTTGCACCGACTACATTCCCTGAAAAATTAAAAAAAAAACAAATAAAGGTGAATTAATGTTTTACTTACTTTTTTGTAAACAAAATTTTACCTTTAGATTATGTTTGGTTTAAAGGAGGGAGAAGGGGAAGGAATGAAGAAAAAGGTTTTAATGATATCTTACTTGATTTTGTTAGAAAAAAGGAAATTTTTAATGATATCTTGTTTGACTTGAGAGGAGAGGGAGGGAAAGATAATAATTAATTTACTATTACATTACTATATATTAGTTTTTTTTAATTGTTCCTCATGTAAAATATTATTCCACCTTAATTAAATTAAATTATAATTTTTAAATGTTGTGCATCATTAATAAATTTTATATTAATTATTTTTCTTTCATGCTTTCAAGGAGAGGGAGAATAGGATGTAATGTATGTTTGGTTTTTAATTTATTAAAAGTTCATTTAAAAAAAATCAGTTTAATAAAAAATTTTGATCGTAATAAAATTTATATTTAAATATATTTTTTCAAAAGTCAGTTTAGTAAACTAAAAATTGATAAGATTATGATAATAAAATATATTTTTAAATGTACAATTATTAAAAAGGTCATTGATTTATGATGATTTATAATTTTTATTATACAAGTATAATATATTTAAAATATTTAAAAAATATGATAAAGATTTTAAATAACATAAAATTTGATCTACAATACTAAAAACTTGATCTCTAATTATTTGTACTTTTTAAATTTGTAATTTTAAAAAATGTGATAAAAATTTATAATTTTTATTATACATTAATGTTAAAAATTAACATGATTAACTATTCAATTTATAATGTTAAAAATTTGATATCTAATTATTTTTATTTAAATAATAATTATATTTTTAATGAATTAATTTTTTTAAATAAAAGAATGAGAGAGTAAAACAACATCCATATTTCAAGCTCACATTTGAAATCCACCAAAAAGTATACTTTCAAAATTCACTTTTCAAACTCATTTTTTAAAAGTTATTTTACTCCTTAAAAAATTGCTCAAATAACTTTTAATATTTTAAAAGTTTAAAAGTCTGTCCTAAATGTTAAATGAGAGAAAACCAAACGTGCCCATAAAATGTTCATATTTTTATATATTTTTTTTGTGTCCGATATGGGAGGAAGTTTTAGAATAGATAAGTTTAATTCTTTCTTTATTGTTTCACCTTTGAATAACTTAGTATTAGAATTCTGTGAGTAAGTAGGCAGGGAAAAAAAAAGAATACACATGAAATCTATGTTTGTTGCATCTTCTGCCTTCAATTTTAACAATTTTTTTAATATCAACATCGCCAATGGCACTACACTTTTTTTTTTTTTTGCCAACTTATATTTATACACATGTTAGAAGGAAAGTTTTTGTTTTTTAACATAAGGGCATTTATGAAATATCAATAAAAAACTTAGGGTAATGTTGTAACATCCTTCCTTTCCAGCCCTTGAAATTATTTTCGAGCTTAGGGATATGATAAGGTCATGTTTAAGATAGTTTAAAACAATTTGGATTTAGAAAATTATCATAACATCTTAAATTTTATGACTTAATTAATAAAGAGAATTTCAGTTAATAACCACTGCAAATAATTAATTTTAGATGGATTCCAAAAAAATTTAAAATTTCAATTCAATTTAGGTGAAAAAAATTAAAAGAATTTTGACATTAAAAAGATCAAAATACTCTTTACTTGTTATGAGGAATCACTAATTGTTAATTTTCTTACTCCGCTTATTAATTTATGAATATGAATTGTAAATTACATGAGTTGATAAGTTAATAATTATATAAGCTTGACATCAGTTTTTCAATTATAAGCAACAACGTCACTTGTTAAATTGCTAGCTTTACTTATTAATTTACTAATATCAGTTATAAATTTAAGAATATCGTCGGATGGAAAGAAATCAAATGGCATGAATTTTGATAAATTAACCACTATTGCATCTACTAAAATAATGTTATAGGTATTCTTGTTATTTTTTTTTACTTTAAGCTATTTGATACTCCTAGTTGGTGATTTCGTGGATATTTTTGCAGTTCACATTAGCAAAAATAGGTCAATGTCCACTTAGGTGTCAGCTAAACGGTTAACATTTGAATGACTTAACAGATAAGTCACTCTTACACTAACTTAGGCAACGTTATAGATATTTTTGCATTTTTATCACTTTATGCTATTGGATGCTCTTAGCCAGCGACTTTGTGAGTATTTTTGCCCATTTATCCTTAATATTAGGGAAAAAAGTTATTCCATATTAATATGAATTTACTATATAATCTTGAGTAAGGAGAATTTACTCAAAATAAAATAAATTTTGAGATTTTAATTTCAAGGTATATTTTTGAGGAAGGAGAAATTTATAAGGTGTTTAATTTTCTTTTGTTTTACTTTCCTGTCAATAAAAAAAGAAATTTATAAGGTTGAGTAAAATTAAATAAATAGAATCTTAAATTTTATTTAAAAAATATATTTATTTAAATATTATTTAAATTAGATTGAGACCTGATATAGTTAAGATCTAATTTTTCATTTTTTTGCCAACAATTTTTTTATTTTTTAAAGAACTTTGATTAGTAATAACTAATTTATATGAGGGTTTGAAGTGTTAAAAAAAGGGGGAAGCGAAATTCTATTCTATACAGTGTTGTCAGACCTGAATAGTTAGATCGATAGGACCGTCACCTGAATGTTAGAGCAGCTTGTTTCAGTTCATTGGACTATTTAGGTAGTTGGACTAAATTGAACCGCTTTAAATCGTGTAGGTTTTAGTAAACCGAAATTAGACTCGAACTCAAAATGATTTGTTAGCGGGTCAAATGAGTTTGATGCCAAAAAAATCCTACAATTAACACTCCTGTAGATGAAGAAGAAAGAAGATAAAGCAAACTTGGACGCCAACACGTTTTAGATCTAGATTTTTTTTCACTTTGAAAACAACTTTTTCTCCTTGACGTTTCGATCACAATAGGAAAATGAAAAGGTGCCTTGATGGAGACGATGCATAAGCCACAA
Source organism: Prosopis cineraria (assembly GCF_029017545.1). Lineage (NCBI taxonomy): Eukaryota > Viridiplantae > Streptophyta > Magnoliopsida > Fabales > Fabaceae > Prosopis > Prosopis cineraria. The sequence goes on from NW_026555332.1 coordinate 38,115,079, forward strand.
AGTACACACAGAGTACAATGATGGAGACGAGGTACAGGTCATAAGCACATAAAGTCAGTGGAACATGTAACATTTAGCAAATTTAATCAAGATTAAATAGCATAATTAGTATGATTACTGAATTGATGAGATGTGTGGCCAAAGAAGTCTAAATAGTGTATTTGGCTTTGATTTCGCCTAAAAAGTGGGTCCGAATTTAAGTTAGGCCAAGCCAAGCAAGGAAAGATGAGGAATAAGTTATGAATTGCTCTTGTACTACATGTCGTGGTGTGTGGGCAATTCACCACAATGCACAGAGACAGATTAGCATGCATTGGGCCTCTCTGTGTGGTGCATGGCCAAAAATCAAACTTTATTAGTTATGTTTTGCATACGAAAACAAAAGGAAGGAAGATTGGGAAATGAAAAACACAACTTGGCTTAGCTAGGGCATATCCACTGGGACCCGTGAAGACATATTGAGGCATCTAAACACCTAAGGTAAGTAGTTTATGCCCTTATTTTCCTTTCTCTACCATATTTTATGAAGATTTAAGTTAAGTTTGAGTTAGAAGATTGGTTTTCAGTCCATAGGAGTTATAAGTCTAAGCCCATGGGTTAGAATGGATATAATGGAAGTTGTTTGAAGTATTTAAACCCTAAATTAATGATTTTGTCAAGAGTTAGTTGGGATGAGTTATTTTCATACGAATTTTACAATTAATATAGTTGTTAGAGGTGTTTATAACTCATTAATGGTGGTTTAATGACTTAAAAATAATAATATGAGTTAATGGAACCTAGAGAACATATTGGGTATGAATGGGTAGTAAATTTATGGGATTGATAGAATAGAAATGTGGAGTTTGGTATTGATAAATTCTTAAGATTTGGGATAATGATGATATCTTTGTATTATGTTTGTAAAGTGACTCTTTGGCACCATTTGAGCTTATGAGAAGCTTTGAAAGTTGATATTATAAGGGGTAAATCTTTGACATTTCAAATGTTTAAGATAACTAAGAGAAACTTAATTTATATAATTTAATGTTAATTGATTGTTGTGTAAAGTATGGTTGATATTTTTAACTATTGATACAATATTTAGCAAAATGATGAACTTATGAATTTGTGGTATAATTTTGAAAATAAAACCTTTAGCAAGCATTCTCTTTGTAATTAAAGATTGGATAAATGGCTAATCATTATGAAATTAATAAAATATGGTATTTGGCAAGTCGAGTGAGTTGAATATGTGATTATATATGAATTGATGTTATGAGATTGATGATTGAATTGCATGAATATATGGTATACATGTATCGTATGATCATTGACGAGAGTTCGTCTAGTAAGAGAAGTAGATGATTAAATTTATGTAGTATTGGTAGTAACTATTGGAATCAAAAACTTACCTTGGCACAGACCGTTGGAATTAAGAGGTAGCCCCCGTTCCATAATTGATTCCGGACTGTCTTATTTGTTCTATGAGAGACTCGAACCTAACTAGTTTCCACCAGTTCATGAGGAGGCTAAATTAAGGATATAACACTTCGTGGTTGTTAATATTGAGGGAAACTAGATTACATAAGTGAGTCAGTTAATCCTAACCCGGTAACTCCTCACAAGTGAAAAGTTGGGTTAATCCGTGAAGGACGTAGTCACGTGATAGTTGCTGGTTTTATGTCAGAGGTAACATGAGGGTATAAGGTTAGCATTTGATCATGCATTTAAATCTAGTCATATGATTGTTATTATTATGGTCCGATATGTGTTAGGGGCGCATAGTTTGTATTATTACAATCTCATGTTGTACGTTGTCATTATGCGATTATATGTGCATTAAACTCGGTCATATGGTTATTAGTATTGTAAACTGTGGTCATATTCATCATATGTGTGATATTGTGTAATTTTGCCTATTTGTATATGTTTTCAATTGATATGCAATTGTATGGACTAGATGAAACTTGGTTACTGAGTGGTTGTACTCATCCTTCAATTTTTAATATTTTCAGAACCTAACTCATTGGATCTGGTTTGAGAAAAACGTACTAAGGAGTAGGATTGTGGTGAAAATCCTATTTTCGTGCCTCTATATTCTGTTTATGTGTATTTATGTTGTAAAATTGCCAACTAGGTCATATGTCATTATTTTGAGTTACTTGCATTAGTTTTGTATCTCACTTGTGATTTTATGCCTGGATTAATGAGTTTTAGTTGTAAATTTTTGGATAGGGTCAAAATACTTGTGTAAGTAAAAACATGTATAATTTGACCGATTTGAAATGAAAATGATTATTTTGTGCATGAAATTTCTCTCCCTTGTATTTTTTGAAATTTGAACTTGAGTGGTGAAATTGAGCTTTATATGTTTTTGGTTGAGTATGGTGTGTTTTCCTAAGTTCACTAGAGTCCATTGAGCATGGTCGATATTGGCTTTTGACACTTAATGGTTGAGTTGGGACACCATTATTGTGAGTTGTATGTGAAAAAGTGGTAAAATGGGTCTTGGTGTCCAACTCTTTATAGAAAATAAATTTAAATGTGAAACTTATATTATTAGCTAGAATTAGAAAAAGCTTCGTATAGACACTAAAACCACATCGATTGGATGTCGGATGGAGATTTAGGACATGTCAAAATTTAGCTCCCACTTCTGTCAAATGACAGTAGCTGTTTGCTGTCAAATTGTGTGCAATGTGTCACAGCATATGGTGTCTCACGCCGCAGCACATGGCACAGAGGTGAGTGAACCACAGAGCATTGACACTTAGCTGCAGCGTATGACACATTTTTTAGACAATTCTATTGCTCTGAGTTTTGAAACTCAATAGTTTGGGTCCCATATGATTTTCGGGCTTCTGCATTTCTTTAAACTTTGATTTGAACAATGTGTGAGTTTATAGGAGAAATTTGATTGTTGAAAACTTGGGATTCCATTATAAATGTTTTGAGAATTGTTCTCCCAATTGTGAATTATGAAAATTTGATAATTTATTTAAATTAATTTCATAATTATCTCGATTATAAAGTTGATTATAGTTTACTATGGGAGACCTTACATAACACGTAAAGGAAAGAATGCACCTTGAAATTTTATCTTGAGAAGAAGATGAATAGTTTGAGCTTGGAGAACTTTTGAAACTGACGGTGAGAGAATAGAGAAAAAAGCTTCCCATCTTTCAAAGCTGACCATTAAAAAATAGAAAAGACAAAAAGCAAGAAAAGATTAAAAAATTTACTCCAGTTTACACGAATCATATAACTAAAATTGTGATTATGATAATATTTGTTAAGATTTAACAATAAAAAGATTTAAAAATCTATCTGATCCATAATATATTCTATCTCTTTTAATTTTTTAAACTTATTATTATATATTTAATATTTTCTCTTTATTCTTATCGTTTAGTAATAGGTGAAATATAAAAATGTTAATTTATAATTGATATGTTTATATATAAATGTATGTGTATTATTTTTATTTAATTATTATGTTGACCACTGGTTGGACCACGAAAATCCTTATCCATTGACTTGTTCGATTTAATATTCAATTTAATTTTTAAAATATTGAATCTATCTAATATATATAGTGTGAAAATGAAAAGAAAAGAATAAAATAAAGAAATCAAAAGATGATGATGATAACGATGATGATAATATTTAAAAAACCAAAAAAATTAAGAAAGACGTGTGTGTGTAAAAAGAAGAAAAGAAAGAAACCAACGATGGGCTTTAAGGCTACTATATAACCCTTAACTCCTGTAATCATTTAGGAGGCATTGCCAATTCTTTTCGACGCCGCTAAAGAGAATAGAGAGTGAGCATTCATGAAAGGAGAAATACTAAGAAGTTATACAAATTTCTAGAGCAAGTTGACACTTTTTAAAATCAGTTGAATATCAGTATCTTAAAAATTTACTTCTAGCTTTTTTTTTACACTATATATTAGATATATTAGAAACAAACATAAGCAAGTATAAAAGGACAGCCTAGAAACAAAAAGGCCCCCAAACAAAAGGGACAAAACCATAAAAAACCATAGCCTTAAACAACAGATTAAGGGGAGCTTAAAGCAACTGCCATTGTTGCCGCCGTCACATTGAAATCTATAGAAAAGAAAAAGCACCAACAATAAAACCGAACCATAAGGGGTGAGGGTTCAAATAACCACCCAAAAGATCCCACCCTTTTTAAGGAAGCAATTAAAGAGGTTGAAGAACAGCCACCATGAGTGAATCCCAAAGTAGTATAGACAACCATGGACATCGACTTAACAAACACAGTGGGAGGAAGAGGATAAAGAGATGGCAAGCTTGCACCATGAGTCATCATCTGATGGCCTAAGAAATGTCTTTCCCTAGCACCCTAGAAATGCCACCGCTGTAAAGATCCAACGAGAACCATTATAAAAAAGGTTGTCATTGTCCCATCCCTAAAAACACAAAACTGAGTAACTAGCTTTGGAACAATCCAACCACAAGCAAAACCAAGAACACCCTTTAGATTTGATTATTTTCGAGCCGATGAACCACTCCTCTATCCGCAGACCCAAGCAAAAATAAAACATCACCAAACACAATTAGTTACCGTTGGCCATAGTTCAGTTATCAATAAGTTTTATAATAATTAATTTTCTTACTTGGGATTTTAATGCAATTCTTTCAAATGAAAAACACAATTTTTTTTTTATTTCTGAAATTTTCTTCAACTATCGATTTAATTCTTAAATTTTAATTCAAAACAAGTTAGTCTTTATAATTAATTAACTCATAACAATTCATTTGTTATAATTTTTTAATTTGATATAACTCAGTTCATATAATTTTTTAACTCAATAAATTACCAAAAAAAAGATTGTATTAAATCAAAGTTTAAAAACTAAATAAATCCCTAATCAAAACAAGGTTTAGGGAGTAAAAGTTACATGATCCTTATAATAAAATTATGTTCATTTGCATATAAGTCTTTTTAAAATATCTTACACTTATCAACAGTGATTGATTTTAGTAAGATCACAGCATGATAAATTAAGATTTGAATTTTATTGAAACAATTATTCACATTTAATACTGGCCGTATTTGGAACAATATTGCTTCCCATCCGTGAGCAAAAAAAAATATATCTTATACTTAAAAATAAAATGATGAATTTTTAATATTATTTTGAATTAATTTATTAATCATTAACATTAACTAACATTAATTTTTACTAAATAAAAATATATAAAATCTTTAATCAGCTTCGTCTATTCCATTCTCCTCAAGGAATACTCCCAAACGCTGAAACAAAAGAGGCTAAAATGTACATTCAGTCATCTAATTTTATACAATATTTTATTTTAATTTTTTAATTTTTTAAAGTATCTTTTTAATTTTTTTAACTCTAATATTATTAGTTTTATCCTGATAAATTTTTACATTAAAATTTTAAATATTAAAAAAATATTTTTAAATGTTAACATATTAAGTTTAACTTTTCAAAATAACAATAATTAATATAAAAATAATTATTTAAAATTAATGATATTAGTATTAAAAGACTAAAAAATATTTTATAAAATTAAATAATAAAATTAAAATTTTATGTAAGATTAGAAAACTAAAAGTATATTTTGCCAAAATACTCCCAATTTTCAAACATTAATTTAATTATTTTCTTTCATTTCTCCACTTAATTAATGGCTTCAAAGCCAAAAGTCCTTGAAGGGGGTGGTTTTAAACGACAATATGACAAACATGGGGGACAGATTGGGACATATTACCCTCATCTTTGATGTATACCACACGGGTTGGTAACTTGATATCTTCCTGTCCCTATATATTCTTCGCACTTATAAACCGGCCTCTCTGGTTAGGTTTCCCACTGCAGTGTTATCCTCTAGTCGTGACTGTACCATTTCATTGTATTCATAAACCCTTTGTTGCTCTTTGTGGAATATCGTCGGACCTATGGCGTCTCAATCCGCCAATTTATGGGTCCTTTTGGGATTGGGCTTGGCTGGAATCCTGCTAATGACGAGGAAGTTCAAGAAGGTCATTAAAGAGGACTTTGGCGCTTTTGTCGAGAAGTTTCTTCTTGTTCCTCCACCGCAGCCTGCTCCCCCTAAAGCCCCTCACCCACTCACTGGCCTCACTTTCGCCGTTTCTGATGTGTAAGTCACTGCTGCGGTTGTGTATTTTGGTTGCTTGAGGAAACTTGTGAAACGAATGTCAGAGTAGGGAACATATGCTGGTGTTTTGTGACAAGCCTTGTTTTGATGGTTTGGGTGATGGGAAGCATTATGTTTTTAAGTGTCGAATTCGGAGTTCATCTCGTCAAGGGTTCTCTCCATTAGTTAATTTTTGAACCGGGTATCTTGCGGTAGTTTCGTTTGAAGGGCTTTCTTCTCACTAAGATTCTAGGTTCATGTTACTCCTGGTTGAATAAATTTGTAACCACAAAATTTCCTTTTTTCAACCCCAAAAAACATTCCTTGCTTTCAGAAGAAATTTTACTTCTTATTCAGTTCTTATCTGCTTGCAGAACTAGAACTGCTGGCTTGTGTTTGCGAACTTATAATTGTTGATGAAGCTATTGCGGTCTCTAATTTACAAAATCTTTGTCATGATGATTACCAGATTTGACATAGATGGATATGTCACCTCGTTTGGCCATCCAGACTGGGCAAGGGCGCATGGACCTGCTTCTCAGACATCTGCTGCAGTTTCTTCTCTTCTTGAAGGAGGTGCAACCTGCATTGGGAGAACTGTAGTAGATGAACTAGCATTTGGGTCGGTGTCGTATTCTATTGCTACTTTTACTGATATAGAGTAATAACCGCCTATTGTTGATTTAATTTGGTTAGATAAGAAAACTGATAGCTACTTGCGGGGGGGCCCTTCCCTTTCAGTAAATGGTCATAGGTATCTATATCACGTGAATCATGATTCAAATAATCTGATTTTAAAAAGACTCTGCCATATGAATACATGTTTGAATCAGAAGCAGTCTTAAATTGGCCATGAATCATGCAATACATCCCAACGTGAAAAATCATGTAAAAATGTGCAAAAATAGTGAGATGCCTTGGCAGTGCTTGCATTGTTGTCGAGTGTTATTTTAGCATCTTATAAAGAAAACAGAGAATGATATCACTTTCAAGATTTAACTATTGCATATTTATGAGTAATAATGAGCTTATCTATGACTTATTTCTAAGTAGCCTTTTCCCCCTAAAGTCGTGAGCACGTCCCCTAAGTTTTTTTTGGGGGGTTGTTATTGAATCTTACTGTTCACATTCACATATGTGTGTGTGTGTGTTTTATATGTCATACGTATGATTTGAGAACTATATAAATGATTTCCCTATAAAAGCCCCTGGCTTGTGGTTTGGTGGACAATTTGACTTTGTTTCCTCCATAATATTATCTCTTACTGCGTGTGTGTGTGTGTATATATATTTGTATGTATGTATATACACATGCATTGATTTATGTTTCTATTTTGTCTTTCTTGCATTCAGTATAAGTGGTGAAAACAAGCATTTTGGAACACCAACCAATCCTGCTGTACATGCCCGAGTACCAGGTGGCTCCTCTGGTGGTGCTGCTGTGGCTGTTGCTGCTGGTTTGGTTGATTTTTCTCTAGGTGGGCTGCTTTTTTATTTTTTATTTTTTTAAATTGTGCATACTACTTGTTCAGTTTTATATGACACGTGATGAAGTCATTGTTATTTGTATATGACATTAAAGAAGTTTCATAGGCAGTTGAATTTTTGCTATTTAACTAACTGAATTCTGGATTTATATATTTTTGTCAATACATATTTTTTTTTTTCAAATATTTGGATATGGAATTTGTCGAGTACAAGCTTAATTCAGTACTTATGTAGTAATAGAACTGTTACCAACTGTATTGTAACCTGTAACTTCTCATGCCCCTCCCCTTTGGTTTTCTAATTATGCATTGCTAGTTCATTGCTGCTGACGGATGGCATTAAAGATTGGCTTTAGGCAGTTGAATTTTATGGAAATTAACTAACTGAATTTCTGGAGAAATGGACCAATACCTTCATTTATATTCTATCATTCTGTCATTTTTTTATTATATGGATATGAGATATGTTGAATTTAAGTATAAATCTGTCCACACATAGTAATAGAATGATTGCCAACTGAGCGAAGACAGAGGATAATCTATATTTGTCTTTTATTACAGAATATGGGAGAAGTTTTAAAGGGTTGGTAGCAACAATCCTGCAGCTTGAATCTGTGAAGATCTCAGAGATTCCGTGATATAATAAAGTAGATAGTAACAAGTAATTAAATCTCCTTATAATCTGGAACAAACAGTGGAAAATAATTCCATAATAAATGATTGAATGCTAAATAAATCTGTAAAAATTAGCAAGAAAAATATCTTGCTAGCACCAACTGCAACTCGGTGTACCTTCTCAAGGGTAATGCAGTGAATCTGGACCTTGGTCACCTGATAAAATTATGTTAATGTAGGAGGATAAGAAAGGAGAGAACTATTTGGTTGAAGTTTTGGACCGCTGAATTTGAATTGTGAAAATTTGAGGGATGGTCAGTTGGTAACATGACGTGCCTCTCTCTGAGAGGCCATCTAGTAAACCCAATAATGTTCAATCATCTTTTGGTGAACGCCCCTCTTTCTTAATTTCATTTTTTGAATCAAGACTAGATCTTGTGTTGGTTGTTTCTTTTCAAGGTTTTCTCACCCTCAGCTGGGTCGGGAAAAATGTTCTTGCTTGTTGCATTCTTGCTTGACTCTGGCGAATCCCTGTGTATTGTTTACAGTTTCAATTTCCAACCACAAAAAAAGTTAGGCTCAAGAATCAATATTTAAAGCGTAAGGAATACTTGGACACCTTGTTACGTGAGATTGAAAAGTCCTGTCTGCTTTTATGCCTTTGTCTCATGACAGGTATTGATACTGTTGGAGGGGTAAGGGTACCAGCTGGATTTTGTGGTGTTCTAGGGTTTCGACCTTCTTATGGGGCTGTTTCTCACATGGGGCTTATTCCTGTTTCAACAAGCCTGGACACTGTTGGTACAGATGATGCATTTATTTCTCCTCTTTCTAGTGAACTGGTCATTTATGATAAAAAGTACCTTTTCTTATGGCTTCATAGCAGACTCATAATCTTGTACAGGTTGGTTTGCAAAGGATCCTAAAGTTTTGAACCGTGTTGGCCATATACTACTGCCAGCATCATATGTTGTTCCTCGCAATCCTCGACAAATAATAATAGCAGATGATTGTTTTCAACATATAAATGTTCCTCTGGAAAAGAGTTCTCAGGTGGTGATTAGATCCACGGAGAAACTTTTTGGAAGTATGTTATTTTGCTCTTTGCTTCTTTTCATTAAGGTTTATTCTTATAATCTTTAGAAGCTCTTTATTGCATTCATGTTGCTGTCTTTACAGGTAACTTCTCTATTGCATATCCAAATGCACTAAATTATTTTGTAACATAAATTGTCTTCAGGGCAAGTACTAAAGCAGATGAATCTTGCGGACTATTTAAGCTCTACAGTTCCCAGCTTGAAAGCAGTAGCCAGCCAGCATGTAAATGGTAGACTGAAAGATTCTTCACTGAAACTACTTGCCAATGTTATGCAGTTTCTTCAGAGGTCAGTTATTTTATTTGGAATATGGAAATTTTATTATAAATTACAAATTTATGTTAAATGCATTTTCTGTTTGGTGCCTTTTCTACAAGTTTTATGTTTGCATTTGCATCTTCCCAACAATTGGTAAACAGGTAAATGGCTGTGTGATTTGAAAGTAATGTCAACTTTGTCTTTATCATGTCTAATCATGTCCTATCTGTTTTTCCTTTTAATCTATCTTCTTTTGTATTTGTTTATTTAGATCTTTATGTTATGATTTTCTAGACATTTTGGATATTGTAGTGATTATTGTATGAATATGCTCATTCAGACATGAATTTAGACTTAAGCATGAGGAGTGGATGAACACAGAAAAGCCTACTTTACATCCTTCTATTTCAGCTCAATTGCAAGATAAGCTTGAGGTATCAGATGAAGATGTTGAAAACTGGAAATCTGTCAGAAATGAGATGCGTATTGCTGTCAATTCTCTTCTGAAGGTAGTGAATTAGTGTCTTTAGACCTCATTGCACGTGTTCATTCAGTTGCTTTGCTGTCAGATAATACTTTTTGATTCTGAGTAAGTAAGGCTAATGGTGAATGGTAACTAGAATCTTTTCTTCCTATCGGCAGAAACACAGCTTAACAGAATTTTGATAATGCACACAATGTATATTTAATAGAACTTATGACAAATCAGCGCCTTAGGGAAAAAACGTCATAACACAAAATAATATTTTACTTCTTAAGCAATAACATTTTGTGTTTTTTGACATAAATCTCTTACTGTCTTTGGTGCAATTGGTTCTTGTTCAGAGCAATTGGTTCACAGACCACCCAACTGAAAAAATAAAAGAGGGGTGAAAGTAGATTTTTCACAAAAGCTTGGAACTATTAAGCTTACATCTTGACCAGGAAAAAAATAATTTGCTAAATTTTAATTATTGTTGGTTGCTTTTAAGGATGAAGGAGTTTTGGTGATCCCTACAGTAGCTGATTTTCCTCCAAAATTGGGTGGGAAGGAAATCCTGTCAGAGGAATATCAAAGTCGGGCATTTAGCTTGTTAAGCATTGCTAGCATATCAGGTTGTTGTCAGGTAAATATTTTATACTCTTGCAATTTGTGTTGCTGGCATCTTATATAAACATAGGGGATGGTTGACCTCCTTACTAATGCCATGGGGGGAGGTTGGCAGCCTTCACAGTTTTGTTTTAGACCTAGTTGTTACCTAAAAGACAACAAACAAAATATATGGATATTTAAGTCATTTCCTCATTTGCATGCGTTAGTGGGCTTAAAGGAATGATTTAATGCCTTGGCAATTGGCATTGGCTATATATGCATTTTGACGTAGTGAAATGTAGGGAAGTTTTAGTCCAAAATACAAATGCAAATGTAGAGGTTGCTAGCCTCTATAGTAATATTGAGGAGGTTATCAATATGAACAGAAAACTGTACCTAAATTGAGTAGATATGGAAGCTGTCTGATTTTTATGGATTTTGCTGCTATTCATCTTTGATGTATATCTTGTGATAACATGTGCTTGTGCTTTCAGGTCTCCATACCACTAGGAATTCATGACAAATGTCCTCTTTCAGTGTCCTTGATAGCTCGACATGGTGGTGATCGCTTTTTGTTGGATACAGTACAGGCCATTTACACAACACTCCAAGAGCAGGCAGAGGCTGCTGCCAAAACTAAACCATCCAGTAATGTTGTCAGTCAGGAAAAATCTGCAGAAATTGCCAAGGAGAAGGTATTGCTTTCATGAATTGGATACACTTAGCACTAAAATTCACTTCATTGTGATTTAGAATATACTCTTTTGGTCTTCTTTACAAGTCATTTCTACCAACTTTATTAATACCAATGCAAAAAAAGTGCACAAAATAAGTGTGTAGAATTTCAAATATGTCTCTATATAACAAATCCAAAAAGTAATGTTATGTTACTTTTTCTCTCTCATAAAGGGTAATTTTGGATATCCCTTTCAAATATTACCTAAAAAACTGCATCGTGAGTTATAAATGAGATCAAATAGACTTTCTAGAATGTGCCTTGCAAATAGGACCGGAGGGAGTAGCTAACATACTGCTGCGGTTTATTACCCATGAATTTATCATTTGAAGACCTGTTATAAAGTGGATGTTGACTAGTGATCATGAATTTGTCAGTAGTGTTGGTAGAATTTAAACAGGTCATGCTTGTTTCTTTTGTTTCTTTCTTGTGCATGTATTGATGCCATTTCATTTGGACGTCTGTCGATGTTCTTGAGAATTAGTTCTAGGTAAATAATATTTTGAAATTTGCACAACACTCAGTTGTTATAAGTATTACAACCATAGGTTATTAGCTGCATTGTTCCTTTTTTTTCCTGCATGGCAAAGTTGCATGTTGTGTGTTATTAACTGCACTTGTGTTAAACTTTGCATCTGAGGCAAAGTTAACTTGATATCTTAATGTTTGATTTTATATGCCAGAAATATGTAAATAAAAATTTGATATCAAAGTCAATGGATATGTCAAACATAAATTTGATGTGTCTCGTATTTTTTAAAAGGTGAAAAATTATATTGGCTCAAAACCATTATATAACAAAAAGGGGCATTACTCCCTATGTGAAAAATACATCAAGTATCAAGTATATACTGAAAAGCCAAGGTCTGCAAGAAAGAAATAGACCCAATCTAAAGGATGTCAATCTTTTACCTAACTCATTAGTATACTTGCTACCTATAAACATGCCTCTCATTTCTTTCTTGGCAGAGTTTAGATAAAATTAGGCCGCACAAATGCAATCACTTTCCCTTCACAGTTCATTCTATTGGGGAAAATTAGTCCTTTGTTTTTGCATTTTTGTGTCCCCTTCTGATCTGAATTAGAAAAACAAAGGCTGTATTCTATGAATGCCTTAGATGTAGAATGCCCATCAGTTATAATTTCATCTCATTTAAATTTTTTGCCCTATGAAATACTGCCTCCTGCTTGCTTGTGTTTTGAAATGTCACTCTGATAGAGCTCATGATTTTACTAAGACCTATAAGAGGAAATCAATGAAGGCAATGAGCTTAGAAGATAACATTATTGTTGGTTCAGATGTTTGCCCTCTGGATGCTGGTTATAAGGCAAAGTAATTGATGTTCTAGTGATGTGTTAGATCCCTAGTGATGTGTTAGTCTTCTAGGGGTAAGGGTTGTGTCAGAGTCACTTTTTGGGTCTTTAAATCTTCCTCCTTGCCTAGAGAGAGGGTGGGAATTATTTGAAATATTGAGAGTGGTGAGGAGAGCTCTGGCCTCTTGAATGCCAGGTTGGGGGTGGAGGAAGTCATCTTTCTTCATCATTTTATCTTCTGCTTAGTGTATGTTTGTAAGTGAGTGACTTATATTTTGTGATTGTTGTTTGGTGGAGTGTATTTTTGTGCTGTTTCTGTTTCAGTACGCTATAATTTTCAGTTCCTTATTTCGCTGTAATCCAACTTTGCTATTCGGTAATAGTAATTTTCAGTCCCCATTTGTGTTGTAGTTTTTGGTTTATGCTTGTTTAAAGCTTATTAGAATAGAGGGTTCCATCACACTCCAATTTCTGACTAGTCTGTCCAAGTTATGGCAGAAACTCTATTCAGATAGACTGAAAATCAATCTTTCAAGTTTCCTGCTTTGTTCGAAGATGAAACTCCCTAGAAACACAATTAATCTTTTGGATGACATTGATATTTATTGAATTGAGAAAATGGGTATTTCACAGAACTGCTGGAGGAAAGATTGTGCTTTTTGTCTCCAATCCATGTTTGTTGTTACACTTCTCTATTTGCTGCGGAAGGGACTAGTCCCTTACAATGTGGTGGATTCAAATTCAAATTCCCATTGGGAGAAGTGCCCGCATTTAGTGCCCAACCATACTTTGAACAAGATTATCTTCTCCAATAGGAGGATGCTTATAAGCATAGGGGGGGGGGATTCAAGGGAGTGCCTTCCCCTTCCCTTCCTTTCAATTCTTGTTCTTCTGGTCTAAGTTTTTTGTTGTTGTTCACTGAGCTAGACTCAGCAGAACTTGTCTCAGTTCTTCGTTCCACTCAATATTTCCAACAAAGCTACATCTATCATATAACTTGTTAAATATGCCCTTTTATTTTCAAAATGCTGGGTAAGATAATGTTAATTTTCCATCAGTCTTGAGTACATGAGAAGTACTGAGACCATATCTTTCACCACTTGCTCTTGCAAGTAATCTTATCCTATGTACAGTGTCTTTAAGTAGTTGTCAAACCTTAGAAAGGATTTCCATTATCTTTTCTCTAGTTCATAGTTGCAGCAAGTTATTGATTTTCTGTCTTTTCTTTATTTCTTCTTTATTGGATTTCCTCCCCTTAATTCTTTATCTTTCGGTTTGTCATGCAATAATTCAGGGAAATCAAGCATTCAAAGATAAGCAGTGGCAGAGAGCCGTTGGGTTCTATACAGAAGCTATCAAACTCAATGGGAATAATGCAACATATTACAGTAACAGGGCCGCAGCATATCTTGAACTTGGGAGGTAGTGTTTCATACTTGCAACTTGCAGTTTAACCTCATGGTTGTCTTGCCAACATTTGATATTTTTCTGTGAATGCAGTTTCATTCAAGCTGAGGCAGATTGTACAAAAGCAATAAATCTTGACAAAAAGGTGACTTCTGTCTCCAGTGACCTTTGAACTTCAAAGTTCTGTGTTGTAGTACTAGTAATTGGTGGTTTTGTGATTTTATATTATTACACTGGATCCAATGGCGTCTTGCAATCCATGTAACCGACCCCACCTAGTGGAATAAAGGCTTGTTGTTGTTGTTGTTGTTGTATAATTGACATTAACCTTTATTTCAATTATGTATGGATTCAGCATCTTTATGCTGAAATTTGGTAATGAAAAATCTTGTTTACCATTGCTACGAATATAGATTCCAAGTCTGACACACCAAAGTCAAAATTGTCACATACAATGTTAAATCCATCTCCGGGTCTGCAATTGGGGGCTGCAGTTTACTTGCCAGATACATGAAATTTTAGGAAAAATATTTTCATCCCCTCTGAACCAAGCCTAAATAAATGTCTGTCTATAAACAAATGTGCTGCTTTTGTTGTAGAACTAGTTCGTGTTTGGTATGTGAAACCAACCATGCTCTTAATAGATCATGTGCTTTTGTGACAGAGAACTTATTCTTATTTGGACTGGAATGTGACTGTTCTATAGCATGTTAAAATAGCCTTTAATCTTGTTTTGTTTACTCAGAATGTGAAAGCCTATTTCCGAAGAGGTACGGCAAGAGAGATGCTAGGCTACTATAAGGAGGCAACTGATGGTAAGCTCTTCCATTCTTTTCACATATTTGTGCTTACCTGTCAAGGTATTTATCATGTCATTTGAAATAAAGTTAAGCATTTAAGAACCATGTATTCTTAATTTGAGCTGGTTATATGAACCTCATATTTTGCTAAAAATCTTTTGGACTGTCCAATTATGCAATTTTATTAATATATGAAGGTCAACTGTGTACTACGGTCACAAATTGCCAAAATATAAACGGTTGAGAACAATGAAAGTTTATCTCAAAAAAAAAAAAAAAAACTAAAAGGGTTCACCACCGTTTTATCCTCTTTTTTATCTGCACATTGTAGATTTTTGGCTGATCAACTCTTCATTCTGCAGATTTTAAATATGTTCTCGTACTTGAGCCAACAAACAAAAGGGCAGCTTCCTCTCTTGAAAAGTTGAAGGTGCTATTCTAGAAGCACCTACTTTTGAACGAAGGACTGAGGGCTCAGTAGAACGGTTTTTATCCAGCGAACTCCCTACATTGGTAAATCCAGGTGACGTGTTTAGACTGTTGAGGTAATCGAATTGCGTTTCGAGTTTTAGTCACAGAGGAGTAATGTAAAATGTGGTTTCTGCAGAAGAAAAGGAATAGATATGATTTTTTTTTGTCCCTTGTGGCAAGACAATTTTAAGAGACATGGAAAGCATCAATGCTTCATTCTCAGCGTTAGTTTGAGGTTCTGTGACACAAGTAATCCCTGTTTGTCAGAAGGAGGTCCAATTTTGTTTCTTAGGATAGATTCGGATTGTAGTATAGCGGTGAAGTGAGGCTTAGTGCTCCTTGGTATACAATTATGCAATATTCTTGCAATAATCTGCTCTGATCTGTGCTCAGTTTTGCCCTATCGAAGTGCTTCACATATTGGTTTTCTTATGTTTCACAAATTATAGGATGTGTAACTACCAACTAGTTCCCTGATTCCTTGCTTCCCGCACGTGGATGCATGCATTAGCATATGTCTGCGTACACATACATGCATATTCGATGTCAGTGGGTTTATGTCAACCCCGGGGGGAGGGGGGGATCCTGGTTATCATTATTCATGTTTTATTTCACTATTGCCTGACTTGTTCCCAAGTGGTAGAGAAATTAAATAAAAAGTGAAACCAAGCGACGGACAGGCTTAACGAAGCTGGTAATCAAAAAATTTGCTAGCGTAAAGTTGAACATAAATAAAGTAAACCTCTATCTACATTTTGCAGGCTATATTTAAGGGAGAGAAGCGTACAAATGCAGATACAAGTTCATAACTGAATATCAACCACGAAGCAGGAGATGGAATAATAAATAATGAATAAATTATTCAAAAAGTGTTACACATATAAACGACTTAATATAAGTTTAAACGTTTAAAAATATATAGAAATGAATAGTTATATCTCAAAATGGTTAATTACTTTCTCTTGTCCACGATAAAGGAAATTTTTTAAAGCCTAGTTTAAAATATATGACATTATTTAATTTTTATGATTTTTTTTTTCAAATATACTTTTATTTTTTTTATTTTTTTTTAGAAACGTGGTCTATGGAAATTTTAATTGTCATTATGAAGATATTTATGTAAAGCATTTATTAAAAATATAATTGAAAATATGTATAAGTTTTTTTAAAGTTAAAATTTTAGCTAATTTTTATTTTTAAAATTATGTAGTATTTACTAATATTCTATGCTGTGAACATGCGAGAGTATTAATTAGATGCCTGTGTTTAAAATTTGAGGCTGAGAAGTTATTGCAAAACTTGATTAGGTTCTCTCTACCCGCTGTGACGTGACACTGGTCTTCTTTTTATTCCCGCTTTATGGCAATTTAAATCATTTAACGCTAGCATGGTAAAGCAACCGTTCAAACACTCAACTCCACACAATATCTTGGACATAAAATGGAACAAGTGCACATTTATTTTATTTTATTTTGGTTTTTTAAGATATTCTCATGCCTAATAGTTATGAGACTAATTTCTTAAAAAAATTGAGCACCATTTGGAGGGTTGTTATCTCTCAAAAAATACTCTCTCTCTCTCTCTCTCTCTATATATATATATATATATATCTCTAAAATCAAACTTTTGGAATAATGCTTAAGTGCATATTAAGTTTTTTGTTAGTTAAAAATTAATTTGGCAAAAAATTAGTTAAGTGAAAATAAGTTGTTATAATGAAATTTGTTTGGATGTATATTTTTAAAAATTAATTTGATAAATTGAAAGTTGTTTTGTTTGGATTTTGTAACATCCTAAAACTTCAAATCTGAAAAAATGGATTAATTAAGGGATAAATTAGTTAAAAATATGATTAATTTATTTAATTATTTTTTTGGATGGCTAATTGAATTTTTGGGTCATATTTGGCTCTAAATTGAGATAGGATGAAAGTCGGATCAAGTCGGGAGGCATCGGGGGGAGCAAAATCAAGTTGTTGCTCGCTGCGTCGTGAGCTGCGGCTTGCGTGGCGTGCGCTGTGGTGCACGGCACAGCAGGCAACTTAAAATTTCGAGAATCATAAAAAATGGACAGTTTTTAGGGTGGAAAACTTAGAGCACGAAGGGAGCAACTTTGGTTATTGCTAGAGTATCAATTTAGAAGAATTTTGAAGATAATTTGAGTCTCCAAACTCTTGGGTAAGTTTCCTACCCTTCTCCTCCACCTTTTCATCTCATTTTCCATGGGATTTGGAAGAGTGAGAATTTGGTCTGATTGTATTAAGCCATGAGTCAATGTTTTGAAGGTTTCTATTGACTCTGAAGGTTTAATTTAGGTTTATTGATCTTGGATATGTGGTAATAGGAAGTTACTTTCTTGTTTTGGTGAATTTTGGATCAAGTCCCAATTTGATCATAGGGTGTTGAAGTGTGATAAGTTGAGATATTGAGTTTTATATTGTGATAGAGTTAGAAAGTGATTTGAAGGGATGATGTGAATAAATTGTAATCTTGACAAGTCTATTTGTTGAGAATATGAGTAAGAAGTGGGAGAATTGAAAGGTTAATATTAGCTAATGGTGTTTGTGTTAATAAAAAATTAACATATAGTACTTGTTATTGTAGATTGTGGTGTGAGAAGACTTACCTTGACACAAGAAGAGAATTAGTACCACGGGTAACCCTTTTAGTAACAAAAGGGTTGAGGTAACTAGATAATTTGTATTGTTTATTACCTTGTATAAGTTATTCTCAAGTTACTTTTCTATGATTTGTTGAGTATATATGCATGAATTTTTTAAAGGTTAACTATTTTAAAAAAAGTGGAGTATTGGTTTGTAAAATTCTATATTTTTGAAGTAAATGAAAAAATTTTATTATACTTGTTTGAAAAGTTATTTATGCATGGTCAAATAGAGATATGTAGTGAAATGTGGCATATTAGAAGGTGGGAGGTCACCTTAGTGGAGATAGTGAAGATTAAGTCCATATGGCATCGCTGGCACCTCGTGACGCCAGGTGCAGCACTTACTCTCCTTAGTGCTCGAAAATGGGTGCGGTGTTGGAGACTTACTCTTCTTAGTACCCAAAAGGGTGTGGAGTTGGAGACTATACTCCTTAGCATCCATAGGATGCAGTGTTGGAGTAACGACACCCCAATTACTTGTAATAGGGGGAACCAGTAGTCCAGAACTGGTTTAGGACACCTTGGCCGGTTAGTCCTACCATGGATAGTGAGCTTGAGAGCCATACATGTGATTTGGTTTTGTGAAATAGCCTACTAGTTCGGTCGAGAGTATTGGAGGACCGGATGGTTAGGGATCATGCATGCAAATTTGTGGTGATCTTATATGATGTGATTATGTTACTTATTTTAATACTTGTTTATAATTTAGCTTGTTAATCAATAATATAGATTATCTTAGTTACTTAAATTTTTATCTCACCCCGTGGATTATCATTTTACAGGTGCTACCAGTGAGACTGAGCCAGGTAGAGAATCGGGCAGGGGCCAGCATATCTGCTACACTCTTTGTAAAGCCTGATTTTAGTTTGAGTGGTGTACATAAACTTATTATATGATATTATATGTTGCTAACTAGGAATGCATATCATTTTGATTGGTTGCACTTGTTTCATACTATGTTGTTGTGTATTTTAGCCCAATATTGTATATGAGGTGAATATGTGGTAATTTTTGTGGTGATGGGCTAAAATGCTAATACAAGTGCAAGGAATGTTTTATTTATGTGGTGATAATGTATTTGTAGTGTATTATGTGGCAATAGAGGCCAAATAGCATACATGATGTTGATTTGGTCTTTTGGCCATATTAGGCAAAATGGCCATTGAGTGGCTAAATTTTGTGTTTGGTATGTTTTTGTGTGTTTGGTTGGTCACTCAAGTGTATTTTGGTCCATTGGACTTGGTTCAAGCCTCACAATAGATTAATAGTATTATTAGTTATGAGTTTTGGGTACTTGGATGGTTGAAAATTTATTTGAAAAACTGACTTTTACATTCAAGTGTCTAAAATTCTCATATGGTGTCGGATCGAAATGAAACCTGTACCATTAGTTAGCTTGAATAAGCTTCGCGTGGGCGCTTGAATCACTCTAATCGGACATCGAATGTGAAAATGGCGCGCGTTTAAAATTCATCTAGAAAAGCTATCATGACAGCATTGCTGTCATGGATAGGTGCGCCGTGGCACATTTCGCGCAAGTCGCGGTGCACGGTACAACGAGAAAATTTAGCATTTTGTGCCAAATGCCGCGGCACACGGACCACAAGCCGCGGCGCATAGACCAAAACACTAAAAAATGACATTTTTGGCCCTTATTTTGAAGTGGGTTGCTTCCCAAAACTTTTTCATACTTACAAAGCTTATATAAATATTAAGTTTGAGTTCAAACTATCAATTTAAAGGGTTTTTATGGGATCTCAAATATTTCTCAATTATTTTTAAAAGATTATTAGTTTTAACTCTTATATATATAATGTGAGATTAGGAGCAAATCCTTGCTCTTAATTATGATTGTTTGTTGTGATTGTGTGGTGAATTTTGGTAATGTCAAGGTAGATATTACAGATTTCATATAATTAAAATTGTTTTTTCAATATATTATTATCAAAATAGATATCAATTTGTATGATTTGAAAATTTTAGTTATACAAATGCAATACATTAAAAATGAAAATGCATATGAAATGCCCAACACCCAAATTTTCGTTTCAAAATCTTCAACCTCTTACATTGAGCAAATTTACTTTCACCAACTTTTTTAATGTTCTTTTAAGATATGGTTTGGATATAAATTTAATATCCAAACAACATTTTTTTTTTTTGGCTAGAAAAAGATTCTTCATTCATCTAAACAAAAGGCTAATGCCCGAAGCAACGGTACTTAGAAACAATATCAAAGGACAATAAACAAAGTCCAGAAACTAACAGCACAAAACAAAAGACAGAAGGCATGTAACTAGAGCGTTCATCCAATGCCTTCACGTTCATCGTCCATGTGAAACTGGCCAGCACCAGAGTGTGATGTGTGATATTCCCGCGTCCTTTGAAAGAAAAAGAGCAAGAGAAGGTGGCGGCGGCGAGGACACCCAACCCAATGGTTCCACTTCCTTTAAAGCTAATCTTGCCAAGTAATCTGCTGGTTGTTTTCCTCTCCTGGGAATAAGAGAGAGAGACAACAATTCAAAGGACCCGATCTCATCCAACAAGTCAGTAACCAGAGTGCGATGTTGCCAAGCACAAGATTGCAACGATCTGCTAGAACAAATATTGAAAAGTTCAGAGCAATCAGTTTCAATTTGGCCAAGATTGAGCGATCTCAATTGCTCTTTTGACAGCATAAACTTCAGCCAAAAATCCAGAGTCCGCTCGCACTTTGTCAAACCTGCTGCAAGGAATTGGCCTATTGCATCACGAACCAAAATACCGATTCCTGCTTTGCCATCCAATTTCCTAAATTTAACACATCCAGTAGGTGGTTTAACCCAATAAACTTCAGCCGTTTTTGGTTTACCGGGCTTATCTGTATCAAACAGCCCTCTAGTACCCCAAAACTCTTTTAGGCTGGCATTAGTCATCATACTAAGATCCCCTGGGTTTGGAGGGTCATCATCAAAAATCATCCTACAATGGAATTTCCATATATTCTAGCAAAACCATGACAGATATGCCTGCCCATAATCGTCTAAAACATTAACATCACATAATAATGCAGACAACCAGGTTTTCATAGCTAAAGCCGAGGTAGGAATCATTTGTAGTCCTAGATAGCCACCAAATCAAGCACAAGTCACCCAATCGCAGAAGAGAGAAAGCCGTTCAAACAACTTTGAGCCTACTGAATCAAATGTTGATTATCCAAAACGAGTCTAAGATAACATTATCATATTTTACAAAATTTAAATTTTCTGATAAAAAATAAATTAGAATATATATAGATATATATTATCAACAGAAGAGTATGAATTATCGAAAATGAATAAATGAAAAAAAAAAAAAACCAAAAACAAAAGGCAAAGCACGACATGGGACGTCACGTTGCTGTGGAAGCTCAAAAATAGGAGTCACGGTCAAGGCGTCGAAGGAGAATTGCCATCCATTTGGGAACCGATTCTTCCGGTTAGCCTCCTCACTCCCCATTCCCTTCATCGTTATTCTTC
The DNA here is from genome assembly GCF_029017545.1 of Prosopis cineraria. Lineage (NCBI taxonomy): Eukaryota > Viridiplantae > Streptophyta > Magnoliopsida > Fabales > Fabaceae > Prosopis > Prosopis cineraria. Next base: position 38,136,634 of record NW_026555332.1, read on the forward strand.
TAAGCCCTCCATCCAACATTTCTCCGCCAAAAATTAACTGAATCCTGGTGGGCCCCACCCTCCCGTTTCTGTGATTGTTTTTCATTCCTCTTCCGCTATTGATTTTCATTTTCCCTCCATTATTGGCTGTAATGATCGTTTCTTCTTTGTTTCAGACCAACAGAGATTTCATACTGTTGTTTGATTAATTGGTATTGTTTTGATACAATAACAAGAGTGAGGAGCGAGATTGACAATCAATCAATGGCCGACTCACCCAGTGAACCTGGCCTTCCTCACTTGGACCAAATGCTTGGCCTTCTCAGGGTTCACATCAAGCGTGGTGTCAATCTCGCTGTTCGTGATGTTCGCAGCAGCGATCCTTACATCGTCGTCAGGATGGGCAAGCAGGTCTCTTTGTCTTTTTCATTTCTTTCTTTCTTTCTTATGGTTCTACTTTTCTCGCGTTGTATTCTTCTCCTTTTGCTCCATTGCATTCCGGACCAAAGCTGAGTGATAAATTACTCGGTGTTGTTTTGCCTGCAATGATGATTGCTTGCTGATATATAATTGCTTTCAACATTACGGCCACATTGATTTGGACTGCGTCTGGATCGTTTTGTTTATTCTTTTGTTGTTTCCACTTTTCTCTATGTTGTAATCAAGGATTGCCGTTTTGTCGAATTATCATGCTCTTATATTGAGGTCTAGTTTAGGTCTAAGGAGCTGATTATAGGCCATACTCTAAAGATTTTGTCTATTTCTAGTAATGGTTTGATGATTAATTAAAATTCTATCAGTTCAACTTAAAATCTAACTCATTCAAATTCTCTTGAGCATGTACTTAATCATAATTTTTATGCAAGATATAATCGAATTACACATGCCTTTATTTCTGTACATGCTGCAGTCCTCCCGATACAAATTTTACATAAATAAATTGTCTGGACGTTCTTTTGCCCTTGCATGATTTAGATTCACGTAAAATTTTTCTTTCAAGTTCATAACAAAATTACTCGTGGAATCTCCTCTCTTGTTTACTGAAATAATTGTAGTTGTTGATTGTAGATTGAAAAAGTCTTCTGCGACTAGATATTTTTTTATTATATTTTAAGTATTTTCTCTCTTCATATATTCATTAAGAATGCGTTAAATTTGTGTAAAATTTTTAGGATAATATACTATTAGCCTAGTGCAATTAAAACTTTGTCCAATAACACAAGAAATTATTCGAAGGTGATTGTACTTTCCAATCTTTGTTGATGGTAATAACAGGTATTTTTAATTCGCTTTTTGGACTGAGCAATTATTAGGATTGTGTCTTATCACTAGATGAGTTGTTTTTCTGCTTTACCTGTTATTCCAACATGATTCAATTGACGTCTGCATTGGAAAAATTCCATAGATGCATGACTTACATAGTTGTTTTTCTCTGTGTACAATCATGCATCTTTTGCCAGAAACTCAAGACTCGCGTTATTGACAAGGATATTAATCCTGAGTGGGATGAAGAGCTTACGCTTTCTGTCGTGGACCCAAAGCTTCCAGTAACATTGGTAAGGTTCTTGTCTTTCTCTTGTATGAACCTCCCTGTTGAACGGAGTCCTGCTGTTTTCTATCTCTTAAATATGATGAAGTACATAGCTTTTTGTATTCAAGACTAACTGAAAATTACTAACAATGGTTCATATTTTAATGTCTATGCCACTCGTTGGAATTAAGAACAAATAGTCATCTTGAAGAGAGAGAGGGGGGGGGGAGTCAAACATCAATTGTCAATCTACACGCACAGACATCCTCCTAAGCAGTTTAGGAGTAATAAACACCAAAAATAGCATTTCATGGATTGCTCTGCTTTGAATTTGAAGCAATAAAATTTTTACCATGTTGCTCATCCTGGATTTTTCATTGCTAAAAGTATGCTTGTTTTGTTTTAAATGAGTATGGAGATGTAAGCAACCTTACCCTTGTATTGTCCCAGCGGAGTAATGGTAAGATATGGAAGACTTTGGTTTTGTTTTCTTTTTCCTTCATTTTCCCCCTAAATTGCATTTAGTGCTGGATCCTACTACACTTAAGACATTCATTTACGCTCTGGACGCCATACTTCTAATCTTTTTTATTGGACAATGGGGCCCTAGCGATTTCAAATTATGACAGTATAGGAACTTCACGAGGTTTGTACTGTTCTAACTTGAATGATTTGTATCTAGCACATATATCTTGACTTCAATAATTGAAGTTCTTCAGTTGTCTTTAATTTGCGGAGAATGTTCTGTGCCTCAAGGTACAAAGGGACTTCTTTCCAGGTCGAATAGAGTGATCTAAGTACACACTCCAGGCAAAAAGAAGAAAATAACATTCTTTGCTCTTTTTTATTAAAGCATCTTTTTTCCCTCTTTATGCTTCTTTGATTTTTGTTCTGGACACTGAAATATCAATCTCCTAGGCCCCGTTTGGTATAATCAATGAAAAAGGAATCCATTTTTGTAATTAATGAACTAAGGCGTGCAATATCTATTATACTCTTGTTATTATTTCTCAATACTCAATAGTACTCTTGTTTCATTGAGATAAAAAAATAGTGTTTATTTCTTTTTACTTTTTGTTTTTTAATTTAGGAGTATGAATGATATTTTGCATGTACAAATCACTGCATACCAAGTCGACGCCTTAATTTACATTAGAATCTTGATCTCTTTGCGAGTGCAGACTGTGTATGACCATGATACTTGGAGCCCAGATGACCCAATGGGAGATGCTGAATTTGATATCATTCCATTTCTAGAAGCCTTGGGGATGCAGGTATCAAACCTCCCGAACGGTACAATTATAACAAGAGTACAACCAACCAGGCAAAACTGCCTAGCAGAGGAAAGCTGCATTGTTTTTAACGATGGCAAGATCACCCAAGATATGGCCCTCAGATTGCGACACGTGGAAAGTGGTGAAGTGGAAATCCAATTGCAATGGATTGAGCTTCCAGGTGCAAAGTAGGGTGAGATTTTCTGCTTCTCATGGTGCTTTTCACCAGAAGATCTTCTGATTTGTTTGCTGGTTTTTCCCCCATCACTTATTGCTGAGACCCCCTGTTCAGTTCTCTCTTCTGCGAAGGACCTCACTCCGCAAGGATCTCAATGTGTTGTTTTATGAGCCTGTAAATAACATATTGATAGTGATGAGAGGAAACTCTTATCTTTGTGGAATTATTCTGCGATTGTAGACCTCCACCCCAATACTCCTAACATATATTTCCTGTTCATTTTCATTTGGTCTCTTATGCTCTAATCCTAGTCTGAACTGCTAAATTGAGCCCCTTCAAAGAGGCATTAAAAAAATTGTTTTGTTGTATTAAAAAAAATTGTCTTTATCGTTGCTCTCGTCACACCAAGTTAGACACAAAAGATTTTGTTGGCAATCGGCTCAAGGTTCAATTTTACATGAAAAAGATTACCTTAAATTAATTGTATAAAATTAATTAACCTTTTAATAATATCTTAATTATCCTTTAATCACATTGAAAAATAAAGATAAAAATAATGAAAATAAGTTATTTATTTACATGGGAGGACTTGACCTATGATCAAATCCTTAAGCTTACATATCCTGTGATGAAAATCAAAGTCCTTATAATTTGAGAGTATTATTAATTAAATATTTTCTTTTAATTTTTTAATTAATTTATTTCATGAAGAGAATGTTAATTATTTGTATTTTTTATTTATTATTTTTTATAAAAATTTGTTCCTTGATAATATATTTGGGTAAGAGGAAAATAATTAATGCTAAAATCTATGGTGATTTCAAATAACTTATGATTTGCTGATTGACACTCTAAGTGCATATGGTAATTTAGTATTACTCAAGGTAAATATTAAAAAAAATTTCAAAGTGAATCGTTTAACTATAAAAATTTAATGTAAAATTTGATATCTACAATGACTTATTATCATTCATAATATCTTATTTAATATTTTTAGAGGTTTAAGGTGATTTAGTATCACTTAGAATATAGTCTAAAATATGTAAAATGCAAAATTTGATATCTACAATGACTTATTATCATTCATAATATCTCATTTGATATTTTTAAAGGTTCAAGGTGATTTAGTATCACTTAGGATATAGCCTAAAATATGTCAAACATATACTGTTGTTGCTGCTGCCACCGCCACCACCACTCCTACTACTACTCCTACTCGTACTGCTGTTCCTATTACTATTATTACTATTGTTGCTGCTGCTGCCGCCGCCACGACTACCACTACTACCACTATCACTACCACTACGACTATTACTACTGCTACTACTACTATTACTATTATGACTACTATCACCACTATTATCGCTACTGCTACCACTACCACTATTGCTACCATTACCACCACCATTATTACTATCACTACGACTACTACCACTACCACCACCACCACCACTACTGCTATTGCTACTACTACTGCTACCTACTACCACCACCACCACTAATACTGTTACTACTACTATTACTACCATGACTACCACCACCACCACTACCGCTACTGCTATCACTATTACTATTGCTACCACTACTATCACCACTGCCACTACCACTACCACCACCACTGCCACTACCATTACCGCTACCACTACTACTATTGCTACCACTCCCCCTCTGCTCCTATTGCTGCTACTGCTGTGATTGCTGCGATTGCTGCTACCACCACCACCACCACCATCATCACCGCTGCTGCTATGACTATTGCTACTACTGCTGTTACTACTATCGCTGCTACTGCTGTTGCTGCGACCACCACCACCATAGTCCACTAATTGATGCTCTCAATATAGACAGTGATTTAATATCGCTCATAGTAAACCCCAAAAGAATAAAAGAGATTTTTAGATAGAATTTTCCAGAGAATAATTTGATTAGAAAATTTTAAATTAGAAATTTAATACTGATAATGATTTAGTATCATTTATGATATTCCGATTGATATTTTAAAGGCTCTATGGTGATTTAGTATTACTCATAATATAGCCTAAAATATACCAAAAAATTTGTGATTTTTATCATTTTACAATAGTGTACAAAGAGGCTTTTCTTCATTTGACAATCGCGGTGATTTAGTATCACTCAAAATATGTCCCTCAATAATGTGTTAAATATTTACGGTAATTTACTATTACTTGTAAAAAATTTAAAAATTAAGGAAATTAATTATTTTTTTATTTATAGGTTAACTAGAAATGAGTCTCAAGAGAACTCAACACCATTTAGAACATTTGTGAAAAGAAAATAAATAGTGAACGAATGAATGAAGCAAATTAAACTACCATTGCCTCACAAGCAAATTAACAAGCGTGCACCGTACCACTTCAATTGTCAGAGGTATACAGATGAGCATATTATGAGCACACGCCAGCCAAAGCTAGTTTTGATTTCCTTTCTTCTCCTTTCATTGCAAATTAAATAATTAATTAATGCTCATTCAGCAAAACTTCTTTGATAATTATCCTCTAGCAAATAATATTAAGAAAATAAGGGAGTTTGGAATAAAAATTGGATAGTTATTTTTGACCATGATTTTAGAAAAATTAATAAATGCACTGATATGCTCACTCACCAAGCTGCTCAAGACAATTACGATCTTATTGTTTTTACTAATCCTCCTATAGAATGTAAAAATATCCTGAATTTTAATATGACCTGATTTTTATACCTTTTGCATGGTTCTTGCCATGGCCTTGTAATAATAATAATAATAATACTTAATTAAAGCCCATGACTAAGAAATCGTACTCATCGAAACTCATATTCATCCCATGAGAAATACTTAGGTAGATGAGGTGAACCACATCATTTATAGTCTGTCCAATTAAAATAATCCAAGTAATCTAAATAAAATCTTGTGTGATATTTTTTTAATTGATTTTATTTTTATAACAAAATGCACATTTGATTTCTTGTATTTTCTCTCTCTACTCTCATTAATATCAGAATCAATTTATATCTAATCCCATCTAAATGTTATATTTTTATTGAACAGACTACAAATGATGTGTTGCATTTGGTTTACTTAAGTATTTTTCTTATTCCATATGTGAAAAAAAAGGGCAGGACCAAGGGAAAAAACCAGAGACTTAGAATATTAATCCTAAATTTGTATGCCTCATTTATTTTGAAAACTATATGTATAACTTATTATGATATTGCCAACTAGGAGATTTCATGTTTTGCTTGCACTATGTGATTGTTAAATTGAGTTGTGTATTTTGAGCTATAAGTTGTACATGTATTAAACTATGAAATTTAGAAAGAGTCAAAATACTAGTCTAAGTAAGAAGGGGGCAAAATATGCAATTGATGATGAATGATGAGATAATTTATGCCATTAAGGCTCCCCCTTTTGTTTTTGTTATGAAGGGGTTTAGCATTGAAAATATGATTAATGAGCAATGTGTACGTCATAGTCTATTGCATAGATGTCTTTAGGTCTATTGAGTGTGAACTAGGTCAAGTTTAAAAATTAAGCACCCACATTGTGTTTTGGTTATAAAAGGAACGAGATTAAAAATGGGTATTCAATTTTTGATTGAAAAATAATTTGAATATGAAATCAATGCTATTAGCTAGAGTTTAGAAAAAGTTTTTTTATAAATATCCAGATCACCTCAATCCTTTGTTGGATAGAGAAATGGAACGTGTCAAAATTTTGCCCTTGTTGCAATCAAATGACAGAAGCTGAGAGTTTTACAAGTTTGAAAACTTGAGATTCCATTTATGAAATTTTGCAAACTTGATAATCCAATTGCATTAACTCTATGATTACCTTAATTTTGGAGTTAATTATGAATGAATAAAGAAGACCTTACACTCAAGACATGGGAAGACTGGAAGAAAATGGTAGACCTTTCTTAATTAAATTGCTACATACATAAGAGTTATTGTAATTCAAGCCTCCAACTATTTTTTTAAATAACGAAAACCCTCACCACTCAAACACTCTCGCATTAACTTTAATTGGGGGGGGGGGTGTGTAGGGATAAAAGAAGATTGACACTTTAATAATTAAATACTCTGCTTTAAATATCGGACACTTGTAACAACCTCATCGTATATTATGGACAAAGAAAGATTTCAAACTTTAAGTAACTAAATACTTGTGGTTTGGTTCTAAATATAAAACATTTCTAACAATCTCATCGAATCAAAGAAAAGTAATTAAGACTTTAAAATGATCTAAAAATAAAATAACTTTATATATTCATCCTTGTTTTTAAAAGCATGATTAATTAACAAAAAGATAAAATTTATATACTTAACCTTATATATTTAATATATACTTATATCTAATCAACTCATAACAAGTGAGTCTTAACATATTAATAAAATTGATAATAAGAATTTATTATAAAATAAATAATTTATAAGAAAATTCACATGTCTCTTGAATATATAAGGTTAAATATATAAGTTTTTCTCTTAATAAAAAAACAAGTCTTTACTCTCTAGATCTTATAAGCAAAGGTGTTCTTCTTTTGGAAAAAAAGCTAATCAATGCTCTACCTCTTTATACAAAACAAAATAACTCATATGTAGAACTTCCAATTTATTCTGCAACGTCATTAGTATATGGGATAGAAGTGAGTACATGTTTCAAATTCTATATGAATACACGGGGTTTATTATTCAAATTATTTAAAAGCTTACATATAATTAATTAAACTCAATATTGTATGTATGATAGAGAGAGAGAGAGAGAGAGAGGGAGAGAGAAGGATGGCGAGTAGGGGAGTCCTGCGACGATGATGCTTCACGATAGGAGAGACTGAATGGGAGAGCAACTTCATGATGAAGCTAAGCATTATATATGTGTTTGTGCAGCTTCTTCAGAGTCAAGAATTAATTTATCCCGATATTCTCTTTTATTGCCTTTTCAATTCGTACACACACATTATCATTCTTCTAATGCTTTCTTTGCTTCATATATATCTTCAAAACCTTCACTCATTAAAAGCTTCCCACCTTCCATTCTCAGTTTCTGCAACAGTTCTTAAAACTTCAGTACCATTTTGCAGTCTTGCAGACACACACACACACACACACAGATGATTCGAAATTTTAACATTGAGAGTGTTAATGCTAATTCAGGGTTCGACATTACAGCTTTATTGATTCATGTGACTCGCATCTTCCTTTAGCTTTTCATGTTGTTTTTCATTTTCTTTACACGAAAAGGAGGATCTCCGATCCTTTTGGTTAAAGCGACGAACCAAAAGTTCTTCACCAAACCCTAAACCTAAAACCTTTGGGTTTAAGAATAATAATCCTGGATGCTTCCAACGCATTAATTAATTTGCACTTAACTCACCCAAACATATTGTGAGTTGAATTGAAAGTTTCAAAATAATTAAGGATCTCACATTTGACCACGGTTGCAAGGAAACAAACAAGTATGTCAACTGTTATGCTTATCAGCCGTTTCATGATACTTCTAACACCAAGATTTTTCATGATCCGCCAATATTGGCGTGTAGAAATTTAAGTTTAGACAAGATCTGATTAAGTGGTTTCCTGTTTTTCCATGACCCTTTTTTTTTGTTAAAAAAAAAGTCTCAAGATATATAAATTACTAACAGAGACAAGAAATTGAATTTAAAAGGTATTTAAAGTATTTTCGAAACTTAAACTGTGTTAACATTGTAAAATATTTTAATGATCCCAACAAGAAAACAACAATCATCATTTCATTGAAATTACGGAACTAATAAAGTACGTACATATAAATTTATATAAGTAAGAACAGAAATTTTAAAAAGACAGGCTTTAATTAATAGTTGATATTTGGTCTTGTAATTACTCTAATTTATTTAATTTGTTTATTTTGAATTGATGTCTCATTTTTCTGTTAATATTGTTTACAGCTCCTAATACACTTGCCTTTGCCCTTGGCTTGCCTTGACAGAATAATTATTTGAATAAATATAAATTTTTACAAAAATAAATATCAATAAATATAATAGAATACTCTGATATACTGTACCTAACTCTTGGGATAACGCCGCTAGAGTTGTATGGATATTTATATGCTACTTGATATATATATATATATATATATCTAGAGTAGTGGTACAAATATAAGCAACAAACATACTGATATGAATTAATAATTAAACAAAATACACATCTATTGATTGATCAGATACATTAATCCTTGCAATCAATTGCGTATAAGACTCAAACTTATTTTCATCCCCAGCCTTTAAAGTTAAGAGCTGAATATTTTTGTAGGTAAAAGCGTATTAACACTTGTATTTTACTGAAAGAATATACCAACAAATACTTTTTATTGGCAAATTATAGACTGGTTCCATACTCCATGAAAATATGAGTTTGACGGTTTATTAAAAAATATTTTAAATGATAAATTTATTTTGATGTGGAGGCTCAAAATAATCGGTCTTCAAGTGTGAAGTAGGCAACGACGCGAGGTTATAGCCTACTATGAGCTATAAATTTACTAAAAATAAGAAGAATAAGGATTACCAATTCAGATATATCGAATCTATATATATAATAATCAAAGAGGACTGTAAAAAAAGGCTACAACTTGATCGTTGCCTACTTCTTTGTCATGCTCTAACTGATCTTCAAACGTGTGGCTCAAATTCAAGTATGCTTCAATGGAATTGAAAGTTTGAGAGCTGAAATTACTCACATCAAGTGCTTCTGAGCTGAAATTGCATCGTATAAACTGTGAGTTTATCGTCAAGTTGAAGAACATCTTTTTCAACTAAACCCAAAATTACACTCAAGTCTCGTGAAACCTACCAGTAATAAAGCAAATTCAGAGAACGCATTGGTGGTTAAGTTTCTAACCCACGGTCCGTAAGTAATTTTTTCTTTTAAATTTTCTCATTACACACATATATAGAATACATACATACATACATACATACATACACATACATACATACATATATATATATATATATATATTACAAACCTTTGTGAAAAATTGGTAAGTGATTGAAGGAGACAGTGAGGAATGGAGTATCTGAAATAACTTAGAGCAACCTTACCAAATTGGTATGTAATGGGCACATGATGTTAAAATACTATAATCCCCATCTTCATTCTTTATGACTCTCAAGTCACAACAATGGGTTTTTCCCCATTCTAGTTGGATTTTCATTTGTTCTCCTCCTTTTGACCTTTTCCACACTCTTAACAAATTATTAACTATAATTAATATTATAACTAACATTTTATATGCATCAACCAATCCAATGAGAAAAACATAGGAAATGTGGCAATAAGCATATGCTTTTTTTTTAATTACCATTCTCTCTAGTGCTAGTTCTTGTAGACATAAGGTAAATTAATAACATTTAAATTCTGAAAAAAATTTAAAAAGAGTTATAAATATTAGTTTGGATAATTACAAATAATAATCCTAATTACAATTTAAAAATTATATTTAAAACTTAAATGTTTTATTTATAATTGAAATGTCTGAATTCACAATTATTTAATTTGATATTTTCAATTCACTTTATAGAAAATTTTGTTAGAATTTAACTATCGTTGATTCAATTTTTTAGAACCTAATTGTCATTTTTTAAAACATGAATTAAATTACTAAAATCCGTAGAAGGTTGAGCCATCCAAATTTCCAAGTTTATCTATCAAATATTCCATTATCACCTCCAAATCAAACCACCATCTCAGAACAAGAAAGGGGGGAAAAAAAAGAATCCCCTGAGATTAAAAACGAAAAACAGAAAAGCAAACAAGCCTCTCGGTTCCATGCGCTGTGCGTTTTGGGGACTGCAAGTGCAAGCTTCCTCGCTACTTTGAAAGCTTCAATATATATTTTGCACTTGTCTTTCATTTCAGCGTATTACCCACTGCCCCACGCAACACAAGTCCTTCAACACATGCTTCTCTCATCGTCATCGTCATCACTTGCCGCCACTTGAACCTTCTTTTTCTTCCTCAACCTTCCTCTGTTATTCCCTTTCGTTCGTCGTTCTGTTTTTACTTCTGTGACTTATAATTGTAGGGAGGACTTGCCGGTCTGGTTTACTCAAGAAGCGAGCAAAAATGATCACATTATTAGACTTCTACAAAGTTATGACCGCTATGGTGCCGCTGTACGTGACCATGATTCTAGCATATGGCTCTGTCAAATGGTGGAAGGTCTTCTCCCCAGACCAGTGCGCTGGCATCAACAGATTCGTTTCTGTCTTCGCAGTTCCTCTGCTTTCTTTCCACTTCATCTCTTCAAACAATCCTTTTGCAATGAACTTTACGTTCATGGCTGCTGATGCCATTCAAAAGATCATCGTTCTTGTCGTTCTCGCTCTGTGGGCCAACTTCAGCAAAAGGGGTTCCTTGGATTGGGCAATCACTATGTTCTCAGTTGCCACCCTTCCAAACACTCTCGTCATGGGTATTCCTCTGCTTAAAGCCATGTACGGAGACTTTTCGTGGAGTTTAATGGTACAAGTTGTGGTCCTTCAGTGCCTTAGTTGGTACGGTTTGATACTGTTCTTGATGGAGTTCAGGGCGGCAAGAATACTCATCTCTCAGCAATATCCAGACACTGCTGGCTCAATCGTGTCCATTCATGTGGATTCTGATGTAGTGTCGTTGAATGGGAGGCAGCCATTGGAAACCGAAGCTGAAGTCATAGACGGGGAGCTTCATGTTACTGTGAGAAAATCCAGTGCTTCAAGATCAGACACTTTCCCCAGAAAGTCTCAGGGTTTTAATTCCACAACCCCACGTCCTTCGAATCTCACCAACGCTGAGATTTACTCTTTGCAATCATCTCGAAACCCAACTCCAAGAGGATCGAGTTTCAATTACACGGATTTCTATTCCGTGATGGGTGGTGGCAGGAATTCCAACTTCGGAGTTTCTGATGTCTATGGCTTTCCAGTCTCAAGAGGACCCACACCGAGACCATCCACTTACGAGGAAGACGGGAAGACTGCGAGGTTTCATCATGGTGGAACAGGGAATTACCCTGCACCCAACCTTGGAATGTTTTCTCCTACTGGCTCCAGAAACGTTGGAGGTAATAATGCTAAGAGACAAAATGTTAATGAAAGAGACAAGGACCTTCACATGTTTGTTTGGAGTTCAAATGCTTCCCCTGTTTCTGATGCTTTTGTTGGAGGTCATGATCAGAAGGAGCTCAGGTTGACCTTTTCTCCAGGAAAAGGTTGGTTCTTTTTCTCTTCCTTTATTTATTTCTTAATGACTTAATAATTTCTTTATTGTTTGATGATCTCAGTGGAGGGTCACGGAGACAACCAAGAGGAGCACCAAGCAAAGGACGATTTCAGCTTTGGAAACAGAGGAATGGCAGAGTGTGTCATGAATAGTGAGAACAGTGAGAATGTTGGAGAGAAAAAGCCAAGAACAATGCCACCGACATGTGTGATGACAAGGCTTATACTGACTATGGTTTCGAGAAAACTTACAAGAAACCCCAACACGTACTCTAGCCTAATCGGCATGGTTTGGGCCGTTGTTTCATTCAAGTAAACGCAGTTTCTACTAATTTAACTTGATTTGATTTGATTACGTTTCTTGTTGATGGGATTTTCAATTCTGATTGATTTTTCGTTGGCGGGGATGACTCATACAGGTGGAATATTGAAATGCCTGCGATTGTAGACAAGTCTATATCCATACTGTCAGATGCAGGACTCGGCATGGCCATGTTCAGTCTGGGTCAGTATATACATGAACATCCTCATTGCCTCACGAAATCTCTTTCAAAAATATGGCGACTCTGATTTTGATCATTATGTCCTTTCAAAAAACAAAAAGGGAGAGAGAGAGAGAGACTCTGACAGAGAGAGAGAGAGAGATATTAATGAATGACGATAGTAATTGATTGAGAATGAAAATGAAACAGGATTGTTCATGGCATTACAACCGAGGATAATAGCATGTGGGAATAAAAGAGCAGTTTTGGCGATGGCGGTGAGATTCCTTGTAGGTCCAGCTGTCATGGCAGTTGCCTCCATTCTCGTTGGCATCAGAGGCCTTCTCTTACGCGTTTGCATTGTTCAGGTCTCTCTTTCTTCATCCTCTCAATCAATGCTCGCCGCTAAGTTACATCTAGTGATCACTTTTTACTTCTTGATTAATTAATTAATGCTAGACGCTCTGCTTTAAAGTATTTTATCTTATCCTTCCTTCATGCCCCGTTCTGTTTGTTCCTTGTTTCATAAATTCCTTATCTTTGACAACATACTTAATCACTTGTTTTGGACCATGCTAAGCACAAAATCTATGTCTGATTGGATTCGAATTACATATTTACAACACCGCCAGTGCAATATATAAAATATACTGTTTGACTATGGTTTTGATTAATGATTCTTAACACTTAAACTAATGTCTTATTGATTTAAAGATGACTAAAATTTTCAGTATCGGCATAATAATGCAAGCACATTTCATTACTGTAAAAATAAGTTATAATTTCAAATTTTAATTAATTTGTGGGGGAAAACAGGCAGCTCTACCACAAGGAATTGTGCCCTTCGTCTTCGCCAAGGAATACAACGTCCATCCTGATATTCTCAGCACAGCGTGAGTCTTTGGGCATTTTTTTTAAAAAAATTAATTTAATTAATTTTGCCAATTATAATTATAATTATTATTTTGCTTGAACCGTTGAGTTTGTATTGGAATGCTGCTAACCAGTGAGCTTGGGATTTTTTTTTTTAATTGATGCAGAGTGATTTTTGGGATGTTGGTGGCATTGCCAATAACGTTGGTTTACTACATCTTGCTGGGCATATGATCATTATTACGTGATGGATTCAAACATTAATTTAGAGATTGTATTTTGTGATGCTTATGATTTGACTGGAAATTCAGGCATAGCAGTAGTAGAATTTTTCAGGCACAGTGAAGACCATTCAAATAGGAAAAAGCAAATCGGATTGGTAGCTTGCTAGAAGAGAGATAATCCCATTTGCTTCTTTTATTTTATTTTTCTCGTTTATTCTCTTCTTTCTCTTTTTTTTTTTTTGGGGAATATTGAGTTGTCGTTGCTTGTTAGTGGCAATGTAAAATCTGATGCTAGTAGCTGGTCTTATCTAAAGAATCTGGGCCTGTTTGTTTTCTGTTTTTAAAAGTTGTTTTTTGTTTTTTAAAATAAAAAATTTTAAAAATTTATTTAAATAGGTATTTTTCATTTAATTATTTTTAAAACTTTTTTCATTTTTTATTTTTTTCAAAAAATAAAACCAACTTTAAGTTGTTTTGGTTTTACTTTTCTTGTTTTTAAAATACACTATATTTAATTATTAAAAATTATAATTATTTCGATCAATTTCTATTATTAATCATCATCATTAATAAACTGTAAATGTCATTATCAATTCATTTTTTAATTATAAAATCTTTTTTAAATTAACATAACCAAACAAATTTTTATTTTATTTTTTAAAAATTATGTTACAAAAAAGTTTTTAAAAATAAAAAAATGAGAATAGAAACTAAACAGATCCTCTATCTCCTTCCATTGCAAACTACCATTATTCAGTAATTAATTTTTTAAAAAAAACGTATGGTTTATGGGTTGAAAATTTGACCTTTTCCTCTTATCATTTTTAATTAAGTTTTAACCTAATTTTCCTTTCATATACTAAAAATCAAACTGATCAAGGTACTAGATTAATAAATCAAAAATTAATAGTTAAATTACAGTCAAATCATAATTAGAATGAACAAAGCATTTCAATTAATTTAATGATTTATTAGTTCAATCGGTCGAGTTAACATGTTTTTCAATACTAAATAACCTTGTAGATTCGAATGTTTTTAAGTATAATGGTTGAGTCACACATGGCTTGAATTTATTACCTTGATTATTTGAATGGAAGGGGAACTTGCAAGTCAAATAAAACATTCAATTTTGTATTGATACCTCTTCAGTAGGCATGCCACCGAGTCAACTCCTCCCCATTATTAGTTTAATTATTCTGATTAAATTGATACAATTCCATTTTAATATTTTATTAAAATAGTATTTTAAAATCAATAAATTGTTAAAATTTAATCTTAATTGTTCAAAAAATTTGTAAAAAAAAAGGAAAGGAAAAAACATTATATGGACTAGTACGGCACTTGGGTCTTAGGTGCTACGTTTCTTAGGGTTGAATTTCTTGGCTATGCTTAATGCAGCAACATAAATAACTACCACATTGCTTGGATAACAGTGCTCATATTTTTCAAGGAAAATGACAAAGTACTCTAAAATCTAATTATAAAAAGAAATTTTTAAAGTTAAATTTATCTTAAATTCTCAAAATTATTATTACTTTCTAAATTCAGTATTACTTATAAATATAGTTGTCAAACTCTTGAATTGACTCAACGAGTTTAATGTTTTTACGTTTTTAATTTACAAAATCGTATTAACTTATTTATAAATTCGAACTAAATACAAACTCGGTCAAAAGCACGAGTTTACTTTGAAATTTATCGTTTTTATATTTTTAACCTATAAAATCATGTCAACTAATTCATAAACTTGAATTAAATATAAGCTTAGTTAAATTTGTTAAACTTTTCAATTTTTTTTTGAATTGAGCCAATTAAGTATATTAGAAGAATTCAGTTCATAAAAGTTATAGAACCTAATTCAAAGAAAAAAATTAAAATACAAAAAATAATATTAATAAAAAAGAAAACAAAAATACCAAAAATAAGTTTTCTTATTTTAAAATGTTTATGTCTTGTATATGATAATTTATCAATGTAGATGAATTTAATTTCAATAATTTATATTTTTAATATATTTAAATTAAGTTACAGCCATATTTTAATGGCTATTTGTTAATAAAGGTAAACTTTTACGAGTTTACAATCTGAGTTTACAATACGAGTTTATATTTCTATCATGAATTTAATTAAACTCATGAGTTTAACAACCTTGCTTATATGAAATTTTTAACAAATTTACACTCCCTAAGTTAGTTGATAATAATTAAAATTACATATTATTTTCATATTTATTCTTATTTATTAATGTGTGTTAATTAAAAAACCTTATTAATTACACTCCTATTGGAATGTATCTATCAGCAAAAAAAATTTATTAACTAGTACATATTAAAATATTCAAAATGCCTTTTTTTCTCTAAGGTATAATACTCAAGAAAATTGTCTTATAACACAAATTGAATGGGGGGAGTAGTGTATTTTATAATTATTATTGATGCGCATGAATTCTTAAAAAAGTTGTAATTTGGTCTTCTCAATATTACGAGAATATTTTGGATTTATAACTTTCAGGAGCATAGATAATAACTGAGGAAGCTAAAGTTTTGTAAACATAGATTGAGTTTTGCAAACTGGTTTAGTGAAACACACACTTGGCCTGTTAGTGTTCCCAAGAAAATACTCATGTTTTGCTTTGGAGCCCGCCCTATTCCGTCACATTAGCCACAAATAATTTCCAAATTTATTAGGAATATAAACCTTGTAGAGGTAAAAAAATTATAAAATTTTCATTTTCTTAAATTTATTTTTGATTTCAATTATCAATTTGGTCCCTCAAATTTAATTTTTATCGATGTGGTTTTTTATATTTTTTAAAATTATCATGTGAGTTTTTAAATTTTAAAATATAAATTGACTCTCAAAATAATCTAATGTATAAAATATATTAATGACTTAGCATGTATATGTAATTAAATAAAAATAAATCAACTCTCAAATTAGTTTAATTTTTATCAATATAATCCTCCACACTGTGTTTTATTCTCTTGTTTTTTAAAAATTTTAAAGTTTTTTTTCTTAACTAATTAATTACACTTTTTTCATTAAAATATGCATTGCTATGACCATCAATATTATGTTATTCATATTAATAAAATTTAATTTTTTATTTTTTAACAATGAGAATTAAATTAATAATTGAAGTAAATTTAAGAAACTAAATTAATCAAAATTGAACTTAAATTGATAATTGAAATAAATTTAAATTACTAAAAGTTGCAGTATCCCAACATCATACCATGAGTTACTCTTTCTTTCCTAACTCAACAATGATAACATTCAGATTAATTAATGACACCAAATATCAAAAAGTTATATTATGAGAAAGCGGGAGGGAGATAGGAAAAAGAAAAATTAAAATTTCTGTAAGCAAACGAAATAATTCCCATAAACTTCGGTTTCGGTGGTCATGACCGCAATGAATTTTGGACGAACGATCGAGATTTGATGTTTTACATTTATAATTTTTAGTCAATAATTTTTATTTTGAATTCTGTATTAAAATATATAAAAAAATTAAATTATTCAAATTAAATCTGGACAGTTTAAATTTCAATGCTTGTCACCTTTTTTTATTGCTCAGTGTTAATTCTTTCAAATTTTGCCACTTAAAACTACTTTTATTTATAAATCATATCATCTAACTTCTCATTGTTTCTTCATTACATATGTTATTATTTTAATTATTACATCATATTAAGGAAGTAACAAATCTAAAAGTTGATAAATGGAGGGCCAAACTGCAAAAAAAAAAAAACCAAAAACAAAAACAAAGGGTGATGAAGCCAAAATTCATTTTATAAAGAAAAAATTAACTCAATAGCCTCAAAAAATATAACTTTTGTAAATTATTTTTAATATTTTAAAATATAGCTCATTCATAAAGTCAATTAGATGTATTTCTATTTTTTTATCCTTAAAGTAAATTTATCATTAAAATAAAATATATTTAATTTAACTAATTTTTAATTGATTGGATCTTTTATTTTTATCATAAAAAATCATATTGTGCATGCTCCCTTTCTAATTTATCATCTTTAAATATTTTCTTCATTAGATTTTTTGATTTGATTTTCCTAAATCATTGTATTCATCTCTCTTACAGTACTTTTTTTCATTAGAATTTTTGATCTGATTTACCTAAATCACCGTCTTCATCGCAAAGCTTTTCCTCTCTCTTTTTCTCTATTTTTTCTAGATATTACAAAGAGGACATTAGATATTGAAGGCAAAACTCCATTACTGATGTACAATACTACGTTATTAATATACGACTATACATCAATGATAAACAAATTGATAAATTTTTGCTGATATAACTTATATATTAGTGATATATAATAGTATATCACTGATATACTATCGTAAATCAACATAACCAGATAATCGACATAAACTTGTTTATAATTGATATACAGTCGTATATTAATGATATATTATCGTAAATCAATAATACGAAAAATATATAATCATTTGCTCAAAACAGATCAAACATAGTCCACAAAAAATTTCAGACTCTTAACTTATCACAGAGAATCAAATACTTGAATTAATAAAATAAAAAATCATGAATCTATTACTCTGTTTCCCTACCGGTGTACTCCATTCCATCGAGTACCATCAATGTATCTCACCTCACATTTATATCTCGCTGTCATAATTGTGGCTCACTTACACCACTCTGCTATCTCGCGTTTGTCTCTTTTGTGTCAAGTTTCGTCTTCTCTCTCACATTTGTCTCTCTTGTTCTAGAAAATTCTTGCATTTTAAATCTCCTAGTATTTGAAAAAAAAACAAATATTAAAAAGGACAGTTTTGTAAATTAATTATAATCTAAATATTAAAAAAGTCATTTTTAAAATTTAAGAAACAATGAGCTATTTCTTTTACTTGGTTTTATAATATGTGCTATCTATATAAAAGTCCCTATTATAAATTTTTTAAAAATAAAAACTAATTTTATCCAACAAGTCATTGAAATGGGAAAGCCCCCTCCTTGCCCTCCATAGATTCCTCCCTATATTAAGGTGATACAATTATTAGGTATTATATTATTTATTATCTCTGCATTTAGTACCAACATTAAAAAATTATAATCAACAAGGTTTAGTTTATTATAAAAGTTAACAAAGTTAAAGAAGAATATAATAAAAAATTATTTATATTATATCTTTTAGGGGTGAAATACAATTTCAATTGCCATTAAACACAGCGTTGGTTGTAATAGGAAACAAATGATTCTTACAAGAAAAAACAAACCCTAAAAATTTCAGGTGCTAAAATGCAAGAAGTAATTCAAGAATAAGTTAAAAATACGTTATTATTAAGAAGAAATATACAATTTTAATTAATTAAAATGTGTGAAATTCAAGATGGATTGATGGTAAGGGTTTTGAGAGTTGAGAGTTGCTTACCTTGATAAATTCAGTCAAAGCCCCTAAGTTCAAAAGAACAAGAAAAAGAAAAAAATAAAAGGAAAAAAATGTATTCAACTACTTTAATCACATGTCATGTATATTGTTTAGACTGAGAAATATTTTATGGAATTTATTTCATAAAATATGTGATGCAATAAAAGGCCATGTTCATATTATATGTTTTTTTCAAGCAAGCTTATCAGCATATCTATAAAAAGACAAATTTTATTAAATAAACGGAAATGATTGCAATAAACAAAAAGTTCAAGAAGAATAGTTGAGCTATCCTCTAAGACCCATCAAAGTAAAAACAATACGGAAAAACTAACAACAATAAAACAAAACAATATTGGCGACGACAAGAGCGACAACACCCAAAAAATATCAGCATGTTTATTTTTTTTTTTTTTTAAGGATATAAACATATGTAACCAACTAATCTCGTAGAGTTGGCCCTCTAATTTCTTTTACCAAATTAGTCAACTACTGATTCTTGATATGGCAAGAGAATGCCCATTAAATCGTCACATATATTATTTCAATAGGAAGCTAGTTAACTAATTGGCATCTATTAAAGAAATTTACAAATTGTAAAAAATGTGCATTAGTTTTCTAAGATACCCCTCATTTAATTTTTGCATCAAAATATTATTAATATTACTTATACATCATACAAGGATCTAACTGTGGGAATAGCTTGAGAAAATAGAGATTGAGAACTTACATTTAAAATCCACACAAATCCTCCACCTGTCTTTTAGATAATAATTTTTCTATAAACTTGTAACTAATAGATATTCAGTTCCACATTAGTTTTACCAAATGAACAACCCTCATTGAACAAATAGAGTAGGAGGCACGAGTATTATGAAGGATGATAGTTAATGTATATTTGTATACAAAAAAAAAGTTTTTTTAGAAAAGAAATAAAAAATGTACTTAAAAAAAGAAAGATGCATTTATCATTTCTTTTTTTAAAATATTTTTTACCGATTATTGAAAAAAAAAACACTTCTATACCAGCCAAAAATTGAATTAGTACAATTAGCGTGCTTTCATTAATGCACGTTCAAGTCCAACATGAAAATACTTCTCTTTAAAAAACATCTCAGGTTTCATTGCAGATAGACATGTAAGCAGACAAAAGCCCAAATGTCCCAACATCGGCTAGTACTTCTTTATTCAGCCCACTAAAGGTAGTTATGTCTTATGTGAGCTAGCCCCCATTTTTTTTAATAACAAATTGACAAGAAAAAATCAGAATGAAAACTTTAAAAATTTGTCATACTGAAAAAATAATTTCACAATCTAAGGGATTTCCTTCGTCTCCTTCATTATTTATAATATTTGAATCTCGTTTTGGTGAAAATATACAAGATTAATGAGAAATGAAATTAATTTTGAAAATTTTACAACTCAATTAACTTTTTTTTCCTGAATAAATAGGTCAACTCACCAAACAAGATCCATATTCCTCGCTCTACATTTGATTATCTATCAATAAAAATAAAATGTAACTGACCGCATGTTCGGACGTGAATAACGTAAGGGAAGAAAAAGCCTTTCATTAAAACCAATCTTTCACTGCCTTTCAACTGAATAGAAATTCTTGGCCCGAAAAAAAAAAACTTTCAAAAAACGTAAATATTGCATTTATGTGGAGTTTTTAAAGTTGAATAGATCATTGAAATAATAAAGATATTGATACAAAGCGTATTAATTCAAAGTTGATTTTTAATTTTATGACCACGCATTTAACCATGGTGCCTTCCTTTCTCTTCCTTTTCATTCCCTTTTTTTCATTGCCAGAGAAACATAATAGAAAATTTAACTCTACCATTGGACTGAGGATTGAATTGGTCAAAATCCATCCATCCATCCATGATCCATTGATCCCCCCCCCCCCCCCCCAAAAAACACATTCATTTTTTCCTTTGCCGTACAACTTTGGTGCGCGCGCGTGGGGAGCTCGCAACCAGTTCGGGACAAATTTCACTAGTTCTTGAGAACCAATCAATCTGATCTAACTCAATAAGACCTTTTTTTAAAATATATATATATATATATAATAAAATCCCTTTAAATTATGTAAATAACATTTTAATTCTTAAAAATAATATAATTTTCCTAAAGTTTCAAAAAACTTTTATCATTAAAAAATTAATATAAATAATCACATTACCCTTAATTCAAACTTGCAAATTGCTGATAAATTCTTACAATTTAAAAAAAAAATTGTGAACCTTAAAACAAAGCTTATAAATGACAATTAATATTTACAACAATTGAAGAATATCGAATGTGAACTTGCAAATGTTATTGAATTCTTATGATTTTAAGAAGAAAATTTGTGAATTTTAAAACAAAACTTGTAAATAGTAATTAACATTTAAATTAAGGACAATTTGATCATTTATATTAGTTATTTAATGATAAAAAAGCCTTTAAAGACTTCAGGAGAATTATAACATTTTCAGAGGTTAAAATATCATTTATATAATTCAAAGGAATTTTATGTCATTTTTCCTTTTTTTAATTAATGCTTCAAAATCCTTTTTTTTTTTTTGGATCATGCTTTTAAAATCCTTTTGGGTTATATCAACACTAGAAAATGGCAAAGAAATGAAGTGAAAATAAATTCTTCAGCAATAATGAGGCCATTGCGTAACACATCCTCAACCCAGCAGAAACAAGAATATCCTTGCCTTTCTTGCAATTTCTGCATTTAGGAGCGCTACTTAAATGGGAACTGAAGTATCTCACCTTTATGTATCATTTTACAAGGTCTCCAGCAACCAGTAGTCATTTCATGCAGCTTCTCCGCCTTATGATTATCATTTTGCCGGCAAAAGGTAATAATTGCTTTGAAGTATCTGCAGAACTGCAAAACTTTTTTTTGTTAAATTAAATAAGAGTACAAGACCCAAAAAACAAAATAATAGCTTCTGTTGAAGATGATTCTTACATTGAAGAAGCCCCAAAAACAAAATGCATCAGAATTTATCACCTGTTTTAAATATCAATTTGGGGCATTCTTCAGGATGCATACAGCTGCCACACCACATCTTGCCTTTGAAAGGGTCATCAAAGCTATGAGCATGTCCCACAGACCATAATTCTCATTGATTTATGCAAAAAATAGTTGATTTCTGGAAGACAATGCTCAAGTTCATCATTTCTGTTCCAATTTCCAGGCTCTTGCTGCTAAATGTTGCAGAGACATACATATGACAATTATGCCTTGATGTCATCTATAAAATAATTCGATAGATCAAACTATTCATTTTCCTTGAAAGGAGAGCAGCATCTGCCATGCAGCCAGACTGGCATATTTCCACTAGCCAGCAGCTATATCTCTCAGCTGGTCATCACATTGAGAACCTTTGGTGTATCAACATACATCCCCAGCAAACAAAAGGTCACATATCTTTTCCTTTAAACAAACACTTCCTTGAGAATTCCATTTAGTAAGGAGGCTCTTCCTTTCCTTCCTAAAGAAATCTGCTTCAGAAGATCTACCCTTTCTTTCCAAACCTGCAAGTAGCACATTATAAGTGCCTAACGTGGGAGAAGCTCCTTCTTCACGCATGATCCTATAGATCCCAAGAGCCTTATTAACTCTTCCAGCAGAGAAGTAAGCACTAATTAAGGCAGTGTAGGTGGCAGTACACTTATGGTTATCAGGTAATATGCTGAAGATCTTTGCAGCAAATGTGGGCTGCCTAGCACGACCAAGCCTATAAATTATAAGAGAAGCTAAATAGATTCCAAGAGAATGCCCAGCTTTAGACATTTCCTCCACAACTTCCAGGATCCTCGAAAACAGATTCGATCTGATCATCAAGCCTATCAAGGCAAGATATTTAGTTCTTTCCATACTTATACCCATTTTCACACCGTATTCAAAAGCCAATAAAGCCCCATCAGGCCTGCACTGACTACAATTAACATCAACGATAGTTGATAAAACCTCGTGATTTAACAGTATTTTCTTATCTGTTGTCCCTAAAAGTAAATGGTCAACAGCAATCATATTTCCCTTTCCCAATAAATCAAACAAAAGCCTTTCATCGATATCAAAAGAAGCATCTACAGCAACTTTTGTGCAGTCATTTGCTTCCTTTATGGAGTTATAGTCAACAAAAAAGTGAGGATGAACTTGCCTGAGAAGGGCGTCACTCTCACCAGCAAGTTTCAAAGCCTCTAATGCTCCCATAAAAACAGGGTGACGAAGAACAAGACAGTTTTCCTTCATATACTGAAGAATTCGGTTTATGGCTGCAGTCCCACCAACTTTAGAACACTTCTCAATCAATATATTGCATGCAGCTTTATCAGGTTGCACCCCTGCCTCTTGCATCTGCTCAAAAATCTCAAGGGCTTCTTCACATTTTTCTGAAACACAGAAAAATAAAAATAATTGTCCTCACTACAACCATCACAGTTAACGAAAGATGGGGGGAACTGAATAGCCAATAAGTCTCAGGAATTAGAGGTCTCCAAGTTTCTTCGCGCAAAAAATGGCAACATAGAAGCAACCAAGATCTGTTGGACTATTAAACTCCAAACATTGTAAATGACCTAGCATAGTAAATATATTATAAGTTTTTCAGTCACTGATTCAGCTTTTTCTACAACCAAACTACTCTCCTAATCAAATTCTAAAGGAAAACATCTTGATTCATAGCCAGTACGGATGTGATTCAAGTTCATTCGAGGATGAAAATAATGGTAACCAAAGGTTAAGGCAGCCAATAAGAACCTATAGCAAACCTTAACGGCAATCAACCCATGCCAATTATTTGAAACCTTAACTCCAAGAAAGATACACCTGACTCTACCAAACTAATCAAAATTTCTAATTAGCGGGGAATAACACTGAATGCCCACTCATGCAGATCATATAACAAAAAGCTAGAAGGCAGCAGGCACACTAACCAGAATTAATGAGATGCTCCATCAAGATTGTGTAAGTGAAACAATTTGGACTACATTCAGACTGAAGCATCTCCTTGAAGACATCAGAAGCCTCCTTTACTCTGTCATGATTGAAGAGAATCTTCATGTATGCAGTATAAGAAACAACAGTAGGGCTACGCCTCTGAGAGTTCATTTCTTCCCAAACTTTTATTGCCTCGTCGATATTTCCTGAGTTCGACAGCCAATGCATAAGCGAAGTGTAAGTAACAGAATCAATCTTTATCCCCTTCTCTTGCATCTGCTGAAAAATATATTTCATGGATGAAATTCTCCCAGCTTCTCCGAAAATATCCAACATGGTTGTATAAGTATACTGGTCATGCTTGAACCCTCTTAGCCGAGAAGCCCAATTGAAAAACAACCAAGCTTTCTCCATAGGTGGGTGGGTTTTCAGGACTTGATTGACTGCGAAAGAATCCCATCTTATGGGAAGCTTTTCGAGCTCTTCTCGAGCAGAATCCCAAGTCGAATACTTAAGAATTCTGTGTATTTTCCAAATGATATCCCTTGTATACACTCTCACACCAGTAACGTCCTTCTTAACTAGTTTCATGGGGTTGAAATTTTTCCTGGCAAATGGATTAAAGGGTCTGTTGTGTCTGTGCTGATGAAGGGAATGCATACCTTTGACGAAACGCTTACCATAGGGAATGGGCAGAACAATGCCAAGGGTAGATGGAGAAGGAATGAAATTTTTGAGGAATCCATATTTTCTGCACATCGATGACAATTGAAGTCTTTAGGACTAGGCAACATGAGGAAACAACGACTTTTTCAAGCAGAATCACAAGGCAGAGAAACGAGAAACTGGGAGCTTATCAGTGAAAAGCGGAGTCGGCTTCTCTCTGTCCTTCTCTCCACTGATTTAAACACACCGTTTCGTTTCTTGAAACAAAATCTAAACCATTCCATCAGGCAAATCAATATGAGCCCTTGATTGAAAAATTCTCAGTTTCTCATTTTTTTCTCCCTCCAGCAGCGCTATTCAGGTTGAATTTTACGAAAGTCAGGCAATGGCGGACACAAGGAGCACAGTGGTGAGAATGAACAGAGGTCTGTACTTCACGAGGAAGAGACTCGGAGAGAAGGGGCTATGGCAAGGAGGAGGGAACTCAAGCTATGGTCAACTTCAAAGGAAGAAGATAGAGACACCCATGGCGGCGGAGAAGCAGGAAGGAGGCGAGCAGCCATGGTGAAGAAGAAGCACAGCTGAGGAAAGAGAACGGTGACCAGGATGAGCACGGTACAGAAGCAGGGAGATCGACAGTGGAGATGATGAAAAGACGAGGAGCGGCGGATGGAGGGAGGAGCACGGCGGCCGAGACACAGAGTATGGCGGATGGAGGAAATGACCGACGAGGTGACCCTGCCGAGCCCTAAACGCGAGTGATGTGTGCGTGGGTGTTTTTTAATTTTTGTAAAAAAAAAACCAAAAATTATTAAAAATACTTCACCATCAAATTAATTGCTGAAAATAAGTTAGGAAAGATTTAGGACATATTTAAAAATTTATTTTAAAAATAATTTTTATTTTTTAAAATAAGAGAATAAAAAAATTTATTTGATAACGTATTTTTAAAAAATATTTTAAAAAATAAAAAAAATATTATTTTGAAAAATAAAAAAAAAAAATAATTTTTAAGTGTTTTTTAATTATTGTTCTAAAAAATAAAAAAATGAAAAAAAATTTATTTTTATTATTTTTTATTTTTAGAACATATTCTACAAAACACCAGTTCTCAAAACAATAAAATAAAAACAATTTCAAACAAACTCCATAGTATTAGCTAGCAATAATTGCAAAGAATTAAATAATAAATATGTCTTTATTGGTGAAAGAAAGAAACATTGAACAAGGTCCCTTACCATCAATATTTCACACAAGCTTTCACTATCAATGTGATGTGTTACGAGATCCTTCATATTGACACTTAATACAAAGTTCTTCAGTATTAATATATCAATTTGAAATACTAAAAGTAAGGGTTTTCAATCATATACAACAATTCTTCTACTATATGTATTTAAACTTTAATTATGTATAAAAAAAACTTTTATTTATTCAAATAACATTTTTTGATATTCAAAAATTGTTTAACTTAGATAGATACCATATGTTATTATTCAAATATCACAAATGCATATTTGAAAAAAAAATTCATGAAAACACCAAATGATATTATGAAAATGTAAATGATTATTTTGAAAACATATATGGATATTCTAAATACTAAAAGTAGGGGCTTTTAATCATATATAGTGATTCTTCCACTGTATGCATTTGAATTTTAATTATATGTAAGAAAACTTTTATTTGTTTCAATAACATATTTTGATATTATAAAAATTCTTAACTTACATGGATGCCATATGTTGTTATTCGAATATCACAAATGCATATTCTTAAAAAAAAAAATCTTTTTTCATAAAAACATCAAAAAAATATTTAAAAATGTAAATGATTATTCTGAAAACACAAATAGATATTCTAAAAATGTAAATAGATATTTTGAAATGCAAATGATTATTCGAAAAATGCATATGAATATTTTGAATACTAGAAGTAGGTCTTTAATAATATGAAGCTATTCTTTCACTATATACATTTGAAGACCAATTTTATCCAAGAAAACTATCATTTATCCAAATAAAAACTTTTGATATTCTGAAAATTTTTAACTTAAAAAAATTCTAAAATACTAAAAGTAGGGGTATTCAGTCATCAGGACTATTCTTCCACTTTATGCATTCAAACTTTGATTATATACAAGAAAACTTTCATTTATTCAAATAACAACTTTTGATATTCTAAAAGTTCTGTACTTAAAAGTATTTTAGAATACTAGATACAAAAATCTTCAGTCATATGCAATGATTCTTTTATTATATATATTTAAATTTTAATTATATGCAAAAAAACTTTCATTTATTTGAATAAAAGCTATTAGTATTGTAAAAATTATAAACTTAGAAGTATTTTGAAATACTAGAAGCAGAGATCTTCCATTACATATAGGGATTCTTTCATTATATGCATTTAAACTTCAATTACATGCAATAAAACTTTCATTTATTCGAATAATAAATTTTAATATTTAAAAAATTTTTAACTTAAAAGCATTCTAAAATAGTAGAAGCGATGATCTTTAGTAATATATGTGATTCTTTCAGTATATGCATTTAAATTTAATTATATATAAAAAATTTTATTTATTTGAATAACATCTTTTGATACTCTAAAATTTCTTAACTTAAATGGATGGCATATATTGTTATTCAAATATCAAAAATGCATATTTTTAAAATCTTCCCTTTTTCATGAAAACACGAAAAGATATTTTAAAAATACAAATGATTATTCTAAAAATTTACTTATTTTTATAAAAATACCTATTGATATTTTAAAAATGCATATGAATATTATAAAAATGTAAATGGTTATTTTAAAAAAAATTCATTTTTCATAAAAATACCTATGAATATTCTAACAAACATACATCCTTAAAAGATTAAGCATGAGAAAATATTGGAGAGGAATCCAAAATATAAATTAATGAATAAGTTTATTAACAATAAATTAATACAATCTTTTACATCTCATATGCATTTTGTGGCAATTACAATTTATTAATACCAACTCTTATAACATTAAAGCAAGGCAAAAATTACCATCTAATACAAACAATTACATCTCATAGATGATTTTTGATATACAATTCATCCCTATAAGTTATTGCAATTAGAAAGCAATAAATTATATCTTATAAAAATTCTCTTTTGTAACTTGCTTTTGTCAAAAAGGTTCATGTTCAATTACATCTCTTTTTCATCCTTGCCCAACAATTATATCTATTTCTTCAAATGATCCATCTTCTTTATCAAGAAGAGGCTAGCTTCATTATTCTTCCCCAACACAACTAAGTTCAATCTTGATACAAAGTAATATTTGGTGAATAAAGAACTCATACCAATACAAATAAAGCAAAAAATTTAATATTAATTCATATGATTCATTTATAGTTAGATGCAATATGTTACAATAAACAAGTAAACCTGTAACTTAATTGTAATGTCTCTTTCTCTCTCTGAATCAAGCAGGTTGACCATATACTTATGCGCATCCTATTACCTTGTGAAATATTCTCACCCTACTAATCATAATTAACCAAGATAACTCCTGGTAATCCAAGACTTAACTCGAAAGGATGATTGCCAAGGTTTAATTTAAAAATAAGGGATCCTAAGTTTTCTCAATAAATAAGTTTATATTAATCAAAATCTTTCATATCCAATTAAAAATAAGTTATGGAAGTATGGGATACCTCAGAGGAATAAAAGAATTCAAAAATGGTTGAAAAACAAAACATGTGCTGTGATACAGGGCAATACGCTGCAGCTCGTGCACACTGCGCCACGGTGTGTTACTCTCTGTGCCACGTGCCATGGCTCAGGTGCCATGTACCGCGAGGTGTTGCATGAAATTTCTACTAATCTTGCTGTCATTTGACAGTAGAATCGGGAAACTTTTGACTCGCCCCGATTCTCCGTCCAACGTCGAATAATGTGATCTATGTGTCTACAAAAAGTTCTTTACAAAAACTAGCTAATGGCATAGGTTTTACTTCCAAAACAAGTCACTCTAGGAAGTTGGACACCCAAACACATTTTAACTACTTTTTTAACATTTTTACACAAAATGGGTCTCCAAAACCTTCAACAAGTACCAAACACTTTTCGAATACCTAGACCATGTCCAATAGACCTAGGACTACCAGTACAGCACGACACAAGTACTGAAACATCATTATAATAAAAATTCACTCCTCAACCTCATTTTATCAAAAATAGAAGGGGAACTAAATTGTCATTGCATCTTACCCAAATCATTCAAAACATGTTCAAATCATTATTTTTACACTTGCACTAGTATATTAGCCCTATAAACATATATATATATATATATATATCAACATACACAATGACTAAGGGCTCAAAATATAAATATGACATTTCCAACAACAAAATCATGCAAGTGTGATGGCATGCATCCTAGAATTAGCTATTCATATACTATTACACAATTAAATCTACTCTAAGGCATATAATAGGAATATGCTAATTCCTCGCCTCTTTAGCCTCTTCCCTCTCAACACCGAGCTAGCCTGTAAAATAGTAAATGAAAGGGGTGAGTCTAGCCACTCAATAACCAAGGATAAATCTACCCTATGCAATGATATATCAATTATAAACTAAATACATGCATAAAAAAATCAAATATGTAAAACATGCTGGCATATAACATAACTTGTCGATTATCATTAAATAATATCTTTAACTCTCATAGCTAGCTGCATTATCACTATATTCTCATATATGTGACATGACCCATACTCATGCAACTTGCCAACACTTAAAACGTGTGACATGTCATACATTTACTTAGACAATGATCAACCAACTTTATATCCTTCTTATTTCTTCAGACTGAAATTGTGGGCTATAACACTAATTAGAGCTCCGTTCATGTGACTGGACTATCCAAGTTCACCAATCGTGAGGTGTGACTCGGTTAAAGATTACAGGACTCACTCTCGGACCACAACTTCCCTCATTCTTGAATCCCTGAGGTGTCTCATACTCTAGGCTGTTCTTCTCATTGAACCGGTGGAGATAGCTAGGTTCTAGTCCCTCGACAAACTATGGGACAATCCCTCGATAAATAGTGGGACAAGGCTATGGCCCCAGTGCACCAAAGGGTAGCCTAAATACCATATGAATTTTCTCTACTCCCAATCCTTAGGCAAACTCCCGCTACTGATCATACCATAATCAATTACTCACTCGTTTTAACTTTTTTACTTCCATATACTCATTATTACAACAACCACATTGCGCTTACAATCATGCACTACCCAAGTATGTATTCTCATCATCTTCTCAACATTATTCTCATTGATTTCAAAATCCACTTCTCATTAACACACAAAGACCTCTACTCATCATCGCATTCATTTTTCAAAAACATAAGCATGCTCATAGTTAAAAATCCTCTTAACTTTGCATTTTGCATTTTGAGCCAAAATAGCATTATGGTTAATCAAATTTTCATACACTCATTGAAACTAATATATAGTTTTACATAAAAATCAAACTCATGCATATAACATTCACAATTCACATTCAATAATCAATTACAATCAATTAACATATAACTACCCAAAGTAGAGTTTCTCCTGGTTACCTCAAACCTTTAAGAGGTCAAAGGTTTACCCCTCAATTAACTTGCTTTCAATCTTGAATTTCCAATCCAATAGGTGACCAAGAGCTAAAGCTAAAATCAGCCATGTTGAATTCTATCAACATAACCAACGTAACATTTAAACCCCCAATCTCCACTTCTAAATTGCTCAGCATTCACTCTATAAGAGTTGGAGTCCATCCATTGAGTTTAATAATTACCTTTAGCTCCCAATAGCATTAATGAGTCATTAAATCTCCATTAATAGCATCACAAACTTTCAACCACCCATAATAAATGAGATTTTTAGATATTAATGGTGTCCAACAACCCAAGACATCAAAACTTATTTTACCTAGATTTAGATGCTCTAATGTACTTTCAAAATTTGAGTTAATAGATTCAGACCCATAACCTATGTGGACTGAAATTCCACTTTCACTATCAAACCCTAACCATAAACTCATAAATATGGAAGAAATGGAGAGATTAATGAGTGTGATGCTTACCTTAGGTGTTTGTAGCCTTCAAAATACTCCCAAAGTCTTCTCCAAATAAATCCTAGCAAAGCATTAGTACGTCTCTTCTTTCTCGCTTTTCTCTTCTTTCTATTTTTGTCTCATTTCGCGTCTGATAAACTGCAAAAAAATGGTCATGTGTCGCGGTGCATGGCATAGAGAGGTCCTTCTTCGCTCAGACTTCATGTCACGGCATATGGTACAACAACTTCAATTCTTCCTTTTCTTCTCCTTTTGATGACTGGGTGGCCCACCTCAATACCATACCCATAATTAGGGCTGACATACCATCAAATATAATTATTAGACCTTTCTGGCCACACACCACTTTAACTTACTTAATTACCCTAATTAGGTTTAATTGATCAGGGAATTAAAACTCGAGATGTTACACCTTATATTTCAGAAATTCCATGATAAAATCCTATTACATAAAACAAGCCACCCTCAACAAGAGAGTAAATGAAATTTTGCTTTATACCAAAATCTAATTAACAATTGCCTCAGCAAGTTATTCTCTCATATATGATCTTCAAAGCTTTTAAATTCTTCAAAAGGGCTCCTTTCAACATCTGAAGGGCAAAAGCCTAATCCTATCCAAAATTATTTTCATCCATCTTCGATCTCTCAATAATAATTCAAGTCCTCAATCTAGGCAATTTGAAAGCATGAAGCCAAAGCCAATGTGTATCCATTTTTTAATACAGTATCCCTGTTTTGATTGCTATGAGGTATGAGATCTCTTAATATTTGAAATCTGAAACAAGTGGCCAACATTCTTTAATCCACAATAGAAAAATGCAATAAAATTTGCTAGAGCAAAAAAATCCAAGATATACTTAGCCAAATTAACTACTTGCTGAAATGGGAAAAATTGTTATGATTAGAGAATCATTTGAGTATTATTTCTTAGGCAAGAATCAAGCACGACAAGAAGAGGCATATTTTCAAAATCACAGGGGCTATCTCTATCAATCTTGCCCATGCCAACACTCACAGACTTAGGCAACACTCTTGATGCATCCTATTGTTTTATGACCAAATCAATGTCCAATTTCTCCTTCAATGTCTTAACTGATGCTACTCTCACAATCTCTATAAAATCCTCTTTGATGGGTTGCTTCCTTGTGGATGTGTTGTAGCTTCTCGACAAGGCTTCTGAAGAATCAAAATGGGTCTTGATGTTAAAGATAGAGTATGAGGGGGATCCTTAAAGGTATAAAGTCAGGAGTTACAAGTGAATATTATGCCTCATCATCATTTGTCATTTCTGGAGATCACAATGTGTATGAGGGACCTTGTTTCAAGTCCTTATGAGCAAATAAAATTATAGTAAGGTTTTTTTTACAATTCTAAAAAAAATAGGGGTTAGTCATTTTAAAATTTTTTAATTTATATTTTTAAAAATTTAATTCTTTTTTAACAAACATGCTTAAAACTTGTCATGGCATCTCTCGGGGTTTTGCCATGGAAATCCTACAGGCAAAATTCACCATGATAATTGAGTCAGCTAGCTGATGCTATGCCAATTTGTCTTGTATTAACACTAATAAAAACTAGCAAATTTACAACTCATTTTTCACTTTATTATTTCAAAAAATTACCCTATTGCAATCCTCAATCACCTAAAAATACCACAAATCATCAATATATATTCATATAACACAAGAAAATGTTCAAGAATAGAAAACTCGCCATTTTACTTGACTTCTCCAATGCTTTGCCCATCTTCTTTAACAAATCTTTCTACCTAGAGAGAGACATAGCCTACAAAGCAACATGAACTTAAACAACCAAGATAGAAAACCAACAAAACCATAATCTTAAATACAAAATAACTTAGGTTGCCTCCCAAAAAGTACGAAGTTTATAATCTTTAGCCAAACTTTTCAAGTTATCAAAGTAGAATTTATTTGCAATTGTTGGGTATCATGTCACTTGAAAAACCTCCACAACAAAAGAATTCTTCTTGTATATTCTCTTTCTTTACTCCTTTGTGATTTATTCCATTTATCTCTTTAAACCCCTTGAATTTGGCGTCTTCTCCTATCTCCTTCATAATGATTTCTCCTTTATAAACATTCAATAATTTTAAATATTGATTATTGTGAATTAAATTGACTATTAACCTACAAGGAACCAAAACCCTACATGATTAAACTCATGAGAGTAATAGCTTTATAACTTGTTATTATTTTTTTTAAGTGATTATAAGGCTACCTCATTTATACCAAACAAAATTCTCTTTTCTCCATATGCTTATTGCATCATAGGAAAATGAAAAATAACTATTAACATACAAGGGAGCAAAATCCCTGCATGATTAAAGTCATGAGTGTAATAGCCTTATAACTTGTTATTGTTTTTTTTTAGTGATTACAAGGCTACCTCATTTATGCCAAACAAAATTTCCTTTCCTCCATATGCTTATTGCATCATAGGGAAATGAAAAATAACTATTAACCTACAGGGGATCAAAATCCCTACATGATTAAAGTCATGAAAGTAATAGCCTCTTAATTTGTTATTGTTTTTTTTTAAGTAATTACAAGGCTACCTCATTTATACCAAACAAAATTCTCTTTCCTCCATATGCTTATTGCATCATAGGGAAATGGAAAATAACTATTAACATACAAGGAAGAAAAATTCCTACATGATTAAAGTTATGAGTGTAATAGCCTTATAACTTGTTATTTTTTTTTTTTAGTGATTACAAGGCTACCTCATTTATGCCAAATAGAATTTCCTTTCCTCCATATGCTTATTGCATCATAGGGAAATGAAAAATAACTAATAACCTACAAGAGACCAAAATCCCTACATGATTAAAGTCATGAGAGTAATAGCCTTATAACTTATTATTTTTTTAGTGAGAAAAAAAATCAATGATACTTGGTTTTCAGACATTTATACACAAGAGTCAACTAATTCTTGTTAAATAAAGCTTAATTTATCATTTGGGCAAATGAAAAGTTTTCAATCTCCTCCAGGTGGTTATTGCACTATAGGGAGAAAGGATTAACAATTAGCCTATGAACAATCAAAACTAATACATGGCTAATATTTCACTTTCAAAATCAAAATATGTTATTTCACTTTCAACTTTGCTTTGTTTAAATGGTATTATTTTTTTCTTGTATTATTATTAAGAGTCAAACTTTTAGATGAGACTTTGCCAAAGTTTAGTTTAAATTATAATTTAACTTTTTCAAGAATACTTTTGGATCGTTTAACATTTAACAGGGACTCCGTCGAAATTTTTGTAAGCTTGTTAGCATGGAAAAGGCCAAAGAATACGCTTTTAGCTTAGTGCTTGAAAGAAGTTAAACCTCCCAACTTCAATTGTAAAGTAGTAATAATCCATAAACTCTATCACATTTTAGAAAGTTAAATTAAACAAATCTAGTGAAATAGATGCCAAATGAACAAATGCAAAATATGCATAAAACATATATGGTGGTTGAGGTAAATACAAGAAACAAACAAATTTTTTGAAAAAAATACAATTTCTAAACTTGTTGTGACCAAAAATGGTTTAGACATGACACATATCTAAACCGGTTTTAGTCATAACCTATTTAGATATATTCATATCTAAACCAGTTAAAACGTTCTAACAGGATTAAAAAATTATTTTTTAGGAAAAAAAAAAGTTGATATCATTTATGGAGCCCTTATCTAAATTAGTTACACAATCGATTTAAAATATGCATATTCTAAAATGGTTGTTTAACTAGTTTAGAAAGTAGTTACTGGTTTGTATAATCTTTTTGGTACTAGTATGTTTAGCCACTATTAATACTAACCCAAAAGGTATACACTAACAACAAGCATAACCACCCATATTCATACAACATATCATATTACTTATCATTACCCAACATCACACATTTACATGATTGACCTTTTTTCAAAAACATAAAAGGTCAATCAACCAAAATGCCTAAGCCAACAGTAAGGGCTATAAAGTGGCAAATGGTTAACAAGTTACAATCAATCCCTATGTTGGTAAAATATACATTCAATTACACTACAAAGTACTAGAGACTTTACAAACTACAGAGTTATAGTTTTTGGCCTCAAAAGCTCCCCCTTTTCCCTTCGCCTTATTATCTCCTAGGAAAGTGTTAACAAATGGGAGTTAGATTATACAATTTCAATAACCAAGCAATTTAATTAAAGCATATTAATGTGTGGCATTCACAATAAGCAAAGCCTAATTATCACATAAGGCAATTCACGTATTATCCTCAATGCATCACTAAGCAAGAATCTACATAATCAAATGCAATCACTTTATTTCTCACCTTATATCATTTGATTGAACCCATGAGCTACTACTCATATAAGACCAACTCATGTGATTGGACAAGTCTCGCTCTCTAATTGTAAAGGGTCACCTGATCATAGGTTTTTACACTCACTCTCAAACCATAAATTCCCCCTTCTAAAATTATAGGTTGTCATAATCACTTGATCCACACTATCCCTTGTAGGAACTAGTGATACTAAGCATCATGCCCAACTAATGCCATACCCATATATTAACGACAATACTAAGCAAATGTATTTAATAAATATGTCAACCAATATATGCAAACTCAATGGAAGCCACACTATGGATTTCTAACAATAACCTCTACTAACACTTAAGTGAACTCTTACTCATCTATGATCATGTAACTTCGATGTATAAATGCAAAGGCATACTCATTACCTCAATAATTCAATATTTCCATAATCCATGAACTTACATGCATTGCTCAACAAGTAAATCATCATATCTAATCCAAACTTACAATTTCATGGTCACAATAATCAATACATTGTCGATTCAAACTCGTCAAATCTGTAATTATGTAATGACAAATATTCCCACTAAGCATAACCTCAACACAAACAGATAAGTTTTACAACTAATTGTAATAGCCATTAAGGCAACATAGTCTTACTTATGTGGCCATCACTTATACCATATCATCAATAACAATATAGATTTATAATTACCAAATACAATTAAATACTAAAATTAAGTTCTCAGTTACCTCAACTCTTAGGTTTACTACTCCTAAGAGTGTAATTTAGATTTTCAAGAAAGATTTTCAACAACCCGACAAGCTCTAAGCAATCAATCTACAGATTAAGGTCAACAGACATCATTAATGACTAATTGTCATTAATTAACTATTGATCAAGATTAAATCCTAATACCCTCTCATTAAGCATAATTAAGCAAAACTAACCTTAACACTTACTTCCATTAGCTTATTTAACTTTTATTGAGTTTAATAAATACTGTTAGCTAATTTCATTGGCTTAAACTTGATTAGTCAATATTAGGGTTAATTTTAAACTTCTCATTAATGGCATTTAATGCTTCTAACTACCTAAAATAGAAGTAAGACACTTGAATAACTCTTATTAGACTTCACCGAAGTCATTAAAGTTGCTGAACTTAATCCTAGGTTTGAACATCAACTCCCCCAATCACCAAAACTAAAAAAGAGATGCATGGAGAGGTAGAAGAAGAGGAAAGGAGACTTATCCAATGATTTGAAAGCTTCAAACTACTTCCATAGACCTCCAACATGCAACCGTAGCAAAGCACCATTACCTTCTCTTGGCCTCTCAAAATCTCTTTTTCACTTGCATTTTCGTATAGCAAACTTAGGATTTAAAATCCCATTGTGTCTATTCCGATAGATGGCCCAAAATGGACAACACCATTTAAGCTCGATAATTTGAGCCTAAAATGACCCAATAGCCCCCTAAACCCTATTTTAAACCCATATAGATTCAATAGACTCAAATGGCTATCCAAACTTCCTAATTAACCTTCATTTATCTTAATTAACTAATTAAACCCCTTGATTAACTAATTTGTCACTTAGATTAAATTTTTGGTATGTTATAATAAATAATTGCAGCAACTTCAATAATATGATATTTCCTACAACAAAAACAAAATTAAACTTCTTTTTTACTAGAAAAGACAAAATTAAACTTCAATAGCATCAAATAACTGCCTCAACTTCAATAATATGTTAGTTTCTTAACTAATTTAAAAATTTAATGCTCATCAAATATCGAAAACGAAATCAAACAACTGACAAGATTTCTTAAAATCTTTTTTAGGCATTTTAAAATCTTTGCATTTGAAAGTCAATTATACTTGGCGGCACAAAGTTGAAATATTATTATAATTTAGAAATTATTAAAAGTGGGTTCACTGGGCCAAGCCTGCATAGGTCATAAATCTCGTGAATTGGAAAATGGGCTCGTTCAATGAGTTTATCTTGTTTTGGATGTTCAAAGTTCAAACACCCACCCCCCAAAAAATTGTTTTATGGTTCCATTAACTTAAACTATTTTATATTTATGTTATCAAAATATTTAAAAATTAAACTTATTAAATAATTTATTAAATCATAGGAAACTTGATTGCATTTAACTTAAAATGCTCATATATTTTTGATATCCTTGTATGGATTTTCGATTCCTCATTTAAAAAATTTCTAATTATTTCTACAGTATTTTTCTTTCCCAGTAAAAATTATAAGTTAATGAGGGATAACATTATATAAAAATAAATAATGCATCATTATAATCCTAAATGACATTTATTTTAAAATAAAATTAATTAAAAATTGAAATTTTATTTTAAATAACATGACGAAATGTAATATATTGGATATGGGATTTATACTCCCTCGTTGGATATCAGGCCCACTATTTTTTTTTTTTTGATAGATTATTCAATGTGGGTGAAATTAAAACGATGTGAGAAGTCCTATGTTAAATAAAGTTAGACTTAATAAATAATAGGAGTATATAAATACAATAAATGATCCAAAAATTTGAGTCTTGATATATTTTTTTTGTTACCCACAAGTGTTTTCTTATTAGAGGCAATTCTATTTTGGTACTATTGGGCATTAATTATAGACACATTTCCTAGCAATGATTCAAGCCTTTGTTTGTTACTTGTGAATGATTAGTTCCTTCTACTAGACCCAACCCCGATTAGTTAAGCCTTAAGATTTAGGATGTGGTGTCCTCATAAAATGACATATCATCAATATACATTAACAAAACTCATAGAATTAACCTGATTGGTCAAAAAAATCTTCATTCTAATTGGTTGATAGACTTTGATCTTCCGTAAATATTTTACCCTGATTGGTTGATTTCATTTACTTTCAATGTTCAATGTTTGATCATGCATTCTATTTTTTTTCAATTTCAAATTTCAAATTCAAATTGTAAATCACCACTTGGGATGAGAGCATTAACTAATTATGCTTTCTCCATTTATGGGCTTGTCTATCATGCTTCCCCATGGATGTTTTCTCTATGTAGTGACGTTTAGAGCCCTTTTTTCAATGTTTCTATTCTTGAGTTCCAGTACACATGGAGAGTGAGGAAGTGTTTCTATTCTCAAACGCTCCTGTTTGAATTCAAGCTACTCAGGCATTGAAGTGTCGAAATGTATATCAACTATTTTCGAAACCCATTGACCACGAATAGGGGACGAAGATTTTGTTCGTGGATGTAGCCACTCTTCTAAATGGTGAGATTACACTATCGCCTCTTTTTTTTCTTGGAATTTACTCCTCAATATTCAAGTAGTTCTTTTCCTATCAATGTGATGCATTCTTTCAAACTCTCACTCGTGCTTCTTTCATCATCAAACAATTTTTTGGATCTAAAGTCGAAGGATGTCAGTTT
The DNA here is from genome assembly GCF_029017545.1 of Prosopis cineraria. Classification (NCBI taxonomy): domain Eukaryota; kingdom Viridiplantae; phylum Streptophyta; class Magnoliopsida; order Fabales; family Fabaceae; genus Prosopis; species Prosopis cineraria. The sequence goes on from NW_026555332.1 coordinate 38,175,298, forward strand.
GTGTTTGTCCATTTTCTCTCAAATAGCAGGTTTTCCTCATTCATTCTTTCATTTCTTATTCCTAGAATTATTATTTTATTTTCCCTTGTAATTTCTAACCCTGAGATCCTTCTCTTCCCTCTCCTCTGTTTAAGGGAGTAATCCTTTGTCATTATCAAATAAATAGGTTTTTCTCATGGATTGTTCCTCCTATTTTTCCAATTACTTTATACCTTCTAAATTTTTTAATTTTGTGGTCTCTGTTCTGATCTTTCATACAAAGGTTTTTGAATTTCAAATGGACTCACATTAATTTGAATAAGCTATAATGACTTTCATTAATTGGCTTTTAATTTTGGTCTTCACAATTGTACTTTGATTTTTTTTGCGCTTTTCTATAGGTTGATTGGCTGAACCTATGGTTTATGTTAGATATTCGATAAGAAATTTTCTATTCAGAGAAGTTCTCTTCCTAGGATGTTGAGATTGATTCAAAAAAGTAGGATCATTATCCAAGTATATAGAAGCTTGGGCATTGATGGATCTTTAGAAGGATTTACAAGATGAAAAGGTAAAAGCTACATAATGCCAAGAGGACCTTGACATCTCATTACATAAATGCTTATGAATAGGTAATTTGAGTACTAACCAGTATGAAGGTTTATAATTTAAGGTTAGCTCACTTTACACACACACACACACTAAACTTTTATGCCCTCAAAAGGAGTTCTATTTGCCTCTTTTATGCCTAAAAAACTTAAACTGCTGCATCATAGTGGGCAAGGGCAAGGACAATAGTAGCCAATTAAGGCATTCAATCTTTTAATAAATTCAATTTTGGTATTTGATCTTCTAATAAATTCAATTTTGATATTCAATTTTTGGTAAATTACTTGCACAATGTGGTTCCTTTTGGCTCTCCATGTGTTTGAGAGAAGTACCCAATGTGGGTTTATTTCATAGTCAATCTATTATGTGCTCTTTGTTATTACAGATTTTTATTTTCTAGATGGAATCTGAACGTTTTACTCCCCTAAAACATCTTCAAGAATGAAAGCACAGTATTTGCAGACTTGGTACATCGAATAAGAAAGAATTGGAACCTTTGAGAGTACATAACATGTGCTACATATCTATGTGACAAGTTTTTGATATATCAATATAAATATAAATTTGAATTTTAAGACTAGTCTAACTGTTAAGTCTAATAATATGATTATTTTTTATTTATTATTATGCAAGGAAAATGTGTTGGCTTTATGGTAAAAATTGTAAAAGTAAATGGTTATTAAGTATAAAACATAATATACAATGGTTATTAAATATTGCAAAAAAAATTAAAGGAAACACTTTTTGTAATTGTTGCCTATTAAAAAAAAAGGGACAATTTTTAAATGTTATGAAAAAAGTTATCTTATAAGCAACAGTTTTAATGTTACCTATTTGAAAAATATAATTTAACAATTTAAAAGTGTTTCCTATTTTATGTTAGGTAACATTTTTCATTTATTGTCAAATATATATTGCTTAAAGCAATAGCCAATTGCAACACTTATAAAATGTTGCTTATTTACATATTAGACAACACTTCCAGAACTTTTGCAAAGTGAAGTATTACTAGAAGCAAAAAAAATGTTATAGTGCCTGTTTTGTAAATTGATTGGTGGGCTGTGATATTCTGGTTTTTTGGTTGTTAGCTTCGATGCAAGCTTGATTTATGGGTTTAAGCTAGATGGTTGGACAATAGCGTCCGCTTGAATGAGATTTCTAGATTCAAGCTTACCGGTCTTTTGCGATGACCTAAGTCTGGGGTGATTTATGGGTCTTTTGCAATATTATAAATAAATATATATATATTAAATAAAAATAATATCATAATTCCATGGATATACCAAATACATTTTTAAAATCCTATATCCATCTCCACTTTCATATCCAGATTCATTTCTACCAAAATCCCTTCCATTGTACCAAACAAGCCCTAGGGTACTTGTTTCCAACTACATTAAGACATATATATCTCTTATAGATTATTTAATCTATAACAAATTCTTGTTATTAATATTATTAACGTATTAAAATTTACATGTCTTGCTTTAATTGGATAAAAGTACATTAAGTGTATAAAACTAAATATATAAGTCCTGCCCTTTCAGTAAATGATCTTTCAACTATTTATTGGATTATTAGTATTCTTATTTTAATACTAGTTATTATTTATAAATATTTCTTTTTTACACACACATTAAACATATTATTTTTGTTCATATTCTTTTATTTTTCTCGCTTGAAGAGTGTGTTCGAAAAACTAAGTCAAAAGCAATGATCGCTGAAAGCTTTTTTTTTTTTTATTTTGAGATAGAGGCATCAACAACTTGAAATTACAAGTAAAATTGAATCCATGACTTTTCATTTAAAAAAAAAATTAGTGCCACTGAGTTATGAGACATTTCCGAGCTAAAAGCAATTTTAAAGGCAGTTGGGCAAACACAGACATAATAGTACTAGTTTTACCATTGGACAAGGTCCTGTGTTGATAGCAACGTATAATTCCCTCTGCCCTCCTATATTCTGCGACTCTCTTATCGTCTCCGTAAATGCCAAACATTTATTTTGATGATTTACACTTCTTTTTCAACCGTCGATATTGTTTTCTATGTTTAAACATCAAACATTCAAACTCATATTTGTTAAATTTTGATTTAAATTTAAGCGAGGAAAAAGAAGTAGAGGTAAAACATGAATCAATTTATTCACTTTACTTTTAAAACCAGGAATGAGTGATGACTGCTCTCGTTCTAACATTATAATCAACTTTGAATGGAGTAAAATTAGCAGATCTAATTTATAATTAACCATATTTTCTTATCCATAAGATCTAGATGAATTTTAATCTAATTTCAAATACTCATGGTTATATAAATTATTGATACATACCATGAATTTTGTAATGTTTCAACGTTCTATTAGTGAACTCAAGTTATTGGGTTCTTTATGGTTTTGTTAGAAACTACGAGGTCTTATCGCGTCAAATCAAACTTTACTTCTTTTTTTTTTTTGACCAGTAATCAAACTTATCTTACTCTATCAAATTTATGAAACAGGCCATTTAACAGCAATACTTTTCCCCCTATGGTTTTTGCCTGAAAAATTGAAATATAAATTGAAGCATCTTCATAACCGTTAATATGGTTTCCTTGCTAGCTTTATACTCGTCCAAAAATAATTATAAAAATAGAAATTAAAAAAAACTTTATATATCATATCTGAGGGATTATTTTGCAATTAAACCCATCATTCAATTGCTCGCTTTAATTTCATGGCATAAACTACTTAATTACGACCGCATTTCGAGAAAGAAAAGGATTAAACACTGAACACAAACCTTAAATTCAAATTGCGGGGGCAGCAGAAAAAGCATGCTTATCTCAACCGTGGTGATAGGCTTTTGATTTGCTGCATTTTAAAGACGTTGAAATAGATTTTACATATGCATGGTTCTGGGTTTGGGGACCTAAAGAAACGACAAGAGATCATATACTATATATATAGGGGTTAAATAAGAAGAAAATGAGGATGAATAATATAGTAATAGTAATGGTAGGAGGTGAAATGCACAGTATATATAGAGTAAGATGAAGTTTTGCATGTTACTGTTCTCGCCCATTACATAAAATACTTTGCATGCAAATGACAATAAATAACAAACACACAAAACAGTAGGATCAGAACCCAGAATTTGCAGAACAGAGCAAGTAGGCCCTCCCACCCAAAAAGCTACAGCATAAATATAATTAAACAATTATGGCTTCCCAATTCTCTCTGTATCTATCACCACCCAACCAGCTCGAGAATTGAGTCATTCCATCATAATGACCAAAGGGTTATATCTATGAGGCAAAGCAAAACAGTAATACTGAGATGCACAGTCAGCCCCAGACAACCCTATACTTTATATTCTACTGGTCCATAAGATTAAAAGCAAGCCATCTATATAGATCCCTGGCTATCTTTTGCTATTTAGTTGCATTCTGATTCTTTTGCTGTGGGTAAACAGATTTATATGTATGTACTAAGATTAAGATGAGAGCCTCATACAATTGCTAGTCTGCATTAATATTTAGATTAGATGAACATGGGAGGGAGGTGATAAGATAGAGTACAGAAGCGATGTGCAGAGGAGGGAGAATGCGATTGTAAAGAAGGACAGTACAAGAGACAAAGAAAAGGGTAATATTGTGTGTGCGGGGAGCGGGAGAGAGAGAGGCAGTTCGGATTGAGAATTAGTGTGAAAGGCACGAGACGTGAAGAGACCAATAAATGAGAGAGAGAGATGTGATGAGGCTCATGATAAGCCTCATCATCGTCACGTCGTTTTTCATTTCCTACTCCCAAAAATCTCCCAGAATTCCACGCTTCCTTTCTCTCTCCTCTTCTCTACATGCTTTTCTCTTTTGCCCCTCTCTCTGACAAGGCTAGTCAACCTCAAGTCCGTTTCACTTTGTCCCGTATTAAACCAGCACCATTTCATTCCATCTTTCCCCTCTCTCTCTCCGCCCATATGCTAAAGTGATCAATCCCCATCTCTGAATGTCTGAGACACAAAATACCTCACAATTTCAGCTCAACCGACTCGTTTTTCAACAATGGGATTTTCTTTATTAGCATCAATTTTTGCTATATATAAGCCTTGTCTACTTTTTTCATTCATCCAACTGGGGGTTGCCATTTTTTGAATCACACTTCACAATACAAAACCTTGCATGCCTCCATCTTTTTCAACTCTCCCCACCCTTTTCTTCTACTCCCTAACCCTAACAAGGCAAGATAAGATCAGAAACTAGTGTTGGCTGTGGCTATTCTTTATTGTAGCAGCTTCATTGATCAACAAAACCCTAGCTTTTTTTTTTAATAGTTATAGCTATCAAGATGTGGATGGTGGGTTATAATGAAGGGAGTGATTTCAACATGCCTGATCATGCATTCAATGGAAGGAAGCTCAGGCCTTTAGTTCCTAGGCCACTGGCTTCACCTATAGCTCATCATGCTACAGATTTCTTTACACAGTGTCACAATCTGGGTAAGCTCGTTTTAACCCTTCTTCCTCATTATATCATTATGTTCTTCAATTCTTTGTCTTACTTCTCTCTTGGTGTTTCTGTTAAGTAAAAAAGTTGTTGTTTTTATTAGCATCAGTGGTAGATCAAAGCAAGAGACCAGAATTCAACAATACTCCACCAGTTGTGGTGAGCACAAGGTGGAATCCTACCCCGGAGCAGCTGAGAGCTCTGGAAGAGTTATATCGGAGAGGGACAAGAACGCCATCTGCAGAGCAAATTCAGCATATCACTGCACAGCTTCGCAGGTTTGGGAAAATTGAAGGGAAGAATGTGTTCTATTGGTTTCAGAATCACAAAGCCAGAGAGAGGCAGAAACGACGCCGTCAAGTGGAATCAGCTGCTGAGGGTCACACCTATGATCTTGATGCTCTAGAAAAGAAGGACTTAGGTAAAAACCACATACAGTAATTAGCCTGTGATTGACCATTGATTCAAAAGACACAAAAGAAGAGAAAGCGGGAAAGAAAAGAGAGGTTTCTGATGCTTTATCTTACCACGCATGGCTTCCACAGTGGCATTTTTTGTTTGCTTGAGATCTGTATCAAGTATTCATTTATCGCTTTTTGAATTTTTTTTTTTCCATTTGTTTTCATGCCAATTGTTGCTTGAAAATCTAAAGGTGTATTCTTTTTGTTTCTTTTTGTCTACAGGCGCAAGTAGGACAGCGTTTGAAGTTGAACAGACCAGCAAGAACTGGGCACCCTCTACAAACTGCAGTGCCACTCTTGCAGAGGTCCATTCTTTATCCTCTCTTGTCCTTGTCCATTGGTCATAAACATAGAGAGACCAAAACTAAACCTTTCTCTTTTGTCAACATGAAACCCCTTTTTAATCCCCAAAAGTTCATAAGATCCCATTAAGCAGTGATTATTTGCATATGATTACAAGAGATCAACGACTTGATGTAGGAATATTATACAAAAGTTATGCACTCACAGCACAGCACAGGTCTAGCCAGGGAAAAAGGACCCTCCCAGCAAAAGCTTTGTTTGTTGGGAAATGAAAAGGGTCTAAAAAGGCTGCATTCCTTCCTTTCTGTCGGGGCTGCTGTTATGAAAAACTTAGCCTAGGGTTTTGTGTGCTTTTGCTTATTCATGTCATTTAGGTCCGTTTTCAACTCTTTTTTTTTTTTGGCTTCTAGGGGTACCCCTATAATATTCCATATGGAATTGAGCACCCTAATTTGACTTCTCAATTCTCTCTCACAAACCCCCCAACTATGTACTTTTATTTGAATGGCAACTTGGAGTGCCCAATTGAAATTTGTGCCTTCCAATGCCTTTAACTTTTTTTCCAGTTTGGTTTTCAAAGCATTCACATACATACAGCTGAGTTTTTCCCATGTGTTTGTTTGCATGTCTTCAATTGAAATTTTCAGGAATCTGTCTCAATACAAAGAGCAGCAAAAGCAGCAGCAGCTGCAGCAGTTGCAGAGTGTAGAACAGATGGATGGGTTCAATTCAATGAAGGAGAATTACAACAAAGAAGAAACTTTATGGAAAGGAATGCCACGTGGCAGATGATCCAGCCATCTTGTCCTCCCCCTACAGCTGCTGCTACCACTGCTCCCTCTACAACTAGCAATATTGCTACTGATACAGTCACAGGAATGGACCCAAAGCTCTCCAAGAACCATTGTGATCTGAGCTTTTTCATTTGTCATCCTCACAACACACAAAATGGTGTTATCCACTCCAACCGTGGGATCCTCAGGGAAGAAGATGATCTCAACAACCATGTGGAATCCCAAACCCTACAACTTTTCCCACTGAGGAGTGGAGGAGATGGCTGCAATAATAACATTAAGCAGAAGGAGACAGAGATTTCAGTATCCGCCATGGATTCCAACTTGACCCCAAGCCAGTTCTATGAGTTCCTTCCATTAAAGAACTAAATTTATTTCCATCCCTGTACAATATAATGATGGGGTTGTGTGTCTTGATATTTTGTAGTTTAGTTTGTTTGAGAATGGTACTACACTGTACGATGCTATATATTGCCAGTCACGATCTTATATGGTTTCAAGGAATTGGTGCTGCAAATATGAGACTGAGTTTGAATGAAAGCATATTTTTCCTTAAAACGCATTTGAACTATGTTTATGGAATCGAAAAGAAGTACTTAAATTCAAGATCATATATAGCAGATCAGTTTAGGGTATGTAGAACTTATTGAAGTAATTTGATGCTGCTAATGCCACATGTGGGTTGTGAATGATAAGAGAGATAAAGATAATATGAAGAATGTAAAAGGAATCTGATGTGAGGGTTTGATGGGGGACATAAAAGAATCTGAAATTGGAACAAGATGTGACAGACCTGGATAATGAGGTAACCATATTATATGAATCTGGATCGGAGAATGCTCATGTTCATTTATTGCATACTTCAAAAAATAAAAAATAAAAATATCCCTAGGTTATTTTATTAATATATAATTGCTGTGATACTGATATGTGCGGTACATTACATTAAATTATCATTTCAAGTGGAGTAAATATTTCTCTGCAGTTTTATGACAAAGAAGAAAGCGCGTCAATGCAAAAGAAGGTAACCAAGCCAGGAGCATTTAAAGTAAAGCTTACGAGTTTAATTGAATTATAGAAAGCAAAGAGCTTTTATATATTACGATATACAAAAGATTTAGTGAAGCTAAAAATATGCAGACAAGCTACATGGTTGATGTGTGTCGTTCATTAAGTGGTATCCATTTTCAAACAAGCTTATTATGGCTAAGAATAAGACGTATCAATGAAGAGGCGTGAAGATATTGCCACAATGTTCTCACAAGAAACATTGAAGCTGAGAGTACTGATGAGGGGACCAGATTAATATTTGTACCTGAGCATATCAGAAGATGACTCAGGATTGTATATTTTTTATTTTTTATTTTTTTATTTTTTGGTTGCCCTGGCGCAAAGAAATGCAAAAGCTGATTCATGATTTTAGCCATGCATTTTCTGGTTTGGTTCACAGTACTTGATGAACCGATCTATTATTAATATTCTGGACATCATGTTGAGTGAATAGTTTTGCAGCTTTCCTCTAGACCCTCGTCACATCCAAAAAGCTTTCGCTAAATCTATCAAATCACATTGTTATTCAAGCAACCATTCACTCGTACATTCATACCTAGAAAGAGCGATACAAACAAGTGAGACTCTTTATTACTTCTTTCTACACTCATTTTCTCTCTCTCGTATCTCTCTCTATTATATGTGTAATCCATGCGCTGCTAGTATGTCATATCTGACTCAAATGCTACAGTACTCGTTGTTAATTAGAAGACTAAAGGGAGGTATTTTCTTCCTGTGGTTTGATAAATCATTTGAACTTAATCATGAACTGACCCAGTGCTGCAAAAAGGTTAACAGGCATTTATTATGAGAAAACGAAGGCATGTAAATATTATTAGCAAAATGGCTACTAATGTTAAATATTTTATTGCTCTTGTCTATTTATTTCAATTCAAATTAGATATTCTAATATTCACGATGTCAATTTGAATAATTAAATATTCTTAGTGTGTCCCGCAAATCAGTTGACGGTGTCTTAGTTTAGGGATTTACTCTGTCTAAATTCATTAATTAATAGGGGCACAAATTATAAGCACACAATATTTTGAGAAAACTGGTCTAATCTCGCTCTTTGAGATTCCCTGACCAGTGGTGGCGATTCTTTAGTTGTCAATGTCATCATTGTGCCTGTTAATTTGAAGATTCCCTCACATACTAGCTTCTTCTAACATTCTTCTATGATTTCAGTTTCTATATTTAGATCATGAGAATTGAGGAACTCTGTTACAAATCATCTAACAATGATGGAAGGTATTTGAAGTCTTCCGGCTTCCGCTATATATATCTCTAGGTTGTAGGAATTATATATGGCTTATTTAATGTAAAAATTGTCTTACGACTATAGATCTAAAGTAGAATGACGTGTTTTTATTTACCTTCGGTACTTTTTACAGTGAAAGAAAACGGAAGAAAGGTAGCTAAGTTCTGATGTGATATAGCATGCATTGTCTGAGAGTCTGAGAGATAGGTTGTGTTGGAGGTATGACTATTGAAGCTGGTAAGGGGCATGGCGTATGGTTTTGGTGTAGACGTGTACGTGAGACTAGTGAGTCACAAAAAGGGTATAACACAACCAGAAAAGCAACTGACTTTCTTCTGATTGGTCAAAGAATTTAAATGTGAAACGATCACGGGGCTGTTTAGGGTTTATGAATATATAAGACAAAGAGTACCTTGCGCTGGGTTTTCTGGATTTACAAATAATAATTAATTAATCACACGTAGCCATATATCCGTACTCCAATAGCATCACCTTCAGAGGTACAGAAACAAATATGATTTCTGAGTTCTGACCTACCTCTTTATTATACAGTTATTAGTTTATTATTTAAAAAAACACACACAATTTTTTATTCTTGTAATTTTATTGAGTTTTACTTTTAATTTTTATAATTTTTTTAATATTTTTAGTCCCTATAATTTAAAAAAGATTAAGTGATCTTTGTTTTTCAAGTTTATATAGTTTTCATTTTTTAGTGGTTTTAATATCTATAAAGACTAAAAATATTAAAAAAAAACTATAGAGACTAAAAGTAAAACTCAATGAAATTATAAGAACTAGATATTATGTTTTCCTTTGTTATTATTGCATAATGTTATCGCTGTTTTAAAATAATTATATCACTTGCTTCAAAACTAGAGTGAGCTTTTACTATTAAGTTCCACCTATTTTTTCTTTTCTCAGTTTTCACTTAAGTGCAGCTGAACATGTACATGCCTCCCATTGAGAATTATATTTAATCGTTACTGTATATATATATGTTGTGTGTGTGTCAAAAGTGTGTGTGTCAAAGTCCCACATTGATTAAATGAAGGACTATATATATATTAAGGAATGTAGTAGGCTAGTAAAATGAGCTTGGAGAAGAAGTGGCCTCGCGCACATGAGACAGGCCAACACAGGGCAATTGCAGTTGAAATTAGCCGATTCGCCCCCCTGCACGTGAGTTCAAGAGGCACTAGGTTATTTTTACAAAAATAATTACATAAATAATTATTTTTAGCTTACCCGAAAACCTTTGCTTTTGTTGTTTCGAAACGTCTCCAAATTAGCCAATTTTGTTAGTTAATATCTTAAACATTTTGTCTGCTGACATTTCCAGACAAAGGCTTAATTGTGATTTACGTTTGCGTAACCCCCCAGACAAGTGTTTAAATGTGATTTATGAGAGTATAACTGAAGCTTTAATCCAATGATTATGGGCAAACGTTCATGTCTCCATCTTCGAGCTATATATAGCCATGGGTGCAAACAGAGCAAGTCACCATCCTCTTGAGTTTTCGGGACAATTTTCTCCTCCCTTGCTCGTCTTACTGTGTTTTAGTTTCTGCTATTCTGTTCCCTTGCTCCATAAGAAGTGCTTGTTTAATCCTGTAGATTTGCCAGTCCGTCGTTCCAGTGTGCCAGAATAGTTTTTAAGGACAGTGTCCTTTTGAGTACAACTCAAGCAGTTTGTAGCTCGTTGTTCACATTTACCGCCGATGCCGCCAACAATATATAGGTCTTGAACTCAAAATTTTTGGTTAAGTTAGATTAACCCTGTTACTATTCTATCTAAGTGTCAGTGGTAAAATGTACAAGACTTCGAGGATAGGAATTACGGTTTCAAGTCACTCCCACAATTTTATTTATAAATCACTTTCACTATATTTTAATGAAATAAAAAAAATGTTAAACCCAATTAACTCTGCCTTAAAATTTAATAAAATTCCACCTCTATCCTTAATAAGAATAAAAAATTATTTTTAATATTTTCTCTAACATTTAATATGGGCTGAAAAATAAAGATGAACCTAGAAAATAAAGAAATATATTCTATAAATAAAATTAAAATTAATCTTCTCTCTTTGCCTTATAAATAGGGTCAGGAGAGTAAAAATAGGAGGAAATCCAGTGTTTATTATTTATATTTGAGAGTTTTCTTGTATTGAGATGCCTATCCCTAAATTTCATTGTAATTTTTTTAAGATTAATCCGAATAAATATATGTAAAAATATGACATGCTTTACTAACTATGTTCCTTATTTAATGCGTCTAAAAATATCACCAGATAAAAAATATTATTAAATATTATTTTGAAAATTTAAAAAGACAAGCATATGAAACAATTTTTTTAGAAGACAAATATAATGAAATAAATGAGATGAAACGGGGTATATGTCAAATTAACAAGTCGGCTTTAGTAGTTTTCTTATGAACTGGGATGTAACATAAAATCAATTATTTTCTTGGCCTGAAATTGATAGTGTAAGAAGAAAAACGAGAAAAATGATGAATAAATAAATATATGAAAGAAATGAGAGTTGACTAGGTTGGCATGGCATTAATTGGAGAGATGAAATGATGAATAAGAATGAAGGAGGGGGAAGAGAAAGTATAAATGAAAGGCAGTTGCGAAATTGACTTCGGGCACTGCCTGCCTCTGCAGATATAATCTTCCCAACACAGACAATTTAAGATTCTGTCAGTTACATGTGCCGTTTGAAGAATATAAATATCCTCCACATATTCATTTTATTATTATTATTTTTAAAAAAATTTACTGTTAATCTAGCCTTTTGAAGAGAGACACGTACCGGTTCATACAAACAAACATGCCAATGCTAGTTCTAACCCAATATCTCTTTTAATCCAGGAGAGGAATGGAGTATTGTCACCAAAACAATTAGCCATTGATATTTTTTAGATAAAAGTATAAATTTATCTTAAAATTTTTTTTAAGGGCTCTTGATATCCTTAATTTTTTTTAAGAGCAATGTTACCTCATAGCTCTTTAAAATGATATAATATTGTCTTGTCGTTAATTGTTTTGTTTGACGTAGCTACAAGGTGGCATTTTAAAAAAAATAAAAAAAAGTAAAGGTATAAATTTATTTTAAAACTTTTCTTCTAAAAATGTTTGGTATCCTCAACTTTTTTAGGAATAATGTTGTCATAAAACTCTTTAAAATGATGCAATGTTGCTCTGTTGTTAAAGTTAATTGTTTTGTTTGACTTTTTAAAAAAGAAAAGAGCTATACTTTGTTGTCCTCATCAGATTATTATTCTTCATCCACAATACTAAAAAAATACAAAATAATTCAAAATATTAAGATGAAAAATTAAATTCAGATTTTCAACATAAAAAAAATCAAGAAAACAATGTAACCCAAATTTTCAATATTAAAGAACAATCAAAGAGGGGGATGATGAACCAATTACTGTGAGCTAGTGAGAGATGTGGATAATTGTTTTTTGATATTGTAAATCTAGGTTTGATTTTTTTTAATTGTTTTGTTATGTTAAAAATTTGAGTTTGATTTTTTATCTTAGTGTTTTAGGTTATTTTGCATTTTTAATATTGTGGACGAAGAAGAAGAAGCCGATGAAGATGAAGTATAGGTCTTTTTTTAAAATTTTTTTAAAAATATCACGTGTCAAATGAAGTCAAATAAAATAATCAACTCTAACAACAGGATATCATTGCACTATTTTAAAGAATTTTAGGGCAATATTGTTCCCAAAAAAGTTGAGGATGCTAAGTGTTCTCAGAGAAAAAGTTTCAAGATAAATTTACACATTTATTCTTTTTAAATTTTTTAAAAATGCCACATAATAAATCTAGTCAAGTAAAACAGTCAACTCTAATGGTAAGGTAACATTGCATTATTTGGAAGAGTTTTAGGATAATATTCTTTAAAAAAAAAATTAAAGATTTTCAAGTGTTCTTGAAAGAAAAGTTTCTGTCTTTTCTATTATTATCATAACTTGAAAAAAAGGACAAAAGAAAAATGTTAACCACAAAGACCAAAAGGCCAAAATATTTGGTATGAGTTTCAAATACAGAAATACAAGCCTACAGGGCCCCGTGATCCTGAAATGATAATATATTTAAACAGAAAATAACAAAAGACCCTTTTTCTGCATTGATTTGTTGAAGTCATTCATGAATCTTTAATAATTTGTACGTTGAAGATTAGTGCAGAAAAATAAATGGTGTTTTGATAATTTCACTTAAAAATATATTGTCTTCCAAAGACAATGATATCTTAAAAAGTACATAACTTTCAAGGGCCATTTGAACAATTCTTCGCAGCGGCAATTGCCTGAGAGGGTTAAGACAGGCTTCATAGGTCAAATAAAAAATAGAAATGCTTTTAAAAAAATATTAAAAATAGTATAATATTTAAAAAAAATACTCATATGCTCCTATTTACTTGAAAAAATAGTACTTATTTTGATCATATTTATGAGGTGTGTCAGTGATTATTGTGTCCATCTTTATCCTTTTACCCCTATTAAATGTTAGGAAGATCATTCTTTTTTTTTGTTATTAAAAGAGAATTTTATTTTTAAAGTATATGTATTTAATAGAGGTAAAGTTAAAAATTTATTAAATTTTTAAACATAATTAATGAGATTTAAAGTTTTTATTTTAATAAATATGTTGGAAATGACTTATCAATAAAACTGAAGGGAATACATTAATTAAAATATATTCCCTCGTTAAAAAATATAAAACATTTTTTGAGGAGTTAAATGTTTAAAAATGAAAGACATTTTGAGGTGTAATCATTCTTTTTTTCAAAAGTATTTTTATTGATAATAACTTTATATTTATTGCAGGTGTTTAATAGAGGTAAATCTGAAAAGATAATGTTAGTTAAAAAGGTAGGTAACTACTTTATAGGAGGTGAGATTCGATTAAAAATACCTTAAATTTTTAAATAGAAGGAGTATTATTAGTTATGGGAGGATGAAAAAAAAAATCTCTCAAATATGCAAATGACAAAACAAACACTGTGAAATATGATAATTATTGTATTGTAGTGTCTAGGAATTTAGCTTAATGATTTTTGATAAAATGATTAACTTGCTCCCAATTTAAAATTTTAAACGAACCATTCAAAGAACAATGGTTATTTAAGAATACAGATTCAAATAAATGACTAAGGATAATGCTGCTTGTATTTTTACAGATATGGGATTTAATATATATCATATTTATATTTTTTATTTAAAAATCATGGATTGAAAATTTTAAATCTAAATTTTTGAAACTATATTTAAACGGCACAGATTTTATTGCAGCGATAAGTATCATGGTATTCAGTAATGTAATAGGTACGACAAAAAACAAAGGGCACTTTCAGGATCCTGGAAAAGGATAATTTAAAAAAAAAATGCCCATGAAATTCGTTGAATCTTTTGAATCCCAGGAGTAGGGGTCGGCGGTCAGGATAAAAGCCACCTCGCTCTGTAACCTAGGGCTAGGCCCTTCTTGGGAAATTGGAATTTCCGACAGAAAAAAAAAATAAACCAGAGAAATGAAAATAAGAAAAAGTAGTTGCTAATGAAAAAGTCCTTTAATCTAGTTTGGACCAGAACAACCCAAGATAATTTGATCCGATTTAATTTAAATAAAAATTAATCTTTTATGAAAGGACTAAAGGAACAAAACTCTTTTTTTTAGCTTGAATTGAATAAGAGATTGAACATGTAGATCATATAATTTGGTCCCATCTTATAAATTTATTTAATATAATTATAATTAATTTATTAATATTATTACAATAAATTAATTTATATTAATAATTAGTACTTTTTTGTGTTTTACACTTGTAAAGTCATAAATATTTGATAAAATTTTGTATTGACCAATCTTAATTTTTTTTATTGGTGAAATTTGTTGTTAGCTTGATGTGATAGACTTTAAACATGTTGAAGGTTATTTAATGTTATTAAAAGTTGTTTAATTTAAATCATTTGTGTTATAATTGAAATATTTTTTGTTGTTGTTGGAGATTGTTGTGAATTTATAATTATTGTTGTTGTGATAAATTTTATATGACTATAAATAATTTTATTATGTTAATTGATTTTATTATGTTAAAATAAATTACTGTCTCTCATAAATGAAAAGGAAAAAACAAAGTGAAATATCGAATAAGACCAAAACTAATCTCTCAGTTTTACTAGATCAATCTAATCTTATTTAGTATTGGGTTATATTAGGATTAAATTAAACTATGGGCTATCTAACTCAATTTTTTTATAAAAAGAATTAAATTTTAAATTAAGTTAAAGTCATGTCAGATTAAGTTTTTGCAGAACCCTAGTGGCTACCGGAGATTAATGATATCATCAATATTAATGTTAGCTTGGGAGGAATTAAGCACCCTTAGATGCACATAGGCATGCTAAAGAACGTCCTCAAATGGAAATGATATGGGTTCCCAAGGTTTTTTGCCTCAATTTTCTCATATCATCGTGTGACTGTTCGCACTGGCCTAGTTTCTCAGAGAAATCAAATGCATTGAGGAACGGGAAAGAAAATTGCTGGTTGTTGAAGAGCACTGAGTTTCTCCAAAGCCATCATGACTAACCGTAAGTCTAGGCTTAAGTCTAAAACACAAAGTCACGCTAGGTGGGGCTGTGATGCAGAGGGCAGATAAGATTGTACGGCAGCCGCGGTATCTTTGGGAGAAGCAAATTGACCATCATGGTATAAAAAAAAAAAAACTTTTATTTATCAAGATACTACATTTTATAAAATATTTTTCATAACACTATAAATTAAAACTCGTTTTGATACATTTCAAATTTCATATTCTTTTTGTGTTAGTTTTCTTTTTTTACAAAAAAAAAAGCCTTGTATAAAGTGTGCATGCTTCTCTCTCTCCCATCACTTCACACGCCACAATTCCTTCTTCCTTTATCATTTTTCGCAGCTTCCACCACCAACTCTTGTATTGCAGACACTTCCCCCTCCCCTCATACCTACTCCCTTTGTTCTTATATATAAAATATTTTTAATTAAATTACATAAATTAATAAAAATTAATTATCTAATTAAAAACATAATAATATACTCTTAATTATTGTAAATAAAAAATAAATTTTTTTAAAGTAAATTAATAAAAGTAATTTTTTTTAATTTAATAAGAATATAATGGTTCATTCATTAAAAAATGCTGATAATTCTTTATATTTAAGGACAAAAAAAATTTTAAAAGACTTCTTATATATAAGAATGGAGGAAGTATAACGTAGATTTAATTAGACTATTTAAAAAATATCATGATGTAAATTTGGAATATATATTTACATCATGTAAATTTTAAATAAATTCTTTCTAAATAATCATAAATATGTTGTTGAAAGTTATGTGTTTTTTAAAAAAAATTTGAAGGGTGAAAGGGCTTTCTTTTTTATTATACACATGCTTTTTTATAAGAAATACTTGTGTTTGGGTATGGTTGAAGCACTAAATATAGACACTTTTGTTAATAAAAAAATTGAATGTTGATTTGTAATATTATAAAAAACTAATTTTTTTTTGCTAGAGCTAACCCCATTGATGGTTAAAAGACATTTTTTCCCTCAACTATTTATTCAATAACATCTAATTTTTAAACTTATTTTTGATGTAAATTCTCCTTTGACAAATGACAATGTTTTAATATATAATAATTTATATTTAAATAATAATAAGTTTATGATATCAAACACTACTTGGCAAAAAAAATGGAGGGGGAAAATATCCTTTAAAGAAGGGGGTTAGTTTATTACAATGTGATAAATTAAAATTTAAATCTCTATTAATCCAAATGATAATATAATTGTTTCCAACATAAGAATATTAGTGAGCCATAAAAACCCTTTAACTTTCAAAATTTAAATTGTATACAATGCAATATATATATATATATATATATTTTTAAATAGTTTTTATTAAATTTACATTATATGTATGAGGGGAGGGGGAACTGCCTGCAAATGGTGGAAGATGTGGAAAGTGATTAAAGAAGAGAGGGTTGTGGTGTGTGAAATGACAGGGGAGAGAGAAGCATACACATTATATATGAGGCTTTTTAAAAAAAAATGTAAAACTTAGCTTAATTGAAGTCAAGTTTCATAAAAAGCTGATACAAAGAGAATCTGATACTTGAAATATATTAAATTGAGTTTTAGCTTATAGTGTTATGATAAATATTTTATAAAGTAGTGAATAATTTTTTTTTTATAACATAATGGTCAATTTGCTTTTGGATAATTGAGTGAATTTGAATTTTGACCATCAAGAAGGGGAAGCAACTGTTCCCGTCTTTGGAGTAGGTGGAGAGTGCTCCATGCTTGTTGAGGACATGCTTCGAGTTTCCAAGAAATCGGGGAGTGATGAGGCTCTTGGGAGATTGGCTCAAGAGTTGTTTTACTTAAATGGATCATGGACTGTATCCATCTCAAGACTCCAGTTATTGTAACAACCCCATTTTTCAAACACATTTATATTATAAATAATCAAAATTTGCCCTTCACAAACTAATAGGATCCTAAAAATCATTTTACCAGTGAACTGAGGGTATATGAAGCCCAAATCATTCGCCACGATAAAGCCCAACACAATATGACAATTAAATAACCTTTTGATATCAAATAGGGCTAAGTCCAATTTCAAACAATTTTATTTAAAGCCTTCCCAGAAGCAGAATTCAAATCATCATGACTAACTTTTCAAAAGCAAGTTTGTAAGTGAAAACCCTCCTAAATCATGATCAATAATAATTACGAAAACATGTACCAAGCCAAAAGAGCACATAGAGCCGATTGGCTACTCTCAGGTGACTTCTCTAATAACCTAGCAAAACCCTTACCTAAAAAATTATAAGGGGTAATAGGTAAAAACCAACATCTAAATAACATATGATAATTCTAAATATACTAATAAACCAACTTAATATTCCATTTCACAAAATATATTTACATACACAATATTTTTCACAATCCCAATTCACAAATGAGCTCACAAATTATGAAATATTGTGTTCACAACAATTGATTTAGTTCAAATCAACAAATGATACAAAAATTGGTAATGCAAGCCCTAACTCATCCTTATAGTCCGTTCTATCCACCTTATACAACTGACAAGAGCTTAGACTGAAGATACACTTAATCAAAAATGCATTTACCTACAACGCTAGACTCTCCTCCTTAAGGAGCTGCCCTATGTCCCACAATACCAAATTAGGGAAAAGAAGCTTTGACAAAGAATACTAACCACAGGATTCTTGATAGTGGCTTACCGTGTAGCAATAAAATAATAAACACAATCTCCATCATATCCACCATAATCATATCCTCCTTTATACTACCTACAAGTGCATCACATTTGAAACAATTTCAAAACACATAAGCATGCTTAAAAAGATTGAACCATATTATTTTTAATTTTTAAAGCAACCAAATAGCATGAAATAAGTAAACCAGCATAAAAAAATCATATTCACAATCTGGTCATTGCTTAACAAAAACCAACATCCTTGAAATAAATAAGATAATCATATAACAATTTAAATATTAAATAAGTATGCTAGACAATTCAAAACACAGATTGCCAATCCATAATCTATGAAGCAAGCCCTTGGGCATAGTATTCTCACAACAATTTATACTTATAATAATATAAAACAACAGTTTTTTGGCATAAAAAGAGTAACCATCATTACCTCTTTCCCAAGCTAAAACCATGTGTTTTGAAATCTTCATAAAACCACCATCACAAATGTTCGTTTACAAAAATTAATAATAATAAATACAATTACTTGACAAGTTACTATAATTTATTTATCCAAAAATTAACTTTAACAGTTCCTAACGTTTTCCATTTAATCTTTAAACTATTTTATTTTTTAACTTAAATTAATTTATATCAATTTTATCCATTTTTCCACATCTATAAAATTAATAAAACTCCTTATATTCAATTTCCCCCCAAAAGATTTAAACTTTATCTCTAAAGTTTATCCTCTAATTTATATGTTTCATATAATTGACTATAACCCTTATATTCGAGATACTTATAAATAGATTTAGCCTCTGTAAAGTTTTTCCTCGCCTATCAAATCGTAAATAAATAAATTACTATTCATTTATCGTTAGTCTTCTAAAACATTAAAAACTAATCTAAAGTCCTCGATCACAATGACTTGGGCAAAATTAATATATATAAACTCTTAATATAACATTTTTAGCTCATTTAATATCACAATAATCAGTTGGAAACACTTAACAAATTTAAAATCTAACTAACTTAAATTTCTTTCCTCATCAAATTTCAAAAATATTAAAAAGAAGAGAGAGAGAGCTAAATCAATTACCTAATTTTCAAGAATCCTCATAATAGATGAATTAAATTTTTGAGACTTAACAATATTTAAATAAAGTTCCTGCATTACTCCCTCTGATTTTATTTATAAATCACTTTTAGTACGTTTCATTGAAATCAAAGAAAACATTAAATCTTATTAACTTTGCCTTCAAATTTAACAAGTTTTTACCTTTATCCTAATAAATTTTCTCAAATTTTATTATTGATATTTTATTTAAAATATTTAATAAAGGCAAAAATGTAAAGAGGAGCTTTGAAAATTAAAAAACTCCTTATAAATAGGACTGAATTTTTATTTTATTTCTACATTGTAAATAGAATCAAAGAACTTCTTTACAATCTGATTACCTCTCACAATGTCGATACAAAAAAAGACACATCACTTATGCATAGAGTTGGAAAAATGGGTAGGATCGACACTTATGGGCTTAGCCCTTAAGGGCCTGAGCCATTAAGCTTGATTTTTCATTTTAACTCCATTTTTAAGATCCAACTTTATTTAAAGGGCTTAAGGCCGAGCCCTCAAGCCTTGCTCTAAAAAATTAAAATAATTAAAATAAAATTAATCATTATAAATTAATTAAAATATTTTAAAATTAAAAAAATAATCAAAATCTTTATAATCTTTTAGAAAATTAAACAACACACATTTAAAAATATAAATTAATTTTACCATTCATCAATCAAAACTCAAATCCTTCTCATCCTCATTATCTATAAATAAAATATTAGAACATTCAGAAGTAGGTCCACTTATTGAAAGTAGAGGAATTTTAATATCAATATACTCTTCAACTACTTTTTCCTCATCTATAATAAATATTAATAAAATTGTGTCATTATTAAATATACACACTCATATATATCACAAGACAAAATATTTAGATATATCACAAGAACAAGAGGTGTGAGACGAAAGGGCGAGGGCAACGGCATGAGGCTAAAGGAGAAGCGACTGTAGGTTCAAGGTGAGAAGTCATAGGGTTCATGCACTGTTCATGAATTAGGATTAGGGAGGGCTTTAGGCGACAGGTCTGTGGCTTCAAAGTTTAAGCGTGTGTTTGGTGTTCCACTAAAAAATATATAATAAGGTCTGAAAAGCCACCCAAGCCCTTTTTTTATAAGGTTTATTAAAGTCAGAACTTCAAGCTCGATTATTTAAAAAAATAGTTTTTAAAACTCAAAATTTTATTTAAATAAGGCCTCCAGGCCCAGCCCTTACTCTCGACTCTACTTACATACAGCATTGTGGCATTGATAATACCCTAATCAAATCAAGTAGTGGGCTGGGCCCCCACTATTTGATTCTTGTTATATTATATTTTTTTTAAATCTTTATGCACACACATTATAAAAGCTTGTTGTATTTATAAATATAACTAAAACTCTTAAAATTTGAAAGACTAGATGAATTTTTAAATCTTTTGTTTAAGTAATATAAAATATGATAAGTTAAAGAATTATTTTAAATATTTTTATTTAATCTCATCTAAGCTTATAAATTTTCTCCTTTTCTGAAAATTATATCTTTTGTTTATTTTTTGAGTAATTTTTTATTTAATTAATTACATGATAAATTTTAATTATAAAAAATATAATCTCAATGTTACTTAAATCTCAAAATAAAATTGGTATGTCATAGTTATGCTAGAATCAACCTGAGAATTTGAATAAAATACGTGCTCACAATATGATTTAACAAAAATATATAAAACCCACAACGAATGAATTATATTATCTACATAGATAATGAATAATGCACAGCGAACAAACATCACTGGTTGACCAAATAACCCACACCCCGCTTGAATTATCAAGCCCATTATCATGAGGACCACCCACTTAAAGTTAAAACATGGTATTATTTCATTGTGGCCCAATCCAGCCCAAGATTGCGTGGCCCAGAATGTGTGCTTTCAAGTGGGCCCTCCAACCATTCATCATGAAACCAGAAAATATCACTGGAGTTTGGGTACAGTGAAAGTGACTAATTCTTAATAACGTAATCAATCAAAGTTCAAATATCCACAGGGAGAGATATTTATGTTTAGTGGTCAACAGTATTTTGAATAGGAATTTTAAGTCTCTATTTGGTTTTGCTCACCATCAAACATTTTCAATATGTAAACGTTTGTTGTGTTTCCTTTGTCAATGGGCTATTATTGACAACTATAATTTGATAAATGAATAAACTATGTTAAAATTTGTCATTTTCTTATTCCCATCATATTAGTGATATATGACAAATATTTTCATTTAAATTTATACTCCTCTAATTCTATTTGTAAAGCAATGAGAGAAAATTAATTTTGGACATATTTAGAAGGTACTTTTTTATTTTTAATATTCATCTTTACCTTTTTGCTTTAATTAAATGATAGAAAAAATTATTAAAAATAATCATTTATATCCTTATTAGAGGTAGAGGTGGATATTTATTAAATCTTAAGACATAATAAATAAAATTTAAATTTTTTTAATTTTAATAAAATATACTAAAAATAATTTATAAATTGAGTATCCTTGACCTTTGATTAATAGTAGCACATATTTTTAGTTTGGAGTAATTGGCCAACGTCATGATGCCTCCAGCTGTTAAAGTTTCACAAAGTTAGTAGACGTTAACTAACCGTTTGAAAAGAGTGATGGGGAAAAACGGATGCCCATGACTTTGACAACGGGTCATTTAGGCTCTTCTTTAGTTGCTTTTCATTTCATTGTTTCGGCTTTTCACTTTGCACTTTCATAAAAATGAAAGACTGTACGAGATTTTTTTTCCCCCTCTCCCATTTGTTTTTATATATGCATTTCTTTTCACATACTATATATGATAAGTTGCATTGTTTGTAAACACAAGATAATATGGGTGGATAACTTATGATGAACACAAGTTTAAAGAGAGAGTTCATCCCAAAAGACTAGCCTGTTAAGTGGAAGAATCCCTCACACTTATAAACCTCACAATACTTGTGAGGTTCCCTGATATGAGACTCGTGATAATGCCATCCTATCAAGAGCCGACGCCTCGACGGCTTCACTTCACGGCACTTCACTCAGCCGTCTGCTAATTAAAACCCTCTGTGGATAGTCCTTTCTGTAACATCAGCCTCTAAATGAAAGCACCAATGTGACAGACACAAGTTCAAAGGAATAGCTCAAGTCAAAAGACTAGCCCGTTAAGTGAGAGAGCTTCTCACACTTATAAACCCCATAATACTTGTGAGGTTTCCCGATGTAGGACTCATGACATAACTTGATATTGATTATTAGATAACTGAGCAATTTGTCCCCTCAAGTGTGGGTTGAGTAGCATTAGAGATTTTGAACTTATTTATTATACAATTTATTTCCTTAACTTTTAGATTCATAACAATCTCCCCTCAACATTAATTAAGTAGAGGAAAGTTGACCAATAATTGTAACAAGGGAGAAGATAGTTTCACTAATTTTTTTCAAGTTGGCATGCCAGGAGTGCAATTTGCCCCATTTGACACTCAACACTTAAAATCATCCCTCTTTTGTTCATTCAATCTTTGTTATGTCATCCACGGATATAGAAATAGACTAGCTGACCTCTCGTGCTAACAATCATATCATTCCTATTCTCAAAGCTCTTAGGGCATCTTTGATTTTTGTCTACACTTTCTTCCTCTCCTTCCTGTGGTTCATTCTCTCTTGTCCTCAAAGCTTTTCTTCTCCTCCCTTTCACAACACTCCATTGTGGACTCCTTCAAGATAAGGGCTTGAGTCCAAGATGTGCACATCATAACATCTTGGATTTTTAATTTTTGGATTAAATGGACTAATCAATGTTAATTAGATAAAATTAAATATAAATTAATGTAAGAATGTTTAGGAATGGCTAATAAGCCTATTAAATATGGTAACAACTTTTGGATCAACTTTAAAGTGCATTGTGTCACTTGTGTCCATATTAAAGGAGCAACTGGGGTTTGGCCATTTTGTGTCATCCATCACAACAAATGCACTGTACGCCATGGTGAATGGTTAAAAATTTTAAATTTGCAGTTCTCATTTGGGAGAGAAGAAGGCTCAACCAAAGCTTCCACTTTGAGGCAATTTGGGAGTGCTTTGATCTTGGATTCACTTTGGTGTGTCTTCCTTGGCCCTTCTCTTTCTCTCTAAATGTTTAAGAAGTAGATTATGGGGTTAGAAGAGCACAATTTTTTAACTTAGAGTTATGGGTCCAAACCTATTAGTCTAGATAGAACTAATGAAAATTATTTAAGCATTATATATCTAGATTAGAAATTTTATAAGGTTGTGAGCTTGAATTTAGGGTTTTAGATGAACCCTAGGCGCTTTAATGAAGAATTTGGGTTTTTGGCTATTATATTAATTGTTATTTAAGTTAATGGAAGTTAAATAGAGTTAATGAGAGTTAATAAATTCATTGAATGTAAGATTATGTTAGTTGAGAAGTTTGGTTGTTAAGGTTTGAATTTATTAGAAGTTGTTAGTGGCAATTATTGTGATGGTTGTTATTAATAATTGTAGATTAACCTTGTGAAACATAGTAGAGCTTGAATTTGGCTCACAAGCAAGTGGTATGGGGGGTAACCTTTGAGTTTTCAAACGTTTGAGATAATCGGGAGAATTTATTTCGTGTTATTACTTGTTAAATTAATTGTGGGTGTTTGTGAACTTTAAAATTATAATTTCTAAATATATATCTCAATGAACATGTTGTTTTTGTTTTGAAAATATGCAAGTGTGGCTTAATATATTAATGGAATATTAAACTTTGAAATGAGACAGAGTTGGTAGTAATGATTTTAATTCCTGGCAATTTAGAAATCCTTGATGAATATGAGTATAATAAAGATGTGTTATGCTATGGTTGATTAGCACGTGATGTGTTGGCATAATTATAATGGTGGCGAGAGTTCACTTTAATGGAGAATAGTAAATTGTGTTCATGTAGATCATATCAACATCATGAGGCTTTGATAATTTTTTTTACTTTACTCTTAAATCCCACCTAGCGAAAATGGTAATAGAATTCACCTTTAAACTTCAACTAGCAAAATTGGTAATATGAATTTGTGACACCCTTGTGTTCATGAAGGAAAAATCCATGGTTTGAGAATGAGTGAGGACCTTGGCCGAATCACTCTTCATAATTGAAGAGTTTGGATTAGCTCAATCATATGAGTTTAATTCCTAATTATTTATTTCTACTTTCTACTTAATGTTCGGAGGGAGATTGCTAGTTGAGGAAACGAAATGTGTAATAAACAAATGTAGGGCCTTTAGTGCTACTTAATCTATAGTTTAAAAGGAAAATTGCTTTTTGACCCTCAAAATTTTATGTTTCATATTGGTGTTGATGTTGATTGATTGATATGTGATTTTTGAATTATATACAGTAAATTTTTTTTCTTGGGCGGGAAAACCTTAAAAGTTTTTTTATTCAATATGAGATAAAATTAGAGTAATTATTTTTTTCAATTTTTTCTTATTTATTTATTATCAGTTGAATTCCTATTTAACAATTTATTATATTTATTAATTATAAATTAAGGTAAAATTAGAAAGTTATATATTCTTTTAACAATTTTAAAAATATAATTACTATTTGTTAATAATTATAAAATTAGTTAAGTTTACCTTCTATTAAAGACATGGAGGAGACCAACTAATGTTAGAGGCCTAGAAGGTCTCAGTATTGGAGTTGGCTTTCTTCCATTACAAAGGAGGAAGCGCTGTAGATATAAATTAGATTTGATTATTTAATTTTTATAAAAGTATAAATTAATTTATATTGTTAAAATTTAATTTAAACGGTTTAAATTTATAGTGAAAAAATAATGGAGGAAAAATATAGTGAAAAGAAACCAAATCCCTTGTTATTTAAGCAAATAGATGGAGATTTAAATATTAATTCTCGTGTATGTAGCGAACTTAGTTTGAAAAAGTCTGCATATTGCTCTTAATATTTTAAAATAGATATTATTTATTATTGATGGAAGCTACTCTTTATGCTTAAAAAAAATTAAGTGACTAGAACTTAAGATTAAGAATTAAGAGTAACAAATAGGTGAGGTCCCTTAAGATCTAAGATCTGGAGGGTTGGAGGACAAGGATTCCAATCTCCAACCCGAGGACTTGTGTTTTGTCCGTAACATGATTGAGTGCATCTGACATGTTTGACAATTATTTGCCTTCACCTGCGTCTGTTTCGGAATTTCGATATTACCACTTGGTTTGCCCCGCTCACAGCTTCAATTTCAATCCGTATGATCAATTATTTCTCATTAATCATACACCCATGGCAAAATTTAAATGCAAACAGCTGTACTCCCCAAACCCCAAAAAAAAGTATGAAAATGTACTTCATTTCTGATTAAAAGTCTCAAAATTTAAATTTATTTCAATCATAGACACAGTGCAAGTAATTAGTTTTTCATAGTACTTCTCATTAACAATTAAAATTACTATAGGATATACTTTCTAAAAATATATTTAATTGAAGGCATATTTAAAAAGGAAAAAACTAATGTGTCCTATGCAGGATACACTTACCAAGCTTTAATATTTTTTTGGATCTTCAGAAAAATTAACTATATATAGGAATAGAAAATATAAATTTAGTTAAATTGTACTGTTCCTAAACTATATGTTTGTGTGATTTGTTTCAATCTTGATGCAAATACATCAATAATACAAATTATCAATTATATTTTTATATGAAAAGTTGTAGATTCAAATGTGAAATAATAAATATTTTACCAAAAAATGAAATACTTTATTTTAATAAATAAATAATTAATGAAATTTAATAAATAATAAAAATAGAGTTAACTTATTGTATAGCTTTGATTTTGATTTGTTTCCATATTATTCTAATCTTATTTGCAGGATAAAGAAAGAAAATTAATTTCAATCTTATTTGTAAGAAACATTATTATTTTTTAAGTCACCTTTACTTTTCAATTTTTATTAAATAAAAAAAATTTATTTTTTATTAAAGAATAAAGATAAAAATTTATTAAATTTTAAAATAGAATTAATAAAATTAATTATTTTATTTTAATAAAAAAATTAATCTTTTAATCCTTCAATTTTTAATTCATTTATAATTCAGTTTCTCAACTATGACTCGCTGCAATTCAGTCCTTCAACTATAATTTATTGCGACTCAATCCTTCAATTTTTAATTTATTTATAATTCGGTCCTTATTTTTAAATTTTTTTAAAAAAATTTCCTTATCAATAAGAGGAATAAAAAATACTTATATATTATTCTAAAATATCCTTATCTTGCTCTTTGATATGAGATTTAAGCTAATATGAGAAAAGAAATTTAACAAAAGTTAAATAACTAAATTATAAATAAGTCAAAAGTTGAGAGATTAAATTATAGATAAGTCACAATATAAAAATTGAGTTACAGTTAATTATAATTAAAAAATTGAGTTATAAGTGAATTGAAAAATTAATTTTTTTAAAAAATAAAAGTGATGTGTTGTGAGAAGATGAAAAAAGAACAGTAGAGACGCGCATCCAAGAGGCGTGGTTCTCACGGCCCGGTTAAAGGTAACCGCCTGTTTTTCGGTTTTCAATGGTGCGCGGCTGCCCGAGCATAAAATAAACAATAGAAGACCTGGCAAGAAAAAATTAAGACAAAAGTTGTGAAGATTATTACAATATTAATATCAGGTCCGTCGTATGCTCTTATTTGTAAAATGCTTCAAATATTTTTTAGTTTTCATGTACTCCCTCCTTATTTTTAAATAAAATTTTATTTTATATATTAATAAATTTCATTAAATACACTTAATAACATTATCTTTTCAAAATAAAAACATAAATTTTTTAAAATAACTATCATTTAATAATTGAAAAGAGAAGGGATGAGAATTAATTATAGATAAAAAAAGAGTAGTATTAAAATTGATATATTTAATGAAACCTTCATATAATCAAAGTGTCTTATATTTTAAAATGAAAAAATTTCTTCAAAAATGCACTATAATTTAAGATAGAGGGAATAAATTAAGAAATTTTCATTCTACTTTATTTATTAAAATAATTTAGTTTTTTAATTATAGTCTCATTAAGAAATTTTCATTCTACTTTATTATAATCAAATTTTCATTACTTATTTTTTATTCTTATACAAACTAGCCTAAGAGGTAAAATTGAAAGAGCATTTCAGTTTTTTACTTAACAATTGACATCTTATTTTTAGGATCACTTTTTTTTTCACAAAATATCTTATAATTAGGATTAAAAGAAGTAATTACTTACTCCATTTCATATTGTAATAACAGCCACAAAAAACTGATTTTTGTTATTGCAAAAAAGTGTCATTTTCAGATTTTGATTTTAAAAAAGTATTGGATTGATTTAAAAAAAACTTAGAATATTTAATGATTTCTTTGATTCATGTAAAAATATTTTTGTAACACTTTTTATGAAATAGGGGGAGCATTGATAATTTAATTATTATTAAATTATTTGTTGTCATGTTAATTTTAAAATTAGAAGAGGAATCAGAACAAGATGGGAACACAGTGGATCTCACGTCAAAGCATGTGAATGCGTACGTAATTTGTGCGACACCACTCTGACACCTCACTATCATCTTCTTATCTCTTTTCCCCATTTCATTAGGCTTCCTGCACTCTTCACTCCTCTTTTTTTAATTTATTCCTAATTTAGCTCTGCAGTAGTACTCCTTCCTGAGCACACTGTAGGATGCAAACAAAACAAAACAAAACAAAACCTGGTTTCGTTTCAATATTTACTGCTTCCAATTTTCAAAAAAACCAACGCTGATTGATTGGAGACTGAAACCTCGAGATCCATGCTTGCAAAATGCCTTTCATTCACTCACGCGGTTTCCAGCCAAAAGAAGTCATTTAGGTGAGTTGGACTTTTTCCGAGTAGATTGAATAAGCTTGAATTTTTATATATATATATATATATGCTCCCTCTCATTTAAAAATATATAATATTATTTTAAAAAGTTAAATATTAAAAAATATAAGATCTTTTAAATCTTTTAAGATATCATCATTATCTTTTTTTAAAAAAATACTCCTATTGATAATGACTTATATTTATTATAGAATATTTAATAGAGACAAATTTAAAAAGATAGGATTAGTTGAAAAGTAGGTAACTACTTTATCGAGAGTGAGATTTGATTAAAAATATCTTTATATTTTTAAACATAGAAAATATATATATATAATCAAATAATTAAGCTTGTCTTAATATTTCCAAGCTTCAGATTTTTTTAGACTTACCTAAATACTTGAATTATTAATTTTTTAAAAATAAATTTTTATTTTTATTTACAATTAATTATTTTTATAATATAAAAGTATAAAATATATTTCTGGGATACATAAAAATAAAAATTAATTTTTTTAAAAAAATTTTGTAGGTCTAAAGTTTAAAAATCAAGATTAATAGAGGAATTCTTAGATAGATTGGGTGTACCGGGTCATTTTTTATCTGTCCAATTAGAATGTTCCAAGTTATCTAAATAAAATCTTATGTGATATTATTTTAATTAATTTTATTTTTTCAATAGAATTTATCTTTAATTTTTTGTATTTTCTTTCTCTACTAATATTAACGTTAAAATTAATTTATATTTAATACTGTCTGAATGTTATGTTTTAATTGAATAAATTACAAATGACGTGGTGTACTCGGTCTACCTAAAAGTTTTTGATATTAACATATATTTTAAAAATTTGTTGAGGTATTTTATGAATTAAAAATAATAAAAATAAAACAATGTGAACAATTTTCCAAAAAAATATATAAAAATATCCTCAAACATATGATCTTGGTATAAAATGAATTAAAATTTAAAGAAATAGTTAATATTTGATATATTATATATATTTTTAAAAAATATTTTTGTATTCAAGTATTTGAGTTTGGCCTGAATTTATAGGTCTTAACATTAAAAAATTTTAATTTCACTAAGTCCAACTATAAATTTTTTAAAATTTCTTTAAATTTGACTTGAATGATCAGCTTTATTTTCAAGTGCATCTCTATATTCCTCTTTCTAAGTTCACCTTATCTAATCGATCCCTCTAACTGAAATTATAGTAACAAACTTTCAATTATATTTTACATATTAATAAAGTAATTATCTTCTATTTATAAAAATCACATATTTTTTATTTTTACCCCTTTTGTGGTAATAAATCAGAAAACGTATTTAGTCAAATTATATTTATCATACTCACCTTAATTGATATAAAGGTAAATTTAGAAAAAATAATTTTAAAAAATACTCTTTTTATTAAAAAATATAAGACATTTTTAACCAAATCTCATCCTCAATAAAGTAGTTACTTACTTTCAAACTAATCCTATTTTTTCATATCTGTCTCTATTAAATACCCTATAATAAATATAAAATTACTATCAATATGAGTTCTTTTGAAAAAAAAATAATGATTACACCTTAAAAGATTAAAAATACTTTACAATTTTTAATATTTAATTTCTCAAAAAATTGTAATTTGCCTGAAACAAATTACACTTATTCAAATATAATTATATTTAAATATTATAAATTAAATAACACTTGTGCCAAAAAATTAGCTGTAAATAGATTTTGACTCACAACACATTAAGACAAATTGTAAACTCCGTGCATTTTTAAGACTTTATTAAATCATATTTTCAAAATCAACACCATATTTTTTTTTTTAAAAAATTACTTTTAGTCTTTACATTTTACTCAATTTTTGTCATAGATTCTCATACTTTTTTTTAGCGTTTCAGTCTCTATCTTTTTTTTTTGTTGGTCCTTATAGTTTTAGAGAAACGGTGATGTGGCGTAAATGGTGTTGAGAATATTGACATATTCACCGAGACTATCAAGTTTGTGTTGATATGTTAAATGAGTGTTGAGTTAAATTTTTTAATAAGTAAAATAAATTAAAAAACTGTATCAAATTTAAAAAGGGTTAACTCCAATATCAAAAAAATATCTCAAAAAATATTTTAAAATTGATTTTTAAATTTCAACACCCGCAATTGTGTTTTTTAAATGAGTCTACATTTTTTTTAAGTATTCCTAAAATATATTTTACATTTTTATAATATAGAAATAACTAGTTTTAAAGTAAAAGTTAATTTTTTATAAGTTTGGAATAAGCCTGACCTATCCAAATTACTGGCTTTAGTTGAAAGGAGATTAGGTTGAAAGCTTCTAGTTCTTCTATTGCCTTTTCTTAACCCTCCAAACTTCAGCTTCAAGTTGGGCTTTCAAATACTTGAATTGTTGAATTTTCTAAGTTTTTTAAAAATATTTTTACTTTAAAATTAATTAGTTTTATATTATAAAAAATATAAAATATATTATTGTAATATTTAAAAAGTATAAAAGTCTCAATTTTTTTAAAAAATTGTAGGCCATGAAGTTTAAAAATAAAGATTAAAATACATTTTAAATATTTTTTGAGATGTTTTGAGTTGATGGTTTTTTTTTAACTCAAGTTAGCTTTTTTTTTTTAATCTAATGTAACCTTTTATAATTTTTTTGTTTATTAAAAAGTCCAACTCTATATCCATTTAACATATTACCACAAACTTAAAGTATTAATGGACACAAAGCAATCTTAACCTCGTTTGTACAATATCAATGCCTCTTTGTAAATATAAAGCCCAACGTTATAGACGAACAAAATATAGGAAGATGAAATATTAAAGAAATGGTACAAGAATGTATAAAAAAATTCAAGTAAATACAAAGAACAAAAATAATATTCCTCTTATTTTTTTTATATAATTGTCCAAGTATCATCACAATTTCAAGCATATTTAGGGTGCGTTTGGTTTCTCCACATTTAGCATCTGGAAAGGTATTTTTTACTTTCAGAAAGTCAAATATTGTTTAGGATCTATTTATCAAATACAACAAACTTTTAAAAAGGACTTTTGAAAGTAGGCTGAAATGGCAAAAATTAGAAGCATAATTTTGTAGCTTTTGCAATGTAAATTGGAGCATGTACTGATACCTACTATTTCAATTGACCATGATACCCCTTCTTGTGATTTTGTCCTTCTTGTGCAACTAGCTTGAGCTCATAACTCATCTCATCATTCTCTCTTCTGTGTGTGTTTTTGGTTGCTCAATCTCACTCCACCGTTGCTCCTCCGTCACTTTGTCGTTTCTCCTCGGTTGCTCTGCTGTCTCTCCTCATTCTCTCCTCCACCATTTGGTCACAAACCTGACTCCTTCCATTCTTCCTTCCCCGAGCTCCTCATCTCTTTTCTTCATCCTTCCCTGTCGTTCCAGTGGCCATCTCGCACCTCCTTCTCTTTGCCATCTCTCCTCACATTCCCACAATTGTTTAGTCGCAAATCGGACTTAGGTCCCTTTTCCTTTTTGAGTTTTGTCTATTATTTTTTCAACCTCTTAAGCTTCATCTCCTTCGTCTCTCCCCCGTGTCTCCTCCATCGTCTTGATCTTCTTTTGTTCTTTTAACCAAATTTTGCTCCTTTACCAGAAAGCTATTCTCTACTTGAAGAAGAAAGAGAAAAATTATTATGAAGTTTATGCAAGAATAGTATTTTAAGTTTTATAATTTACCCTGATTTCAAATTAATACCCATAAGTTTTACTTTTTTTTAAATTACTTGTTTAAAGATTTTATTAGAGATTAAATTATATTTTATAGATTAAACCATTAATAATGTAACTATTCAATATTAATGAATGTTGAACTACTTATTACATAATTTTTTTGAATATTAAATTATATATTTTGTATTCCTTTATTTAACATCTTAAATTTTTTGTTATTGAAAATTTTTTTGACATTTTTTAAACATTTCTAATACATAATATTTGCATAATAAAAATTACAAATTATTATAAATCAGTGTCCTTTTTAGTCATTGTATATTCAAAAGTACATTTTAAAATATAAATTTTTATTAATTTAAATAACTTTCAGTTTTTTAAATTTACTTTTGAAAAAAAATATTCAAACATAAATTTCGTTATAACAACTGGCTTTCATTAAACCGACTTTTATTAAATAAACTTTTATTAAACTGATTTTTAATAAATTAAAAATCAAACACACACTTATTAGTGTGGAAATAAAACCTGTTTACGACGGGCCCACCTCACCTACTGACTGCAGGGAGTAGGAATTAGGAAATCTCAAAGCAACAATGGGAGAAGAATGAAATATAAAAATCAAATATATAATCAAATAATCAAATAAATAAAGCAAAAATGTTTTTGAGTTCTGGCCAGCTCGCTCTCTCTAACTTGGCTAACTATTTCGGGTTTATTTGGTTTTCTGACGTTTTAGATTCAGAAAGTAACACTTCACTTTTAAAATGTTGAAGGTTATTTAAATAAAATATTTTATAAAAAAAATATATTTAAAAGCACATTCAAAAATAGTTAAAAATAAATTTTTTAAAACGTAATCATTTAAAACTTTTAAAAAGTAAATTTAAAAAATAGAATATTATTTAATCATACTATTTCAAGTTTAATATCTTATTCTTTTATTTAATTAATTCATTAAAAATATAATTATAATTTCAATAATAACAATAATTATGTATTAAATTTTTAATATTATAAATTAAATAATTAATTATGTTAACTTTTAGCATTAATGTATAATATAAATTATAAATCTTTATCATATTTTCTAAAATTACAAATTTAAAAAAAGTAAAAATAACTAGAGATCAAATTTATAATATTATAGATCAAATCTTATGTTATTTTAAATTTTTATCATATTTTTTAAATATTTTAAATACATTATATTTGTAAAATAAAAATTATATATCATTATAAATCAATGTTTTTTTAATAATTATATATTTAAAAAATATTTCACCATTATAAATCAAATAATGTTTAGCGCATCAAACTAATTTTTAAAAATATATATTTAAATATAAATTTTATTATAATAATTAACTTTTATTAAATTAATTTTTATTAAACTTATTTTTATCAAATAAATTTTTAACGTACTAAAAATCAAACACATTTAACCCCATACCTTCCTCTCTCTATAAAACCCACCCTTCTCTCTTCTACTCGAGAGAGGCTCACTCACCAACACCATTCAGATCAGAGGCACAGCATCCCCATTCTTCGGCGCGCTCTCTCTCTCTAGCCACAATGCTCACACTCCTCCTCTCTCTCCTCCTCATTTCCTCCTTCCCAGGTACAATCTCTCTCTGTTTCTCTCTCAAACACGCAAATCCACATTTTTCTTTCACTAACTTGAAATACAAAGGTAATGTGACTAATCTGTGTTGTTTTTTTTTTTTAAAAACCAGTTCTTGAGGTTTCAGCGTCTTCAGTTATACTGTACAACAAGTGTTCGCACCCTGTTTGGCCGGGAATACAACCCAGCGCCGGCAAGCCCCTTTTGGCTCGAGGAGGCTTCAAACTCCCGCCAAACAAGGCCTACGCTCTTAATCTTCCCCCTCTCTGGTCCGGCCGCTTCTGGGGCCGTCACGGCTGTGCCTTCGACGCCTCCGGCCGCGGTCGCTGCGCCACCGGGGACTGCGGCGGCTCACTTTTCTGCAACGGCATCGGCGGCACCCCTCCGGCCACCCTTGCGGAGTTCACCCTGGGCAACGACCAAGACTTCTACGACGTCAGCCTCGTCGACGGCTACAACCTGCCTATCTCCATCAAGCCGTACAAGGGATCTGGGAAATGCAGCTACGCTGGTTGCGTCAGCGACCTGAATCTGATGTGTCCGGTAGGGCTTCAGGTGAGGTCTCACGACAAGAGTGTGGTGGCCTGCAAGAGCGCGTGCTCCGCCTTCAACTCGCCGAGATATTGCTGTACAGGAAACTATGGAACCCCGCAGGCCTGCAAGCCGACGGCGTATTCGAGGATCTTCAAGACGGCGTGCCCTAAGGCTTACTCTTACGCCTATGATGACCCCACCAGCATCGCCACTTGCACAAAAGCTAACTATCTGGTCACTTTCTGCCCTCGCCGTCGCCGTTGATCTGTATTTGAATCTCTGGAATGTAATACGAGTTGTTTAGGTCTAATGCGTGGTGAAATGAGTTTGGTTTAGTGTACTGTGATAGCAGCAACTGAGATTATAATTAATTTTTATGTCCTTTGTGCTTTGATTGCTTCATTATGGTCGTCTTCTTGGTTGGTCCTGCACGAATATTAATTCCTTGATTAGTGCGAAATTGAATCCAGGTGGATCAACTTCTGAATGTTGGGCCCATTTGACGGAACATCATTTTTTTCCACCACACTATAATGAGCTAAAATTTGATGGACAGTGGGTCCGCACTTCCTGAGAATCTGTGTAAAGCCCAAGGTCATGTGAACTCTCACCATCTCAATTTAATAAAAAACTTATTATCTCAAGACATAAAATATTTTTAAAAAATTAATATTTTATTAATAAATTTATTTTAATATTATTTTTTTCTCTCTTTATTTAATACAAATTAAATATAAATTTAAGATTATTAAATAAAAAATATTTTTAAAAAGTTTTTATTTTTATTTTTTTAAAATAAAATTATTAAGTTCATAAAAGTTATTGATATATAAAATTTTATCTAAATATGTCTTATAATTTAACATAAAAAAATATTATTTTATATTTTATATTTTAAATTACTTTTTTTATTAAAAATATATGTAGTATTTTTAATTAATTTTTATCTCTTAATAAAATGTTTATTTATTTTTAAACTAATTTTAACTTTTTATATTTATTTTTACAAATGTTTTAAAATAAATATAAATTAATTTATTTAATAAGATTACTTTTAAAAAATAATAATTATATATTAAAAAATTAAAAATGTTTTATATTTTTTAAATATTTAATTTTTTTAAAAATATTTTATATTTTTTAATGAAAAAAAGTATAAAATACTCTTAAATAAAATTTTACATATAAAAAATTTATTAAATATATTTTATAATTTTTAATTTTTTTAAAAAATATAAAATTTAAAAATACTTTTTTTTTATTAAATATTAAAATAAATATATTTAATAAAAGTTTATTTTTTCAAAACATTTTATATTTTGTGATGTAAAATTTTTTTTAAAAATATTTTATAATTTATATTGAAAGAAATATATTTTTCATATCCAGTAAGGTAAAGGTTAACCAAGTCTTTTTAGGAGCTCAAACTCATTGCAGCGAACTTATAAGTTCTTGCCATTTTAAGCTTGGTTATCGTTGACAAGGTGCAGTGCAGGCTCTAAAGTCCATGCATTTTATTTTCTAATTTAAATTTTTAATTATATTTATTCATAATTTAACAAGTGTCATTTTCATATTATTAATTTAAAAATTAAAATAAATCAATCAAGTGTCATTTCCTATTTTATATTTTCAACGATTTTTAATGATTTTAATCCCATGGTAATAAAAAAACAGAGAGAGAAAATAATTAAAAACTTAAATGGACTAACTCAAGCTTGAACCATTTTTTACGTGCTTATAAGGGTTGGATTTGAAATTTTTAATGTAAAATTTATCTATTTTTTCACACCCAATCTCAAAAAATACAGGTTTTGAATAGGTAGCTAGAAGCAGTGTCCATTTAAATTTCAGTTGGATATAATAAATTACGAAAATAATTGATTAAGTGATAGATTTTAATCATAATTGATTATGTTATAATGCAATCTATTTAGATATTATTTTTCTAAAATTAATTTTAACAGAATTAAAGATGTTTGAATAATTTAATTAAAATTAATTTTAGCTATATAAATTACTATATAATTTAATTTTTAAATATCAAATATTAATTTTTTGAGGATACAAGATTTGAATTTTATTAAGAAAAAAAAGAGAAGAGAAGAGAATTTAGTTTTATTTTTATTAAATTATGTGCTTTTTTGTAATTTTTTCGTGGGCCTTTTTTTGTAATTTTCCACAATATTTTTGGATAAACTTCTGAAAAAAAAAAGCTTGGCTTGGCAGCTTCGGAAAAAAAATCGATTTTCACCCTACAAATCGATTAACCAAAAAACTTGGTGTTTGGATAATTGAAGCCAAAATTAATTTTTTTTAAAAAAATCGATTAATATAACACACACGCAATCTACTGTATTGCGGTGCGGTTCTAACTAGGAATTGGAGAGTTGGTCCGAGAGAGAGAGAGAGAGAGAGAGAGAGAAGGGGAATTGGAAAGGAATGATATTTTCGTGAGAAGCAACAACGTTGGTTGCTTCAACTGGAAATAGATTTTTTTTATTTATTCAGATTTCGTGGCAGTGTACGAGTTTTGTTTTCGATATTTTATTGTGTGAAACAAACATCACATATCGGGGGTATCTTGATTCTTGATACAACATTTTCATTGGAACTCGTTTTCTGTCCTGTAATGAAATATCGATGTGAACAAATCAGACAAGAAGTATCAAAATAATCTGAAATGAACTTAAGCACGAAAGGTACAAGGAGTGATATTATAAAGAAAAAAACAAATATGAGAATACAAAGCGTCCACACGCAACAATCAGATTTCACGTATTTAGATACATATGCAGAAACTTGTGAGGTCCAAAGGAGAATAGGAAGAGGCAGGAACATGTCTGAATTGATGAGGCCAAAACCGTGGGCATGGATTGTTGTGTTCGGTGTTCCTACTCCTCTGAAACACTTGCTTGATCTATAATGTAAAGTGTTTTTTATATTCTGTAATAACATTTAGTTATTGATCTCATAGACATACATGAAAACTTCTCTGTTTTTTTTTTTTTTCTACAAGTCTAATTCAATGAGATTTTTTTACTGTGCAAGTGTTTTTTTATTAACAACGATCTTAAACCCAAAAAAAAAAAAGTAGTTGTTTATGTGAAACCTGACTCTTACTAGTACTGACACGGGTAGAGCTGGTAATTTGGTTCAAACTCAAATCCGTGTGAAAAAATTTAAAATCAAGCTTGAGAAAAGAATAATTTTTTTTATATTCCTGAATAAGTCCAAAAAAAATTATGCCAATTTCAATTGGGTTCGGGCTTAACCCGAATACTTGAAAAAAATATATATATATTTAAAAATATATAAAATATAATAAATATTAATTAATTTTTTAAATTTTTAAGTCATTTTATATTAAAATATTATATATTAAAATCTACACATCATTTAAGCAACCAAAAAATTTGTATTTGTATCTTTATTAAATAAAATGACTCAAGCCAAGTTTAACTAAAATTTTTCAAAAAGTCAGATATATTATGATTGGACTTATCCCAACTGAGCCTGAACTCGTCTGCTCTGCCCGAATTCTCACCTTCAGTCAGGAGAAACTTTTTTCAACATACTTGAAAAACACAGGTCCATCATGCTTGGCACATTAAAATTAGATTCAAAAAAAATAAAATTAAAATTAAAATTATATTTTTAATAATTTAATATGCATGAATTTAATTTTTTATGAATTTTAATTCTGTCAAAATACTCAAAATTTAATTTTATCTCCATTGTGATAAAATCGTCACAATTCCATAAAATTATCATAAATGTCCCACATACACACTCCATCATGATGCTGAGTTTTTTATTTTTTTTATGAGGGCATTTTGGTTTTTATTCATTTTAAATATATATATTTAACAATATTATATTTAGATTTTATCTTCATACTAAATATATATTTATAATTTAATTTAATTTTAATTTTAATTTTAATTTTAATTTTAATGTTATCAAAAACTCTTTCATTATATTAAATAAGGGCTTGAAGAATCTTTTAAATGTCCAACGGATGATCACTCATGTCGATAAAGACCGCCTGTGCAAAGACACGTGATGGTGTGGTGGCCAGCTGCTGCTCACCATGCCTTTGCAGTTTGCACTGTTGATGGACGCGTCCTCTTTTTGTGTGCATGATTTGATTTTTGACCTTAACATTTACCCTGATCCAGTAAATATTTTTTTAGCACACTTTTTTTTAGTGTTTAAGCAAACATAAAATATTATAATTATAATTATGTACAATAGGTTGGATTTTTTATGTTTTGATGATGATGATGGTGAAACTGCCCCATTGTGTTTTTGTAGGGTAATTGAAGTTAGCTAGATTTGAGACCCGCGTGATCCATGAGACATTAACCCTATATTTAATTTAAAGAGAATGAAAAGGGCACGACAAAATAAAAAGTGTTAATATTTTTTTAAAGGATAAATGATGCTCCCTCAATTTAAAAATATAAGATATTTTTAATTGAATCTCACCCTGAATAAAATGGTTACTTACTTTTAAATTGACCTTATCTTTTTATATTTACCTCTATTAAACACTCTACAATATATATAAAGTCATTCATCAATAAGACATCTTTAAAAAAAAATAATGATTACATCTCAAAAAATTAAAAATATTTTATATTTTTAAACATATAATTTCTTAAAAAGTATCATACTTTTTAAATGGAGGGAGTACTTTAAGATTTTAAGTGAAGAAAGATGTAGGAATAAAGAAGTAAAAAAAATTAATTTAAAATTTTTAACACTATTTTTAAACTTTTAAATCAAACTCGTTAAAATTCCCGTCATTCCTCTCAAACTAAACAATTTATAAAATCTAATAGAAGTTAAATATTGAGTAAATGTTGATCTTATAATTTTACAAAAAAAAAATATTAAGGACAATGCGTGAATTGATGTTTTCAAGGATGATTTTACAAAACAAAAAATTGATAGTTTCTAAAAGTGTGAAATAAAATTATATCACTTAATTAGCATATTTTATCCCAAATTTATCATTCCATGCATATTAAAAATATCAACAAACATGTATTATAGTTCAAAATTTATAACTCACTTGTATTAAAAATATAAAAAACAACTTATTTATTTTAGAATCTTTTATTCATGCATATGGTAAAAATGTAAGTGATACCTTATTTTATTTTGTTGTATTTCATCTCGTGCAATTTAAAATTTAATCAAGATAACATGCCCAAAATTATTTAATAATACTTTTAATGAAAACATTTTTAATTTAACTTACAAAATCCATTTAAAAATATGCAACCTTACTCGAGTCAAAAAGAAAAAACTGCAACCCCGATTGGGTGAGGGGGAAAAACAAAAGGGCCACCTAAAATATCTTTTCATTTTAGTCTTTGGCCCGCATAATTTTTATGACTTGGTTGATAATCATTACAGAACAACAGTGACATCCTGATGGTAATTACAAATAAGAGAGATAAGTTAAAAGGAGCTTCTTGATTCAAAAAAAAAAAAAAGTAAAAAGGAGTTTGAAGATACAAGTAAAAACTAAGTGTAATATTCTAAATCTTTAAATTAGAGCTCAAGAATATGTCAGAATTCAATAAACTATTAAGTTCAAGTAATCAAAATTTCCTAAGGTGATATGAAAAAAAAAAAAAGAAGGGTTCTTAGGGATCACATCATAAATTTAAATTTTTCTTAGACAATAGTGTAATATTTTTAGAAATTTAAAGAAAGTGTCTGAAATTGAGCAAGTTAAAGTTTAGAAGTGTTTAGGATAGGCTAAAAAGAAATAAATAAGGTCTAAGAGGGTAATAAAGGTATCTAAAATTAATTTTAGAGAATAATCAGTAAAGTTACCAGATTAAATAAAGGTAAAGTTATTTGATAATTTTATTCTTATATCTCAGGTCTTGTAAAGGAGGATTGCAATTAGATTCTAAATATCATAGTAGATTCAAAAAGAACCTAATGAAATTGCAGTTAGATCTCAAGATCATAGTTAGATCTAATGGTCGCAATAGACTTAGTAGAAAGTTATTGAGCCACAGTGTACATGACAGTTCTCTAAAAAGATGATGGTCTAGAATAAATTTAAAATACCAAGACCTGTTACATTTACACAACTATTACAGAGAGTATCGTTGACTTTCTCTTTGATATTTTAACTACTATTAAGGCCAAGAAAGAAAGAGAAAAAAAAACGAGTAAAAGTAATAGTTTATCCAGAGCCAAAAAATAATTATCAATGTTCAAAGGTAAGTATATGTACATAATATGATGAGATTGTGAGAAAGTACTCACAAAGTTAAAAAAATGCCTGAACATTGACTTGAAAATGTCAAGCTCAACTAGAGTCAAAGTGTAATTTTTGAAAGTTTGGGTCTTAAAGTGTAATTACAATAAAATTACCCAAAATTTAAGAAAATTAGCACATGAAAGGAGGAAATATTTGGATTAATTATACTAATTTTATTGGTTAGGAATTGCTCAAAAGAATTACTTTACAATTTAAATTGTATTGGGTTAACATAATATATCAATTTCCTATATCTGAAATTTAATTTATTAAAAGTCTAATTTGAGCCCAACTGGGAAGAAGGTGCATCACTTTCGGATCATATTGGGAGAAGAAAATTCATATTTTATATAGCCACACATTAGTTAACAAAATTTTGGAATTAAGGAAAAGAAAGTGACAGGTGAAAATTATGATTGGTGGATTTAAGAAAATATTATAATTCTATTAACATTTCCACTCAAACATTATCATACCCATTTCATCTTCCTCATTTTCGGTTTGACCAAGGAGAGAGAAGAGAGAGAATTTCCAAGCTTCTTTCATGGATTTGCAAAACCGAAATCCTCTACAAAAGTTATTCCTCTCATCAAGAGGAACATTTTTATGGTTTAAATTTTTTTAGAGAATGAGTTTGAAGTGGTATAAATAGAGGAAGTAGTGAAAAAAGCAAGAATAAGTTAGTGCCTTGAGAAAAGGAATGGAAGAGCTTCTTTTTGAGCTATTTTTCATAATTTTTGCTTGAATACAAGATAATGAAATGCTGCCCTATTTTTTTAGAGATAATAAGGGTTCATATTTTGACAATTAAAATGATAGGAAGAGGCTTGAAAATGTTCATAGAGATGTTACTTATTGATTATTAATGAATGATAGCTTGATTTCAGGCTTAATGTAATTTTTAGATGGCCAATTTTCAAGGAAAAATGCTGTCCAATTTTCCAAAGAATGAAGTAGTTATTATTTAAGCATTTAAGTTTATGAAATATCATTTAAAACTTAGCATTGAGACATGCATACATGAAGCATGAAAATAGGTTGGAAGCAACCATAATCTAAAGCAACTGCAATCTAAGTTTCAACTATCCTTAGTTATTGCCACGGCTGGTTCAGAGGGAACGAGTTAGAATTTGTCAAATTTAAGTTTAAAAATGAGTTCCTTCTAACAAATTGAGTAGGAAAATGATTGTACAAGAATTTTTACACTAAGGAAAGTTCATGTGAAATCTTGACATAAAGAAAGCAAGAATTAAATAAAGAGTAAAGTTGTCAAGTTGACAACTTTACTCTTTATTTAATTCTTGCTTTAATTATTGACTTTAACAATTTTCATAAATATTTTATGGCGAATATTAAGGGCAATGAGTGTTATGAAAAAAAAATTGTAGGTTTGGTCATAGGGAATCAAATGGAAACAAGAAAAACAAAGAAAAAATAGAAAAAGTCAAAAGGTAGTAAGCTTACCCTTCTTTACATGCTGGGTATTTATGCTTGCATGATGATATGTATGATTTTGTTTCCTTAATTCTATAAATCATAAATGAATGTTTGAAGCTCTATTTTTAAGTGTTCCATGGTCGATGTATGATGTATGGGCATATAACATGTCAAAAAGTTAGTAGAAGTCTTGTAATGCAAGTATATGTTATGCATGAAACTTTTGCCTTATATGCTTGAATGGTATTATTTACAATTGAGGTTTTCTCGAATATCACCCCCAATGACTAACCACCCAGGTTATAAGCCTTCAAAGGAAGAGTTAGAACAAAAAGCAAAGGTAAGTGGACAAGGAAATAATTTTTCTTCTAGCATTGCTTTTATAGAAATGAGGAATATATAAATCAGTTCATAAGCTATGTAAATTTATGATGAGACCTTGATATGTATAAGTGATATCAGTTGATGTATGACAGCTAATTTCGAGTCCTAAACTAGCCTTCAAATCATGATTTTAATATACATGATTGGGACTATCTAGTTTAGGCTATTTTCACAGGAAGGTTATTGTTTCAGTGTATAATTTACAATAACCCATGTTCAATGCTCATGATAATTTTTATAAGCAGACTATATACCTAAATAGTTTCAAAAAGTCCTAAATTAGATTATTTGGATACGCACAACTTGAGTTAAAAAATTTTCAATTTATGGCACATATTCTATTAAAGAAACAGAGTAGATTTGAAAAAAATGAATTATCTATAATATTTGGAACAAAAAATGGTTAAAAATTTATTTTAACCATATAAAGTACTTTAAGAGCTTTCAAGAGAATTTTATATCATTCTCATATGATTTTTTTAAATTTATTTATAAATTTTTAAAGTTTAGAAAAAACTTGAAACTTATCAAATGAGTAGTAACCCAATGACTAATGTGTGAATTTAATCTATGGGCTTCAATTTCTATTTTGCCTGAACCATATCGCTTTTAGTTGCATAGAAAAAGTGTTAAAAATTAGGTCTTGACATGAAGCTATGAAGATCCTACTCTAACACGTTTAGCCTTTTTTTTTTTTGTTTTGACCTAGATAAAACAAATAGTAGCAAAAGGACCACAATCTAAAGGATAACTAGATAAAAGAAACAAAAGGAAGGAAGCAAAATAAGACAACAAAACTAAAACGAAACTAGAATAAACCTGCTAACAACAATCAGCCAACCCCTTCCTTATCAAACAAAGTAGTCATAGAAGCAATATGAGAAGCATTTGAATTAACATCATCACGAGTGAGAATAAGATCC
This sequence comes from Prosopis cineraria, assembly GCF_029017545.1. Classification (NCBI taxonomy): domain Eukaryota; kingdom Viridiplantae; phylum Streptophyta; class Magnoliopsida; order Fabales; family Fabaceae; genus Prosopis; species Prosopis cineraria. Next base: position 38,218,410 of record NW_026555332.1, read on the forward strand.
AAAGAAAGTGTTAGTTGAGACATTTACCCTGAACGATACACACCCTTACATGAAGAAACTGTGAAAAAAAAAATCAGCAGCACAATTTCCCTCCCTAAGAGAGAAAGAAAAGGAGACACCACATCAAGACACAATAAGATCCAAAATGCCCTGAAGAATAAAGCAGCATGATCACTCATATTTTGAGAAGCTAGCAGATTGCACACAGGAAAACACATTAGCATTGTCAACTTCCACTATTGCATGTTCAATGTTCAACTTAGAGATGAGTGACATGGCCTTCTTAACATCAAAAAGCTCTACTATAAACACTAAATCATCATGAATATTTTCACAAGAACCCTACAAAAATGACCTTGTCGAATCTCGATACAAAATCCTAATGGTAGTAGAATTAGTATGCTTATTTGGGTTATGGTTTGCAACAAATGAACCATCACAATTAATCTTCATAAAATTTTCACATGTAGCCTGCCACCAATTTCTCTTCATGTTATTAACATTAATACAACTAGCAGCAACATTAGGGACAGCAGACTAAAATTCATTAACACATTTATGAGCTAAAGCTAAGACAAATGAAAGATCAAGGGCTTTATTATTAAAGATAGCATCGTTTCTTTCCTTCCAAATTAGCCATAACATCCATACAAACATAAAAATATCTTTATCATTTAGATTAAAACTATATGCACTGCACACTCCAAAAACCAACAAGCAAGAGATGTAATGTGCAAATCATCAATTTTCAATGAGACATAATGACCAAACCAAATACATCTCACTCGAGGAAAAAGAAGAAAATATGTTCAAGAATTTCAAGGCCTTTTGACAAATAGGACACAAAAGGCAGCTTGAGCATTTCCTTTTAAACATCTCCCTTCTAGGTACAACAAGCGAGAGGCATTTCCAAAGGGAATGAGATATTCTTGGGAGAGTCTTGATCTTTCATACTTTGTTCCAAACTTCTTTAGATGGGACTAAGAAAGTACCTGATTGCTGTTGAACTACTATAGTATACTAAATATCCTTCTTATAACCCTTCCTAATAGTATAATGACCATTGCAAGTTCCAAACTAGAAAAAGTTTAGCATTACATGGTCTACCTTAATACTTCTAATAGCATCCAAGATATCATTTGAGAGATTACAATTTTTAGACTTGAATTGGTCCAAAAATTAGATTGTGTTTTGAGAAAAGTTTCGAAATGGTTTTGATGCATTAAAATTAAGATGATGCATGAACTTCTTTTTAATATATTTCCTCTGTTAAAAAATGTAATATTATTTTAACTGAATCTTACCTCTAATAAAGTCGTTATTTATCTTTAAACTAACACAATTCGTCTCTATTTATCCCTGTTTAATAGGATGTTTCACTCTAAAATAAATATAAAGTGATTTATTTATTAAGAATATTTTTAAAAAGAAAGGTAATAATTACAACTTAAAACACCACTAATGCCTTACATTTTTTAACAACCAACCCCTTAAAAGATGCCTTGTATTTTTTAATGGAGGAAGTAATAAATATACACACCAGTTCATGTACCTCTTTCTTTATAACCTCTTTCTTTATAAATAGAGTTGGAAACAGATTCAACCTGGCCAATGAACCTACCAAATTTAATAGGTCGAGCTAAAAAAATGAGTCTATTTAGGAAGGCAAACAAATACACAGACTAGTTGGCTCATCAAGCTTTTAGTAAAAATTTCAATATTCAAATCTTTGATACTCCTCCCCTGAGATGTAGGGATTTTTTGTATGCTGCATGTCTGCACTGTGTTCTTATGACCTTTTTATTAAGAAAAAAAATGGGCCCAGCAAACTTACACCATATAACAAGCTGATTAAATGGGTTTGTTTGAGGGTTATATGGATTTTTTTTTTGAAAAATTGTAAATAAATTTCATTCAATACAATTAATTATTTTTAAGTTCATTGACAAGTTTCACTCAAAATAATTATACCATCTTTTTTTTTTAAATTCATTTGTTAACGAACTTTTGAGTAACACGCACTCAAACACTTGATTGGATTTGGACCTTGGCTAAGTAACTCCCTCGGTCAGCTTCGCTTCAACAGATTCAATACGGGACTGATTATCCGCGGCCGCTCCTTCCTACCTTCATTCTTTGACTGGCTTTGAGCGATCGTCTTTCAGGCTGCCCCCGTCCAGCGAATCCGGTCACTCCATCATCTACCACCTCCACGAGTCCATGGCTGTCGGATCCTCGAGCTCGAGTCCTCGCTCTCGTGGCCGATCCAGGTGCTTCATCTTCTGCTGTGCTTCATTCTCTGGAGATTTTTAATTCTATTTCAGTGACTTCAAAAATACTAAAATCCAATCCAAACGCTTTCTTGAATTAGTGAAGAAGGCGTGATTCCATAATTCCAAATGGATAAACACATGATAACTTCTTGAAGATGCGGTGTTAAAAATTGGTACGCAACTTGTTGAAGAAAACACTCATTTCATAGTGCAATAAATAAATGGGGAAAAATCTAGTGAAGATCAACTACAGTACAGAGTGTATTCATTTATTTACTTGTTCATTTTTCAGGGAAATGGGATTGCAAGAGGAGAGAAACAGCCACAGATGGAGAAAGAGATGAGTGGTGTTAGATTGTAGGACAGAGGAGTGTATATGGACGGAGACGAACAGCGACTAAGAGAGTTCACTAACAAAGGTGTGAGGCTGTAATATATAAGGCGAAAACAACTTCTAAACACGACGCATATGGATCGGCACTTGTGAGTTCAGTATGTGCCGCATGACGAGGCCTTTGGGTACAACAAGTTCCAAATTGAATGGGAAGGATGGACCAAGCAATGTCCATATTCAAACCATTCAGATGTATGCATTTGATACATGTCTTCAAGACTTTATATTACGTTCAGCTAATGACAGTTTGGACCTTACCAACAAAATTTTACTTTATTTTTGGACCTTACGTTCAGCTAACGATGCATGTCTTCAAGTCTCTGCCTCTAAAACGTTTTCGTTTGACCAACTTATATTTTTGTAGGTTTTTGAGTCAAATGCTATAAAAAGTAAAATTTTGTGCATTATATTTTAATTTAATTTTTTTTTTAAGATGGTGGCAGGATAGCCTTCTACAGTTCCTCTCCCCCTTGCCTATATAAACAAAAGGAGAAATAACATGTAAGGATTTCTTAAAAAAATTCACGTTTTTTTTTTGGTCAAACAAAAAAAAATAATGTTAAATTAAGATTTTTTTTTTAAAATATTAATAGTGGTGTATGAATGTAACCTCGAAATTTCAACGCATTCCGTGGTGATTCCTTTGCTGATAGTATTGAATACCAGGAATTGCTGGGAATATTGAAAATCTCGACTGCTCTGTTTGCGCTTGTATTGAATAATCTAACTTAACATTTATTTGTTTGTTTATTTTTTTATGAACATTTATTTATTTAATTGTAGGTACTTTTACGAAGAACATGAAGCTGAGTGAAAAGCCAGTCTCTCAATGATAGAAGCTCTTGCAAAATTTACCTCCTCTCGCTTCTATCTAATCACCCAGAAATCTGTATCAGTTCCTCTCTCATTCAGATTCGCAAGCACCTCTTCATTTGTCCAGCCGTGGAAGCCTAGATTTGAAAACGAAGACCCAGAAGAGAGCATCTCCAATAGGACTTACTGGACGAAGAAGATTCACAGACTCTGCACCAAGAATCGTAACGTCGACGACGCGCTTCGCCTTCTCCACCGTCTCACCCTCCGTGGGTACCGCCCTGACTCTCTCAATCTCAGTAGCATCGTTCACGCGCTCTGCGATTCCCATCGTTTTGTCGAAGCCCACCAACGTTTCTCGCTGTTCATCGCTGCCGATTGTGTCCCTGATGAGCGGACTTGCAATGTGCTTATCGCAAGGTTACTTGATTCTCAGAACCCACGTAGCACATTGCTAGTGATTCAGCGTTTGATTGGCGTGAAGCCTGAGTTTGTACCCTCTGTGGTTAATTATAACCGTTTGATGGATCAGCTTTGCTCTATTTCCCGACCCAGCGAAGCTCACAGATTGTTTTTCGATATGAAGAGTAGAGGGCACTCGCCGAATGCTGTTTCGTACACCACTCTGGTCAATGGGTATTGCAGGACTGGCGAGCTGAGGGACGCACGCAAGGTGTTTGATGAAATGAGCGACAATAGAGTGATGCCTAATTCGCTGACGTACAGCGTCATGATTCGTGGCATTCTCCAGAAACGAGATCTTGAAGGTGGTAAGGAAATGATGCGCAAGTTATGGGAGAGAATGAATAATGAAGAAGACCAGGCGTTGAAGACTGCTACGTTTGCTAATCTCATTGATTCTTTATGTGGAGAAGGGTTTTTCAATGAAGTGTTTAGAATTGCAGAAGATTTGCCACAAGGGAATAGTGTAAGCGAGGAAGTTGCTTACGGCCAGATGATAGATTCACTTTGTAAAGTAGGAAGATATCACGGGGCCTCAAGGGTTGTTTATATAATGAGGAGGAGAGGATTTGTTCCAAGCGATACATCTTATAATTACATCATACATGGCCTTAGCAAGGATGGTGGTTGTATGAGGGCTTTCCAGTTATTAGAGGAAGGAACTGAGTTTGGATTCTTGCCATCTGAATATACATACAAGGAATTAGTGAAAGCCCTTTGTCAAGAGTTGGATGCGGACAAGGCAAGGGTAGTTCTTAAACTCTTGCTGAAAAAGGAAGGTGTTGACAAGACCAGAATTTATAACATATATTTAAGGGCTCTTTGCCATGTGAATAATCCAACTGAACTGTTAAATGGACTTGTATATATGCTAGAGAACCAGTGTGAGGCAGATGTGATTACTCTCAACACAATTATCAATGGGCTTTGCAAGATGGGGAGGATTGATGAAGCTCTGAAGGTATTGCATGACATGTTGATGGGTAAATTTTCTGCTCCTGATGTTGTGACCTTTACTACCATAATATCTGGTTTATTAAATGTTGGACAAGTTGGTGAAGCTCTTGATCTGCTGCATAGAGGAATGCCTGAAAGAGGTTTAAAGCCTGGTGTTGTGACATATAATGCTGTGCTTCGAGCTCTATTCAAACTTCGCCGATCAGATGATGCGTTGAGCATTTTTAATACCATGTTAAGCGACGGCATTACTGCAGACCATACCACTCATGCAATCATAATACAAGGCCTATGTGGATCTAACCAGATAGAAGAGGCAAAGAGCTTTTGGCACAATGTTATCTGGCCTTCAGGGAATCATGATAATTTTGTTTATTCAGCAATTCTGAAAGGGCTCTGCCTCTCTGGCAAGTTCAGTGAAGCTTGTCATTTCTTGTATGAACTGGTAGATTCTGGAGTCTCTCCAAATATATATAGCTACAATATTCTGATTGACTGTGCCTGCAACCTAGGATTGAAAAGGGAAGCTTACCAAATTGTGGGAGAGATGAAAAGGAATGGACTGACCCCTGATAGTGTAACATGGAGGATTCTAAACAAGTTATAAGATGGAGTCACGAAGCATTCTTATCCCGAAGATTCAACCAAAGAAATGGACAAGGAAGCACAGTCAAGTACCTCTAACAAACTGCGAAGCGAAAATGTGATAACTGATGTGTGGTGCTGGTCAGAGGATATACAATTATTAACCAAGAAGATACGTGATCAGGCCCTGCCAAGATGGATCTGCATATAGATATTATGTGACCTTTGGAAATACTTCCTCCATTTTTATTTGTAAGAGAGAAAAATTGTATCACCCAATTCAAGAAAATTGATTGACTATATTGATTGTATCTGAAAATAAAAAAATTAAATTAAAATATTTTTTATTAATTACGTTAATTAAGTTTTTATTAATTGTTTCTTATGATTGTGAATGATGAAATTATAAAGTGTAATTTAAAAAATTTATAATAAATACTTATTTAAAAATGTGATTTTATTTATATAAAAAATAAATTAAAAGTAGTTTTTTTTTTATAAATAAAAACGGAGGTAGTGGGTGAGTTGGAAGAGACTACAGGATAAAAGTACATAACTCATTTAATGTGGTCAAGCAGAGAAGCTATTTTCATAAGAAACGGTATTTCCTAGTTATAGAAAATACGGATAAATTTCCCAATGCTGAAATTAAAGTGGGAATTTTGGGCATCATTTTAGAGCTAACAGATCAAACTTCAAAGCTGCTTATTCGCTTCGGCCAAAATTCCAGAAATTCTCTTCGAAATTTGCATTCAACTATGCAAATCAATGGGCCCACCTCTGTGACCGGCCAAGGTGCTGGATGGCTCGGTCACAACCCTGCCAACTATAAGGTTGAGGGTTCTATTTGTTTTTTTAATTTATTTGGGGTAGTAAACCATCTGGTGCCAAATCAAGTTGGGCCGACACTTTATAGACAAACATTCTATCATTTTGTATAAAAAAAAAAATTCTATCACTAAATACTGTTCTATTATTAAGACTTGAATTTAAAATTTTTAGTTGACCTAATGCAATTTTTTAAAATTTTAAAAATTAGATCATCATTTAATTAAATAAGACACTGATTTAAAAGTTACTGATAAGATTGTGGTTGGACCCATCATGATTAATTTAATATATTTTAAATTTTATACGCTAAACGTTATATTAAAAGGAAAATTTTGTAAAATATCATTTCACAAGGATTAAACTTGTAAGGTAAGATAGAGTAATTTTTGCTTTTTATGATATATCATTTTATTAGCATGAACTATTTAATATGAAAAATTTAAAAAATATTACCATAAAAATTATTCTGAACTTATTTAATATTTAAAAACATTCATTCTTTAATCATTATACATAGAGATGGCAAAGTATCAAGCACTTTTTGAAGGTTTTTTTAAAATAAATTAACTATAATGAAGTTTAACAAATACAGATAAATAATTTGAAGTATAAAAATTAAATATATGTGCTTACACTAAAATAATAATTAAAGACTTAATTAAAATAACTCAACAAAGATTAAGGGAAAAAAAAAAGAAGAAAGCAAGTGCGGTTATTGAAAACAATCCCACGTCGAAGGATAGCAACTACTCCACTAAGCTGCTGTAAAACAACAGGTCGCTGCGCCCGTACTGTGATGGAATGGACCAAGTACCTCTTCACTTTTTTCTCTTCATTTCCCTCCATTTTTCTCATCTCAACCACACATATTATTTTATTAAATAAATTTTTTAAAATTATAGAATTCATGTTGAAGAAGGGAAATGAAGGAGAAATGGAGAGAAAGAAGTGGAGAGGTTACTCTCCCGTGATGGAATGGGGTTGAGTTCTCTAAATTAAAAGTTACAACTTGATCCCAGTGAAAATTACAAGCTTTGCCTTTTTTTTTTCTTTTTACCCTTTTTTAAAAAATAAGTTGGATCCGATTCATGAGCTTAGAATCGATTGGTTTTTTATCGGTTAAGCCAGTTCTTACTGATTAGCTGATTGGTCAACTCTCCAATTAAAAGGGGTGACTAGATTGGACCCAGAGCTGATTCGGTTCAATTGGTTTATTGTTAAAACCTTACAATTTTTTTGTTAGTTAAATCGTATGTGTTGGTGTGAAGGCCTACCTCTGCTGTGACATGTTTGGAATCGGGAATCGCCTCTTGGTTTGATTTTTAAAACTGTGCAATTTTTTTTTTAGTTAAACCATAACGTTGGTTTGAAAGCTGTAGCCTCTACCTTTGCAGTGACATGTGCGGATGTGTGTTACGCTTTTGAAAAATAATAATTAAAAGAAGGAGCCCACCACCACCAACATTGCCCGGCTTTGGCAGGAATCGTTATAGTGATTCAATCAATCAGATTGCAACTCAAAGCTTCACTTCCTCGTGTTTTTGGTTCTCCTTTTCTTTTGAAAAAGAAAGAAATGTACGAAGGAGCTAAAGCTCAGAGCCTCGAAATTACTAAAAACCCAACTTTTTTCTTATTCTTAATATTATTTTTTCCTCATAAATCTCAAGCAAGGAAATTGTGGGACTGTCCTTAAATATGCCTTTCTTTACCTTTGCGTAAAGTAACATGACTGATTGTTGTCCCAAACATCAGACTTTAGCGTTAACTGCGATAGAGGGAACCGTGAATAGATTCCACTTCACATCAGATCAGAATCTCAATAGCATAGTTGCAAATTAATGTTTCAATCAAGCTTATGTTAACCTAAGCCTATATAAGGGTTGAAGGTTAGGCATTTAGATAGTGAAGTTATTGCGTAATCCCTCGTTGTTTGGTTCCCCATAGCCTGGGGATGGCTTATAATCCCTCAAAGAGGTGTGGTTTTGTTTCGTTGTAGTCATTCATCCTTAAAGGTGGTTACTGTTGTAATGCCATTAATCTTGTTTCTTTACATTGCTTAACGTTGTATCAAAGCCAAGCAGACCCTTCAAGTCCTTTGTTTCAAAGACAGCTTTTCAAGAAATGGCTGGATTGTCAAGCTTCATATCCCTTGTTCAAGATTTGTTCCACACAAAAGAAAGAAACTTGAAAGAAAAGTATGAAGTAGAATAAAGTAAATTTATCTTTTGAGCAGCATCTCCATTTACTATCACAAGAATTTAGGAGGCTGCGTGTCCTCCCGTTGCAAAGGGCACATTGCCCTGTTACTTCCTCACAGGTATTGTTCGATTACATCCTTGTCAAAGACACCAGTGCAGCGTAGGCGAATAACTATGTTGCCCTTGATGAAAGCTTCATGGCATATCACACATCTACATTCAGGTTCCTTGTCTAAAAATGGTTGGTCCACCATGAACTCTTCCATTTGACAGCTATGAACTAGCTCCATAGAACCAAACAAATTGAAGGAGTTGTTGCAATGATTATAGGGCTATACTCCTCTGAAAGGAACCCTTATTTTGCAGCGTGCACAACCATAATTCATCGACTCCATGATAGGTGAAAACTCTTAGTTCTTATCATGTTGGAATAAAAATTGGTTAATCATGGTCATATTAACTACTTTTAAGGATAACAAAGCATGAATTTTATGAGTTCAAAAGTCAAAATGACTTAAAATTGAGTTCAGGCTACCTATAAATATTTTGAAAAAAGTTTAAGAACAAAAATAATCCTTAATCTTTAATTTTAATTAAGGTGAGAGCATTTCATGCTTTTGTCTTTTTTCACCGATACCTAAAGACAAATGTATAGGGGTAAGGTTACATAGTTCTTGTCCCCTACAATTTTGCTATCTCTTTGTAATTTTGTTAGTAAGAAATATTAAAAATTAGTTATTGCCCTTCCATATGCTTGATAGTTTAGATTGGCTAATGGAAAATGTATCATATCAATCTCAAACTATGTTAAAAAAAAACAAGAATTAACTCCTTTGATCAACCACTATCTTCTTAATTAAAGGAATTAGGTGATCTAAAGAACCAAAATCATCATCACCTTTATCAATGCCTGCCCTATTTTTTTATTTTGAAATAGAGATAATAGATAGGTATTATATTGAAGGATTAAAGATCATTTTTACTTATCAACTTTATCAGAAAAATCATTGAGGATCCTAAATTGAACTTAGGAACAATTCAATTCTTGGTGTTATCTTTTAGATTTTTGCCTATGATCCTACCTTTTTTATATTTTCTATAATAAATATCAAATGTAGGCCCTGTACCTTCTCTCTCACCCTCCCTACCTCCTCTCTCTATGTAAACTCCGGCAGCTTTATATCCTAACTTCAACAACTTTATATAATTGAAAAGTGAAAACAGCTCATAAACTATGGCAGCATCACTACATGGAGCTCACCAAGAATTTTATGGGTGCTCCACTTTCGATCTCTTGGTCCATGTTTGCAAGGGCTCCTCGCCATGGCCCATCCCCTGCTTTGAACTAAATTGTTGTTTAAAGAGGATGAGCTATGCAACCTTAGATTGGAGAGGATTTAAAGGTACTTGCACACCATTAACAAGCCTCATGTCTTGACCATAGAGGTAATAACCATTGTTTTCTCCTGCCTTTGATTTGATGCCAGTGTTGTTCCTTTGATCTCATGAACGAGGCCTTTGGGGTTGTGTTGTATGTGATTGTTAATTCTAGTTTGAGTTGGCAGGTTGCGATGAAAGTAGTGATAATATCAGTTGCCTTTTGGAATGGCAAGAACCAAAGTAATATATTCTTACATTCTAACTTACAAGGATGTAAATCCAACTCAGTGTAAGTTCTTGTTCTCAACTACTAATTAGAGAGGTGGAGACTTGCAAGCAGTGTCGCTAAATTTCAGGATGCTTGAATTGGGGTGGCGGCTTTAGGGATCATACTCATGCTCTAAAAATGCAGACTGCATAGAGGTCTATCTTGCAGGTTGTAAGCTCAGGTTTTGATACCAATGCTTTGAGAGAGAGAATATTTAGGTTTTAATGCCCTTTGCTAGGTCTCCATCATTGATTAAGATTATCCTTTTTTTTTAATATTGATAATATGGGTTGAGTCTGGAGGCGCAACCTGCAAAAAATGTGACGGATTGAGTTGGAGAAAATAAATTCATTTAAATGTGGGGCAGGCTAATAACTTGAACTTATGTTAAAATAAGTTAAAAAGGCAAACCCTCATTTAGTTGGTCGAGAGTAACTCCTTACTGTTCAGTTAAATTTTAAAATTGATTTCATTAAATTATCTAAAACTCAAAACATATAGACAAGTAAGTTTATGTGTTGTTGTCACGAGACTGTATATAATTAATACAACTATCGGTGTGAATTCTATTTTACTTCATTTGTATTGGTAAACACGAGACTATATGATTATATGAGCATTAGCTCATGATCTATGCTAGCCTAGCTGATATTTTCTCCTAAAATTGCTTCAGCAAATTTTCCTCACAGCAAGTGCTATTTTTCTCCGTTTGATTTGTTAAGCTTGCCTAAGCATTATTACTTTTTTGAAAAAAAAATTATTTGGACAAATTCAATTCACGAGTTAGTGTATAAATGCTTGTTTATTGATTAGAAGACATGTTTGAACCGTCCATTTTGATTAACAATTAAACTTTAGAAAATTTATATATTCACATATAACAGAAACTTTGACAGATCATATTATTCATAAATAAATTATAAGTGACACATTTTTAAGATTTTCTGCAAGGCATAATTATTTTTTTAAAAAAATAAATGACTAAATTCACCTATAGCAGTTGAATTTAAAATTGGTTATGTGATCAGCACAAAGTCTAAAATGTCAAGAAAAATTCGTTGCATATTGTCTTGATGACTCTTGATAGTTTCAATTGCAAACATTTTTTGTTACTCAAATATTTAGTTTTCAGGAAAAATATGATTTTTTTTATTGCAAAGATAAAAAAATGAATTTATAATTTTTAAAATTAAAAAAATTAAAAATATTTATATTATGAGCTACAGGTTGTGTAGGTTGGCAAAAATTCAACCTACTAAGATATAAGTTATGTCAATCTATTTTGTTAAATTCATGACTTGCTGTTGATTAACTCGTGAGTCATTAGTTAGTCTACATTGTCAATCCTACTCCTTTATTCATATGTGCATACATTTGCGCGCACATACACGTACAAATATGCATTCCTTGATTGAGATTTTATCCTATCTAATCTAAGAGCTGCAAATTATTTGGAGGATAAATTGAAAGGTTCTAAATAAGTTTCGAACAAAATTATCATATTTTCTAATTTCTATCATTAAAAGAGATAAACACGTTCTCATTACCCCACCCCCAACTAGTGGTGGAGCCATATACACTTGAGGGAGGCATATGCACCCTCTCAACTTAGAAAAAATTATAAATGAATAGTAAATATTTTGTAATTTTATCTTCTCTAGTCACAAAATTTTGAATCCTTTAAAATCTAGGTCCTTTTTTTTGGTAAATGTTTTAACTTAATTACCAACCTCATCTAATAAGATAAAGGCTGTTGTTGTTATTATTGTTTTAACTTAAGTTCAATTATGAATTCACTAAGTCCATAACTTTAATATAATTTTTAGAAAAGAATATACTTATTTATTTAATTTTTTAAATCTCTTGTTAATTATTATATATTTTTATATTTAAATAATATCATAAATTAGTAACTTATAGGGAATGAAATATTTTTAATAGAAGTATGAAACAATTATAGAATTTATGATTATTTTAAAAAATTAAATAATTCTTTTTAAATTATTATTTTTAAAATTAATCTGCACTACCTGATATAAGGTCATGACTCTGCCATTGCCCAACATACACATATGACATATCATATACGATTCCAGGTTGACTAGGAGAATAATAATAAAATCTTAAAAACTTAGAATTTATGAAAATTAATATTAATTCAAACAATTATAAATTTAGTGGTACTAACCATAAATAAAATATTTAAATTTAAATATATTTTAATTTATAATTGGGATTATGTTTACAACTGTTTAAAATAATATCTATAACTTATTTTTTAAAAAAATTTATGAAAGCTTAACTGTCATGAATTTTAAGATTTATAATTTTATTGTCATTGTCCTGAATTGATTTGTCCGTTGCAATGGAATGGGAGGGGCTATTTTGTTATTGGTCAATTCTTCAGACACGATTGAAATGAATCCGACGTGACACGCTAGAATTCGCTAAAGAAATAAACCACAGGTCGTACGGTCGTAGTGGGGAGAAAGCTCGGCCGCTCCATTCAAGGATTGAAATTGAATGAAACGCTTCCACTCACAACCATTCAACGCTCATCTCTCTCTCTCTTTCTCACACGGAAAGCCAAAAGCTTAGAGAGAGACTTGACAATGGCGATGACCCCAAGCCAAGACCCAAACCGTATCTCCGAAGCTAGCTCCAAACCTACAGTGCACCTTCAAGACATGGAGGAGCTCAAGAGAGTCTTCAGCCGCTTCGACGCCAACGGCGACGGCCAGATCTCCATTTCCGAGCTCGACAACGTTCTCAAATCCCTCGGCTCAAGCGTTTCCGAATCCCAGCTCGAACTTGTCATGAAGGATCTAGACAAGGACAACGACGGCTTCATCAACCTGTCCGAGTTCGCCGATTTCTGCCGCTCCAACTCCGCCGACGGCGACTCCGCGGAGCTCCGTGACGCCTTCGACCTCTACGATCAGAACAAGAATGGCCTCATCTCCGCCTCCGAGCTCCACCACGTGTTGAATCGCTTGGGATTGACGTGCTCCGTGGAGGAATGCAAGAACATGATCAAATCCGTCGATGCGGACGGCGATGGCTCCGTTAATTTCGAGGAGTTCAAGAAGATGATGACCAACAATCCGCTGAGCGCTTCTACGAATCCGTAGAGAGAACAGTACAATTTCTAACTCTTTCTCTCTACCAAGGTCTCAGACTGCTTCCGTTATCGTAGGCTTTCTAATTTCTCTTTGACCCCCAAGTTCTTTTGCTATATTATAATAATTTTCTGGTGGTGTGCTGATAAAAACGCCTATATCTATATTTCTTATTGACCAGGTTAGAAACTCCTTTATTAGATTAAAAAGGAAGACGATAATTCCAAAATCTTCCTATGTTTTTTTGTTTCCCATTTTTGTTGTTCCCTTTTTCTTTCTTTAATTTCTTTCTTTTCTTTTCTTTTCTTTTTTTTTTTGGGCGGCGACTACAATGGTCAGGAATGAAAGGATTTCGCAATACTTGTAGAATTCTCGCACGACCGATGAAAAAGGGGAAGGGATCATTCACGAGTGAAATGAAACTTCCCACTCCTGTATTCTTGAAATAGACACTAGAAAGAGTATTTTCATATGGGATAAATGAGTTATTAGGTTAAAAAATCATCTATACATTATTGATTTTGAATTTAAAAGTAACACTCTTAAATATTAAAAAATTGTACTATAATATTAAGTTTCTAATGATAGTTGAAAAACCATTTGGGGGGAAAAAGAAATTACTTCTTGTAGTTTTTCTCATTTTTTTAATTAAATTTTTATAAGGTATTTTGTTTTATCTAAACCTTTATAGTTTGATTTATTTTATTAATTAATCTTTAAAAGTTAAAATCCTTGATATTTTTTGTAGAAAATAAAAAAATATTTATAGATCCTTATGCCGTGTATGGTATGGTGGGCAAAGATTGAGATTGGGTGAGATTAATATCATCTTTAACATGTTTGATATGAAACATTTTTTAATACTTGAGATTGTTCCATCCCACCTAGATGGAAATATTGAGACCCACGATACCCTATGATGTTGTAAAATTAATCTTGAAATTGAAACTTTTATGACCAAAATGCCCTCTTAGAAAATGCCCAAATCTAACTTTGTCCCCTTCCCCTTCACCTCATTTGCTCGGCACGTTGATCGTGATGACTCAGGTGACAACTTCCTCCCTCATAGGTGGCAGCTTCCACCCATGCAGGCGACGACTTTGAGAAAGCAACAGTGAACAAGCAACAAACGATGAAGATCAGCAGCAACAATCAACCTTGAAGTGAGCAAAAACAAAAGTAGAGATGGTGAGATCGAAATTGAAATCTACCTTTTTTATTCTAAATCTGGTGATGGGTGAAATTGATTCAAATGTTGGTTGCAAAATTGAAGTCAAATGAGGAGAGGCATTAAAATCATGCATGGATTATTCCAAAGGCATCAACGGGTTGTTCTCGCGTTCGTTTTTCTTATTTTAAATTTTGTTCCATACGTATTAAAATAATCACATGGGTTGTTTCATTTCATGTGGGGAGGCATTGAAATCATACGGCTCACGGTTGCAATAAGAAAAAGGAGCGTTTGAAAGTGGGAAATTGAAGGAGAAAGAAGAACTAGATGAGATGTAGCTCACGGTTTACCTATAAAGGGAGAATGGAGGGAGGGGAAGAAGAAGATAAGGATAATTGTGTCTTTTAATTCTCTGTTTTTTTTTTATTGGAGACTTTTTGTTTTTTAATCTTATCACATATCAAACATAATTTTAAATTTTATTCTCACTCCCATTATCAATCCTAATTCCATAAAATTCAATGCTTTATATCAACATATTCCATTTGAAATTAAGTTTTTATATATTTTATTTTGTTATAACCAAAATTTTATAGTTTGATCTATTATATATATTAACTTCTAAATGTTAAAACTAATAATGAATTATTAAATTTTATAAAACAAAACTATTAGAGTTTACAAAAAAAATTAATTTAATATTTTTAGCCAAAATTGAAAAAGGAAAATTTAATTCAATACACTATTTACATTTTTATTAATTTTTTATGAAAATATATATATATATATATATATATAAAATGTTTAGAAGGCAATCTAATTATACAAATTTTAAAAGAAAAATATAACTTTTAATCTCCGTCTTTTGTTATAAGTCATTGTATTTTTTTTTAATATTTTGAGTTTTTATTCTTTTATTTTTTATTATTTTAAGTCCTTAAATGAATAAAGTATAGAAATTTTGAAAGGATATAAAATACCGAAAAATAAAAATATAAGAACTAAAAATATTAAAAAAAAGTGAAGGAATATATAACAAAACATTAGTAAAATGTAGGGATTAAAAGTTATGTTTTTTCAGATTATAAAAATTATGTAATTAATTTTAAAATTATATAAGTATTTTTAGTTTTTTAGGACAAAAATATCCTGAAAATTTTCTATGAGGGGGATGGTATTCTAAACTTTTTTTTTAAAGTAATATCACTCAAAAAACGAAAAAGAGAGCGTAATTTTACCCGTAGTTAATCCCATATATATTGACGGATACATTTACACGTGTTGCACCCCTTCTTCCTCATTTCCACTGCCCCTTCTCTCTCTTACCCCAAGTTCAAATTCGGTTCCTTTCATATTCTCAGTCTCTTCCCCTTCAGTCCATATCCAAATGTTGCATGTATTGTCATATCATCTCATATTAAAATAATTTAATTTAAAAAAGTACACTTTATTTTGCAATTATATGTAAATATATTATGATGATGTTTTAACTTGTTTTTTTTTTCAATTTTTATTTTTAAATTTGTTCTGAAAAACTTCGCTATAAATTTTTTAACAAATTTTTATTAAATAAGTGAGGTTAAAATCTAAATAAGTTAGATTATAGGTTCTTACAAACCTACTTATATTTATGTTTTAAAAAATTCTCCAGAGTAGGCTGGCCAGGACCTATAGTCTAACATATTCAAATTCTAAGACCTATTTAATAAAAAAATTGTTCAAAAAAGACCTGAGAATAATTTTTTAAAATAAGTTTTCAAATTGAAAAATGAAAAAAAAAAATTAGTTTAAATCATTATTATAAAAAGTATATATAAAGTAGTGATATAAATTGTAAAAAAATTATTTTAACAGGGATGGGTGGCTAGGCATGAGATATTATTGGACATGGATAGATTGAAGGGCCTGAATTTCTCGCCACTAAGAAGCTGAGAGAGTAAGAATCAGAGAGAATCTGGCACCCCCAAGTTCCTTGTTTCCTGCAATTAGAGCCACACCATCTTCACGCCAGGGCCTTTCTAGGTTGATATCAGTGATACGTGGCGGCTGTGAAGCTTGAGGACAAGAATGTGGTTTCCAAAAGGGTATGGGTCTCCAAACAAGAAGCTTCTCTCGTCCCCTAGAAAGCTCAGGCATGTAATTCTCTCTTCCTCTGACCTTCTTCTCTGTTGTCTGAAATGTTGCCCTCTCTGTTCGCTTTTGAGGATGAGCACGTCTGCACTGTGCCTGCTGCTAGACTCTTCAACGCTCTATTCAAACACACTCACACCATCCTCCTTGATGGTCATTCTTAAGTCTCAACATTAAAAGTGTCAAACTCATCGAAGGAATCGGCTAATAACCTGGAAGTGTTGTCAAGGTTTCCTCCACGACGAAGGTGGGAATCCCAAATACGGATTGCACAAAGTGGAAGTCATTGATGAGACAAGACAAGCTGTGTGTACAACTCCATCATCGTGGAAAGCTAGTGGGGGAAGAACTTGTTCGCGAAACCCATATATATGTTTTGCGAAGCCACAATCTTGTCCTCAAGGTTAGCCTTCAGATAATCACAAAATGAGTAGAGAAGAAGAAGAACTCAGCCGATGGAGCCACAAAACCTTGACAAAAGAAGAGGGAAAGAGGGAGGAAGAACTCAGGGAACTGAGGGTGCGGTACTTGTAAATTAATTAGTTAACAAAAATATTAAAAACCTGTTTGGTTGAAAGAAAAGGGAGGGAAAAAGAGGAAAAATTAAAAAAAAAAAAAAAAACTCCCCTCCCCTTCACCTTATATGGAAAGGTGTTTTTAAAATTTTCTTTTCCCCTTCTCTTTCCTTCTTTCCCTTTCCCTTCCTTCCCTTTTAACCAAACAAAGCTTAATGGGAGAGAAGAGCATCTCCCCAATTTTGGGGAAGGGAGGTCCTCCTCTCCACCTTACCAAACAAGGAGAGGGGAGATTTTCCCTCCCCCTCCCTCACAATCAAATATAGAGTAAGGGTTAATGTGAAAAGGTCAATAGTGGAATATAATTTTATTTTATTTTTTTAAGTTTCAAGATAATATTGCTACAAAAAATATTGAGGATATTAGGTATCCTTTGCCAAAATCTTTTAGGACATTTTTGTCCTTTAATTCATATTTTTATTAGAAGATTATATCATTTTAGAATTAATAAAATAATTTTTCTAACTCAAAATTTATATAATTATATTATGTCATCTAAATAATTTGTATACATATAAAATTTTATTTTAAAAAATTATAAACATTGTATTAAATCAGCTTCTTTTACCCAGAATATTAAATCAAATATTCAATTAAATTTAAAAGTATTTTGTTTTGAAATAGTTAATCATTAAGTACTAATAATTTTAATTTTTCAGAATAGAAAAAATAAAATACAAGAATTTAATTTAAAATTGAAGAAAATTATAAAAATATGCAGATTAATGTTTTTAAAAAAGATACCAGCCCCACGCCAATAGGGGTAGAAAGAGATTTTTTTTTTTTCCCTTAATTGATTGAGAAACATTTTTTTTGGTTAAGAAACTATTTTATTTTGTGACATGTAAAATAATTATAGAATTTCAAGGTAATAAATTATAATTAACTTACATACAATAAAAGTTGTCAAGCTTGTGAATTTAAATAAATTCATGGCAGAAATGTAAATTTGAATCGTAAATTCAGATTGTAAAATTATAAGAGTTTATCTCTATTAATAAATAGTTATTAAAAATATATAATAGAATAATTAAAATATAAAATATGACATTATTTAATTTAAATATATTTTAAATCTAAATTATTGAAATTAAATCTATTTATATTAATAAATTATCATACTCAATATAGAAATTTTAAAATAGGACAACTTATTTTTTATATTTCTTTTTTTTATTAATATTAGGTTTTTGCTTTTTGAATTTTATTTCTCTTTGACTCAGGTCATACCATTTTTATGAATTGAGTTTCACATAATATATATTTAACTCATTTAATTTGATAAAAAAATTGACGAATTTAATAAATTAAATTAAATTAATAAATAATTTAAATTTATAAATGAGTTGACACAATTACATAAGTTAGAAACACGAAAACAATAAATTTAAAGAGTCAACTTACAAGTTTAAATGAATTTATTTTTAGTCTGAGTTTATGAATAAACTAACACAGTTTTATAAATTAAAGATATAAAAATTATAAATTTAAAAAATCACTAGAGAGCTTTACACCAATTCATACGCCGATGCACACAGTACTTGATGTTTCTCCCCGAAACTATTGCTCACATCAAAAGCGTCCAGGCTGGGATTCGATCAGAACATCAGAGGAGTGAGGGGGGAAGTGGGGTTGGGACTTGGGAGAGTGATTCAGAATGCCATTTGCCAACCATTTTTAGTTAAAAGGTTCCTGTCTTATTTAATTTTGTTGTAAATCTCTGGTGTATTGTTTTATTTTTGAAGTAATATTATAGCTCATTTTTCATTAAAAAAACGAGGAAATAATTTGAAATAGTATGAAATGCTTGGTATTTTTCTTTTTTTTTAAAGAAAAAAATAGAACAGGACGTATTTTTCTTTCTTTCTTTCTTTTAAGAAAATACTGTTCAACCCACTAAATATTGCATTAATTTTTAAATTTATCCCTATTTAAGAACATTAATTGAAAAAAAAGAGAAAATAATCATCTCTCATAATTAAATGTAATCCTAAAATTTGAAGGCAATCTTAAAAAGAATCTTAAGCCCTTTGGTTTAACCCCAATGCAAGCGGCTCGCAATGGTAACCAAAATTGCATTACCCAATATATGTAAGGGGGTGTTCGGTTGTTTTTTTAAGTTGTTCGTTCATATCTCACACTCCACTACCGCCCATTACATGTTTTAAAAAATCATATTTGCTCTCAAATTCCATTGTCTTCCAATCTTCCCCTTCATCCTCTGTTATTGTCCTCACCTCATGCACCCACAGCACGCACGGATAGAAATTATTGTTGGATTTGTCATACTTAGACCCAACACTTGAGGCTAAGTTTGATAGGTCACCTTTAATAAACTCAAAAAATTGTATGGCCAAGTTTAAAAGTTTAAAAAATAATCTTTATTTTGGGTTTATTCAGATAATTTAAATAAATCGCACTCAAATGCATTTGACTTGAATACTCAAATTTTTTTCTATTATTTAATAAAATGAAATTAGCCTTCACTTCAATTTTTACTTTGCACCCACAAACTACTCATACACTTCATACCCTTGAATGAAACTTTAACATTTCAATAACTATCATTTTTTAATCTTTTTTGGAAAATGTCAAGGAAAAATAAATATAACAGGTTACTTTATATATTTTTATTTTCACTCTTTCAATGCTTCGTTTCAGACTAGTATGGATAAGGGAAAAAAAGGTGTGTTGTTATGTTTTGTTGCTTGAAAAATCTTAATTTCTAATGTGAAAATTGAAATTTGCTCAAAAAAATGAAAATTAAAAATAAAATAAAAAAGTTTTAATAATTTTTATATTTGGACAAGTTCGAATAAGTTCAACACTCAAGATATAAGGACTGAGTTTGACTATATAAAATTAATCTTTGACTCTCTAATTTTGGAATTATATTCTTTTGTATTAGCTAGCATCACTCTTAGAGTAGAATAGGACAGAATATTTTTCTCTTGACAATTTTTACTCATTGGTTTTTGAGTTCTTCCTTCTTAGCCCTTCATTGTTGCTAGAATATGTGCATGTGTGTGAATAACAACTTTGTGTTTGTGTTAATGGCATCATTTCCTCTGCTTCTCTACCTTCAATTATGCAACGACCTTGTTGTCCATGTTAAGTTTCATGAGCATGAGTTTGATGCTATATTTACGATCTACTATGTTTGTGTATTTTTTTACTGCTCGTTTGTCATTTATTTAAGGTCCAAGTTGACTGCATCAATTTGGACTTATCAGTATGTGTTATTTTGTTCATGTTTCATTATCGTGCATGTGCTGTGCTTGTGGTTAGTCCTAATTAGCCCAGTCCGGTAGGTATCATGAGCTTTTTGTCACAAGCTGAGAGTCTGGCGCAGCACACGGCGCCCGTGCGGCATCCTGGAGACCCCATAATCCTCAGGACAAGCCTTACCACATACGAATCACACTGGTTTCGCCCTGCGATGGGCTCATCAGGGAGGCGGCACTAGCCCCCGACAGTTGTGCACTCAGCCCGAAAACTGAGGCAGAACACCCCCAAATGCCAATGTCGCCCCCTTTACCCATATTGTGCGAGACTAATCAGCGGATCGTTCATTATCTTGATCTTTACACAGTCACAGAGATATCATCCGTGATATTTTGATGCAATTGTTTTATCTTTTTTCAATAATATTTAATCCTCTATCAGGAAAAAAAAAAAAAATAATTTTTTTTTAACAAGATGAATATTATATTAGCGTCACTTTAATTTACATCCTCACACATCAATTTGAATAAATGGATTTCAGGACTCCCCGCAAAGTATATGTACTTTTCAAGCCCTGCATTAGACTTGGTTAATAATAACCAGCCCGGCCCGTGAGTTAGGACAAAAATGACAGAAAAGCAAATGCATTACTTAACAATGTCTTTTTTGGGCCGAAAAAGCATTACTTAACAATGTCAACAAGGCAACAAGCCCATAACTATGGGCCCATTTCGCAATTTTCTATAGTGAACTAGTTTTTTTTAGGCCTGCTATAGGAAACTAGCTTAACATTACTTAAGGCAGGACCAATCCGACCGTCAGACCAGTTGACCCGCTACCTGAATATAAAGTATATGGGCCCGTTTTGGATATTTTTGGTTTGGACCATTTTGACAGACCCAAGATTAACTCGAATAGAATTGGGTTGTTTTGAATATTTCGTTTTACTCCAACGTTAATGATAATAATTTTTATTTAATTTAGAAAAATTAATGTCAACTTCATTCTAGATTGTTGTGGTAAAATTTTGAGTGCATAATTTTTTTTATCGTTATTGTATAGATTAAATTGCAGAAAAAATTGAAAAATCATTTGCTTTAATGGGACAAATAAGTGAAATAAAAAATACACATATAAAAAAAAGGGAGGAAATTAATACTTGATATATAATGACTAAAAAAATATAAATTAAGAATAATATTATTGGTATTTACAATATGTTATTTATATATGTGTATATAAATATTTTTTATTCAATTAATATATTACCAATTTAATCATCAATTTAACAGGTTGAATCATAAGAATTAATATTTACTAGTATTTTTAATTTATCATCCAATATAATTTTCATGACACTGCTTGCAAGTCTTTTTCTTAATTAGGCTCAAAAATTGAGACTATTCACCCATAATTTCCCTCCTAGAGATCATTTCATAATCTAAAATCTACAAATGTTTACCCCAATTGTGGTGGGACGGCGATCAACTAACCTAGTGGCAGCCATATCATGACCAACCTATTGCCTGCAATGTGCACAAGGACCAATTAGATGTTGCCACGTAGGCCATTAATTCCCACTTCCCAGATGAAAATAAATACATATTTCGAAAAGGACAGGTGTAATAATGTTACTGGGCTTTGCCGGAAGTTGGAGACAACCTGGGTAGGCTCTCCCACGAACGAGCACCTTCATCATACTCTAATGTAATCATCTTGTCATTATCAACAAATTTGATCCTTCATGCGGCTTTTGAACGGGCTAGAAGCGATAATATTCTTCATTATTTCATTTCAATAGTATAAATTGTATTATTATATTTAATTATTAAATTGTAATACTATTTGCTTCTAGTTTCAAACAAACTAAATTTAAAATAAATAATTTTTAACTATACACTGAATAATAATAATTTCAAAACAAATTAATAGTTAATAAAATTTAAATTGGTCAACATAAATTTTAATAATTTATATTTTTGTCAATGATTACGCTTGTAAAGATACTCTGACTAAAAATACATGTATGGCTTATAAGCAATAATACTCGATTGTTTAATATTATAAGGCATACTTTTAACTAATTTATACCTCCTAATAACTTAGTTAATAGTATTTAAAATAACCCTTCTTTCTATGTTTACTTTCATTTATTAGTTATTTTAATTTAAAAACTTTATTAATTGTACCTTGATTAAGGATATTTATGAAGAAAAATTATATTAATTACACATCAAATTTGATATTTTTTAACATGATATTTTAAAATATTTTATAATATTAAATTGAGAAATATTTCTTTCATTCCAAATTATAAGGCACTTTTAAAAATAATTTTTTTTAAAATATAAATATTTTGGATAGATTAAGATTTTATTAAATGTACCAATTTTAATATTATTATTTTTTTCTTTATAATTAATTTTTATTACTCTCTTTTTTATATATTAAATGATGAGTATCTTTAAAAGTTCATATTTTTATTTTAAAAAAATAAATTTATTAAATAAATTTAATAAAATTTATCAATAAAATTTTATTTAAAATTGTTTTATAATTTAAGATGAATAAAGAACTTTGAATTATTATAAACTTTATTATACAGATGAAGATATGCCTTCTTAAAAAAGAAAAAAAAGAAAGAAATGGTAATAATGTGATTGCTTTAGAAATTAGAACTGTATATATAAATGTGATCATCACTTTGCAGCCAATCAGCGCGGCTTCTCCTTCCTTCGTTCCTTAGTCTTCAAATTCATTACTTCTCTTCTGCCTTCTTCTTTACCTTCTGCTTCTGGTTTTCCTGCGAATTTAACTCATCTACTTCGAAGCTTTATCAGTGAAATTCATGGCTAATCATTATCGTCGTCATCATGAAGCATTTGACGAGGAGTGTGATTACCTGTTCAAAGCCGTTCTGATTGGGGATTCAGGAGTCGGGAAATCGAATCTTCTTTCGAGGTTCGCGAACGATGAATTCCGTTTGGATTCGAAGCCAACCATCGGAGTCGAATTTGCTTACAGAAACATCAAAGTCGCCGATAAACTCATCAAAGCTCAGATATGGGACACCGCCGGCCAAGAAAGGTTCCTACTTAATTCACTTTCTTTCTCTTCTTTGCGATCTTTAATTGATGGTTTCCTGCTCTGCAGCTCTGTTTTCTGATCGATCTTCGTATGTGCCGATGAGTTTTGTTTCATTCAGTGAATCATCAAATAAAAATTGAAGACCTTTTGAATTTGAAAAACTCAGTTTGGAATTGAATGGCTTTTTAAACATTTTTCTGGTTTCTTCTTCTCGGAAACAAAGTTAGGGAACTTCGGGTTTTCATTCAAAGTTGGGCTCCACGCTGAGGGTTTCCTTAATTCAGACGTTAAATTAATTTGACTTAAATCATTATTAGATTTTGAATTTCCTTGTACTTTTGTTCACATTAATAATGATTTTCCTTCCACTTCTCTTGTCTTGCTTCTGTATATTTCGATTCAAAATTTTAATAACCTAACAGTGATGTTTGTTTGCTTTCGGTTTGTTTTGTTGGGTTTCGTTTTGGAGGCAATATTGTTTGCTTTTGTTAGGGTGAAACCGAAAAAAAGAGAGAAAAATCAGGAACAGTGACGTGGGACTTTTGAAGTATCTCAATTTACGATGATTCCCAAGTCCATTCGGTTTTAGCAAGTTTAGCATTGGCTGTTTTATATAAGGTAAAAAAATATTTTAACACACACATATCACATTGTTTTTATAAGTCATTTTATATATATATATATATATATAATAAAAGACAGGTTATTTATTGCTTTCCTTCTAATTTTATTTTACCCTTTCACCAATTTTAAATGAGTAAGATAACGAGTCATATATGATAGGGAGAATATTTTTAAAAATGATATATTTGATACAGGTAATGAGAATTTTTTTATTTTTTAAACAATACGAGTGATTTAACACATTTAATTAATTTGGTTATGATAACATTATGCTAGATAGTAGATACTGTATGAAAAATTAAAGTTTATTTTTAACCAGATATATAGGACGTAAAATAATCAATTCTTAATAAACATATATTTTTTTTTAAGTAAGACATACTTTGATATATTTATGTATATTTTTTTTTGTATATATAGGCGAATTTTTGGCAAGGATAGTAGGAATGTACGATGAGGATTTTTCAAACTGTGGGCCCATCAAATTTTTTTATTTTTTTAACCATCATATTTGTTTTGGCTGTTTTTCACTTTTTTTGATACAATTGTTTGGGTGTTTGGACTTATATTATTAAAATTAAATTTTATGTTGAAAATTTTAATTAAGTTTTATGTTGGTAATTGAACAATTTTTTAATGTTATATTCCATTTATTAAATTATCCAGTTATTTCATTTATTTCATTTCATGTAACAAACAAATTCAATAAAAGGTCCCTGCAAGGTCAAGTCACTTGTATCTGTTGGTTTATTAGATGTGGTGTCACACAAAAACATGTTCGTGAAAATAACATTTCACATGTTGATTCGCTCTGTCTCTTCAGTATGAGATAAGAACAAGTACTCTCTTTTTTTGTTTCTGCATGCATGCTAGAAGAGTTTTTTTTTTTCCTCCTTAAAAAAGAAGTCTTATTCAATCAAATTGAAGTGAGAAAATGTCATTAAAAGTTGTTTAGCAAGAGAATAGGGCTAACCCTAAATTAGAAAATTTTTAGCTATCTACATTCTTTATTAGATCGATCCTTCTTGCTTCTATACTCGCCATAGATTTCATTCTTAATTAACAAAACGTTATCTTGCATTGATTGCTTTCTGAAGGCAATTAAAAATCTTGACTAAAATATGGCAATTAAATTAGTGAGCTCCAAGATAGAAATTACTCTTTAGACAATGATATCTAAACACCCAAAGTTTATAAAATTGTCATTTAAGCACCTAATTAATAGCAGATTCAAAACACTTTTTTAACAAGTCCAACAATATAAAGAAGCACTTTTAACAATAACAACTAGTTTTTATAATTTTTAAGTTGAATTTTAATTTCGATAGCTCTTTTTTTTTTAATTGTCAACTTCGCAAATTAACTTTTAGGTTTTTATTTCTTTTATTTTGATTAGAATTATGTGGGGGAAAGTAGTACAGAAAGGCATATTGGTAATGAATGGGGGTAGAGGGAAGCATGTGACATAAAGGAAGGTTGTTCACCAACCCTACATTTCAGCATTTTCTTTTTTTATATAAAATCATCACTGCTCGTTAATCATTTCACTTCTCATTTAATTTTGATCCTTTAATCTATAAAATGCCTTTCCTTCCTCATACTCATTCATTGCATCCTAGATTCAATCACCTAACTCAAAAAGAGAACACTTACCAAAATCCTTTTCTTTTTCTTCAATAATTAAACTGGGTATCCTTTCATTTTGGGTTTTATGACACGCTTGCTTATAGATTCTTTAATTGAATGCATCGTGAATTATTGCGCTCAGTCAGATTGCACATAATTTCATAAATTTTTTAGAGGTGTGAAAATATTTTTTTAAAAAAAATTGAAAATGAATCTCTTAATTTTTAAATTCATTCAAGTAATCTTGTACTATTAATTCATTATTTTTGTGATGAAAATGTAATATATTTAAGCAGTTATTTGAATTTTTTTAAAAAAATTACTTAGACATGATTCATATAATTCAAGAGAGTTATTCATACAAGAAAAAATAATGCTTGAAATCATTGTCAATTATGTGTCATGCTTGCATGTAGTACTGTAAGAAATTAGAATGAGCCTAGCTTTTGTTCATCATCAGTGAATGTTAATCCCAAGACTTGTGAACAATCTATCATATTATAAAATTTGTGTTATATATTGATATGAAAGCCTTTTCTTTTTTTTTCGCCCATATACTGATTCATGCACACATACATAGATGTTACTGTCTAATTGCTTTGACTTTACATTTTGCTCACACATAAACAAAAATGTCCAATTAATTGTATTATTACAACGCAGGTTTAGAGCAATCACGAGTTCATACTACAGAGGAGCCTTGGGAGCATTACTAGTGTACGACATTACCAAAAAGGAAACCTACGAGAGCGTGAGAAAATGGCTTAGGGAGCTCCGGGAGTTTGGGAACGACGACATGGTCATCATCCTGGTTGGCAACAAATCCGATCTGATGGAATCAAGACAAGTGGATGAAGAAGAAGGCAGGAAGCTGGCAGAAGCAGAAGGCCTGTGTTTCATGGAAACCTCAGCATTGCAGAATGTCAACGTTGAAGAAGCCTTCTTGCATATGATCAACAAGATTCATGATATCACCAACCACAAGATGACCTTGGAAGCTGCTAACGACATTAATAATGTTGCCAGATACAATATTCCTTCTGGGAAGGAGATCAATTTGGCTCTTGACGAAGTTACTGCTACCAAACAGCCCACTAATTGCTGTTCTAGATGATTCATTATGAATCCCTTTAATTTGATTTTTCGATTTCATTTGCCACTATATATATATATATAGCCTTGTGTAAAGATCTTTAAGCTTTTGATGACATCGAGTTTTTTTAGTTGAAAATATAGTACTAAATGACATTCTTTTTTAAAAGCCTTGAGGTTCATCTGTAAAAAGAACTATTGACACGTTTTTGTTGAAACTTGATAACAAATATCATTCACTGACTCGCATTAATTTGACACTCTGTTTTTGAGTTTCTTAGCCACGATTATGTTCATTATCGGATTTTTTTTTATTCACACTATAACTACCCCAGCAAGAATGCAAAAGACAATATATAGTTGAAATGGGACAAGAAAGTTGTTATAAATTAAAGCACCATAAAATACTCTAATTAACTCTGGTTTAGTTTTAGTTATGAGCTTTTGGTAACAGATCGAGAAAGGCCATATATGTTTTCTGTTATTTTTCTATCGTTATATCAACCTGGAAAAACCTTAATTGTTACTCGAATGAATTAAAACTGGCTTTTGAGTTTCACCATCATCACCATGCTTTAATTAATTAAACCGGCATTCGCAAATAGTCACATGTTAATGCAAACAATGGTGGGAAGAAAGAGAGACGACTCCTTTATTCAGTAAAAAGCCGAGTAACTAACTATAAAAGAAGTTGAAACAAAAATTATAAGATAAAAAATATTGTTAGTAGGTAGTCTATTCATAATTTTGTAAGTTTCTTGTAAGTTAGGATAATCATTTGAAGCCAACTCTCTAGATTTACCATACTAACGTGATATGTACAAGAAAAAGTTTTTCAACATTCTTTTTTCCCTTATCTTCTTTCCAGTATATGTAGTCTTTTTTTTTTTTTAATGATAATAGATATACTGTAAATTGTATCTTTTCAACATAATGTGAATTTGAAGTTATAATTTTCTAAAGCGATATGTTTGTTTGTGATTTGCCAGTGTGATTTTACAGCTTTTGAGGCAAATCACACTGATGCCAAAATCAACGGGGAGCCAAAAACAATCTAAACTTAACCTTATACATGTTCGTGTTAAACTGCAATTTTTTTCTTTATCGATATAGATGTGTGTGTAGAAACTACATTATTTATGAATTATAAAACAATATGATTTTGTTTCTCAAGTTTCATATGTACAACACATTGATCCTACTTTCTAAAAAAATATCATCGCTTCAAGAAATAATTCCAATTCTTGAGTACTTAATATATATACTCTCAACAATAAACATTCTAGAGGATGAATACACTTTTTGCTTTTTAAACAAATAGACCATTTAGTATTTAATTACCACTGAAATCAGCACTATAAGGAGACGCATGTGTGCTGAACAACCGCCCTAACTTTAAGCACCATTTCTTGTCCAGCGACCACATTCGGAAAGGAATATATTTCTATTTTATATCACAAGAACATTCCCATTAGCAATTATTAATTTTATTATTATTTGCCATTCTTATGAGTAATTATTTACTTCCACTTTAATTTCAAATTTGCATGGCCCAATTGGTAGGTAAGAACCGGATCAAGGCAAGTAGAATAACTAGTCCTATTTCTTCTTCTTCTTCTGTTTTTTTTTTTTTAGATTTTATGAGGGTCCATAACTCAAGGAAGTTAAAAATGAGTTAATGGTAGGAACGAAAATCAAGTTATTAATAAGAGGATGAATCACCAACAGGCGTTGATCATAGTAGAAGGGGATATGTTCACTTAAGCACAAGATCTCAAGTTTGATCTGTGCAAATACAGAAAATATCTTTAAAAAAACTACCTCTAATTAAATTTGATAATATTTGAATATGACCCAATTAGATAGCTATATTAAAAAATAACATTTTTTTAATAATTCATCATTCTTTTTCTCCAAGTCTAATTCACCAAATTAAATCAATATAAAATTTTATTAAATCTCATATAAATATAGATAATAATTCATCAAATTAAGTTTTTGAAAAATGATGTTACATTTCATATCATGCCTACTGAAATTAAACATGGGTTCAGCCAGTCAAGGATAAAAACAAAAGGAATGGGAAGAAGGTCCAGCTTTTAAATTGGCAAATTAATTGGGCTTGGCAAATTATATGGGCCTTATGAAGCCGAATAAAGGAGGCCCAGAAAAGGCGGAAAGGTGGCCCGTCATCGTCGGTCAAGCGTGTCAGGAAGTCTTCGTTATCCCTATCCCTGCGGGCAACTCTTTCTGTGTTACACCTACTGAGTCGGTGGGTTCCTATCATCCCATGGAAACTGTGTGGTTTACTCAACTTCGAGGTCGAGGCCCACAAAACATGTTCCACGACCCGCATGTCACTATACCGTTCACTGTCCGCCCTTTTCCATAGTGTTTTCTCGTTTCTGGGTCTCCTTCTCCTCATTTCTACCTTCTGCAAATGTTCAAACTTTGCTTAAACGCTGCGTCCCGCTCAGAATGTGCCGATTGAGAGTGTATGGATTATGAATTTATGATTGTTGATTCATTTCTTCTCTCCGTGCTTGCGCTCACTGATTGGCTCTGTCTCAATTGAGCTGAACATCGGAGATAATGGCGAATTGGATCTCCTCCAAACTCAAAGCCGCTGAGAATATTCTCCAGCAGGCAATTCTCTTAATTTCTCCTCTCTTTCTTCCGTTTTCTTTTTTCCTTTCTGATATTTCGGAAAACAACTGGTGTGGAGGGCTAATTCTGGGCGTTTCTTGATTCAGAAGAATGGGGGACTTGTTATTTTATTCGTCGATTTTTTTATCTCCTGTTTATTAATTACTGATTACTCTGAAGATCATGAGTTTAGACTTTCTCTTTCATATTGAGTTAATGCCATTTTCACTGTATGATTGTGTAACGAACGGTTCAGATCGATAATCAAGCGGCCGAGTCGCTTCGCAAGAATGAGAGGCTTCGATCTGAGGAACCTAGGATAGATTCTACTGCCAAGACAAGCGGTGCTGTATCTTTGAAGGATCAGTTGAAGAAAAGACCGCCGGAGGACAGTAACTATCAGGGCAAACTGCGTGGTGATCCCAATTTTAGCCAGATTAATGATGCACATAAAGACATAGCAAGTGCGCCAAAAGCCTCTCCCAAATC
The DNA here is from genome assembly GCF_029017545.1 of Prosopis cineraria. NCBI lineage: Eukaryota > Viridiplantae > Streptophyta > Magnoliopsida > Fabales > Fabaceae > Prosopis > Prosopis cineraria. The sequence goes on from NW_026555332.1 coordinate 38,248,355, forward strand.
TGTCCCTGCGCTTACAGATGGTGATTGGACTCAACTCCTTAGCACGCCTAATCCGCCTACAGCTTCTGGGAGTAATCACAGTAATGGAGTGACTGCGATTCGTGGTTTAAACAAAAATAATAGGAGGCCGAAGAATTTATCTTCTAATTTATTGGTTCCGGAGGTAAAGAAGAATCAGAAGAGTGGTAACAATGCTTCAAAATCTTCATCGAAGTTAGACACTGTCAAAGAACTTAAGTTGAGTGGAAAGGGTAAGGCTAGTGATGGGGAGGAGTCTACCTCGTCAGGTTCAGCTGGGAGGCACTCAAATGTAGAATCCGAAACTGATGGTAGGCAGGCAAGAAAACAAGGATTGGGTGGTACGGAAAGTGCTACAAGGCATGTAATGGAACAAGATCGTAGGGAAAGTGAAGAAAATGGTTCCTCTGTTGATTATAGCAAACTTCCTCCACCGGAATCTTTACAGTCACTCAATAAAATGCGAGATACCAAAACGGCTATTGATATTGTTCAAGGTCAATCGAAAAGTACAATTAAGGGGAAGAATGGACTTGATGCAGTCTCTGGAAATTCAACATCTGATGATTTGAGAACAGTTTCTTCCGTGTTAAGTGATGTTTCTGATTCAGATACAGACTTCAGTTCATCTGGCTCTGAAAGTGAGCATGAGAGGGAGGAAAGGAAAAGGCGGCGAGAGAGAATTCTTGCTGAGAAAGCAGCAGCTAAAGCAATAGAGGCAATCAAAGAACGGGAGGATATGGTAGCGAAATTAGAGGGTGAGAAGCAAAGCTTGGAGAAAATAGTTGAGGAGAGAGCTAAACAACAAGCACAAGAGGTAACATTATTAATATTATAATGCTGCAAACTTCTTTTTTCTTTTCTTCTGCATTGTAATGTTTTACTTTCAGATTGTAGGATATTAGTTATTGAGGGAAATTTTGGATTTCCAGCCCTGCTTTCCTTTTGGTTATTTATTGGGAGATTTTTATTGTAGTGTTAAATTGTCTCCTTTTGAACTAAAAGTCCTTTACAATTTTACAGGAAGACTATTCTGATTAGTACTTCTTTTTTCTTTTTGTTAATTATTTACTTTATTTTTACACACTCATTCCTTCAGGCTTCACAGCTGCAAACCACTATGATGGAAACAATGGAAGCTGTTGAGTTGGAAAAGCAAAAACATAATAATACTAGAATGGAAGTTCTTGGACGTTTAGCTAAACAGGAGGTATTCCACCCGATTAAGCTATTTTTGTAACAAATATTAATGTTGTGTATTGTTTAACTTATTACATGTTTTGGTAGATAATGTTCCTGTAAATAAATCATTATGTGCATGTTAAAATTTAGTTTTCATGAAAGACTCGATTGATTTTGTTGATAAATATCTGGGATGTTTGCAGACAGCAAATGCTGATCTGGCCAGATCCCTTGCAGCTGCTCAGTGGAACCTTGAAGTAGAGGTATGTTGAGATCCTTACTCAGATGACATACTTCCACCAAGATTTTTTAAAATTTTGGGTGAAAATGTTTGGAGAAGCTTCTGAGTTCCGAGTACTTTTTCTCTTCGGAATATTAATTCACTGACAAGGGTATTTCTTAGAGTTACTTGGCTGCCAAATATTGTTTTCCAGTGTTGCCGCTCTGTTGACATCTGTATGTTTATAAGATATTTTGGTTAGAATTTTTCTGGCATACCCTAATTATGGGATCAATGAAATTATTGGAATCTGGTTTGTAGTTTCTTCTTCATTGACTACTTGCTTGTAGGATGTTATACATTTGCTTACCTGGGTATGACACATCAGCTTACTTTCTCCCCTTATTTTTCCTACATCTAAAGAATCTTTTAAAATTCAAGTCACCTGGAAAATGTGTAGGCAGGAAATGCAGCTTAAATGCTCGACAGCTTTTAGGCAGATTAGTTGTTTTATTTGCCTAATATATTAAAAGAACTGCAGCACACGGAGCAACGAGTAGAACGATCAAAATCTTACAATTCAAATAATTTTATTTGTAATGGATCACAAAGCCAATGATATGAATCAGTGGTTAATTTGTTCTAAATTACTGCTTCCAGAATTTAAATTATATGATCCACAACAATAACAACAACGAGTTTTATCCAATCAAGTGGAGTCAGTTACATGGACTACAAAATGCCATTATACTCTATTAACAACCAAAGCTTTGGAAATATTGTTAACCAAAAATTCCTTTCAATAATTTCATTTAGTACTGTTCTCTTTGGTCTTCCTCTATCTTTCTTTACAGGACTTAGAATTGTTTGTCCCACCCTTCTCATTGGTGCTTCCATTGGTCTTCTTTGAACCTCTTAGATGACTTTCAATCATTTTGTGCACAATAGATGTCACACTCTTTTCTGCATGTGATTTTTATGAATCTTATCTTTGCTTGTATGTCTATACATCCATCTTAACATCCTTATCTCTATTACCCCAGCTTTATACTCTTGTTATCCTTTTAAAGCCCAGCATTCATTGCTATATAGCATAGTTGGTCTTATAAGAGTGCAATAAAACTTTCCTTTAAGCTTCTTAGGATCTTTCAATCACAAAGAAATTGTATGATCAATATCGAGTCACAGAATTGATTAATCATATTGATGGTTGAATTGATGATGAGTTGATAAATTCAAGCCAATGCGGCAAAATAGTAATACCATGAATAAAAAAAATTTGCAAAGGCAATAAATTGGAAATGTTGTGTTGCTATTAAGTGCTTGACTATTCCTCTTACAAAGAAAGAACATGATGTTTTTGATATTATTTCAAGAATTAATTGCATAGAAATTATATGATTAATGAATTTACTATCTTGACTATTTTAGGCATATTATGAAGATATACATATATGCCATGTTTTATAATTCAAGCTATTATCTATTTGTTATTTAATGATATGATTTAATATGTTTTATATTCAAGATCCAAACGTGTGTTTTTCATTTTATGATATACATGCACACCCAATAAAGTTGAATCTACCAAATATGCTCGTTTTGCTTTGACACTTATGCTCACTTGATCCTTGGGTCATTTTTAAACTGCTCGTGAAAATTTGAATATTAATGCATTAACTAGTTATATGTTCTTGGACCAGGTTAAACGAGTAGCAGAACTCCGACAGCAGATTGTGTCAAAAGAGTTGGTTCATGAAGGTACTGTCTCTTGAATTTTAAAATATTGACTCATTGTCAGGTTATTATTTATCATTGGAGAACTTCATTTTTAAAGCTCATTTCCAATGGCACTACAGTACGCTGTTCTCATGGGACTTGTTATTTGCTGAGCTTTGTATAGTACCTCAATTTAGCTCCAGAACATATTAACGCGTTCAAAACTTGTATGATAATCTTTTCATGCAAATACTGAATTAAAGTTTAGGCCAATTAAGGATCTAAGTATTGCCAAGTTGGTGTACTCTTGCATGTTGCAAAATTAGATGATTGATTATTGATTAATAATAATAATATTCCTTTGCAAGAATGTAGGTACAAGTTATAATGATCAACACAGAACTGCAATCCCAGTCCAAGTATAGGGAAATAATGTCAGAGGAGTCTAATTAAAAGATGTTAATGCCATATACAGCTACATTCTTTTGTGTCACTCTTTCTCCAAATGTATGAATACATGTCCAGGATATCCAATTTGACCAAGAGCTGGAATGACATTGATGGCAATCAATTGAAGTTTGCACCATTGAATATGCTGGTGCAATTCTGGTGTGATTATGATGCAAGCCAAAAGTTTAGTCTGCTCACTGAGAAAATGGAAGGAGACTTCATTTCATTCTTCTCACAATTTTTTTAAGCTTGTGCTAATGTGACAATGGCTGGCAACAGTAAAAGAAGTAGGGGCTTAGGTTAAGAACCGGTTGATAGAATTTCATCGAGTTTTTGATCTCTGTGGGGAGAGACCAGTGATCAATTTTGACCATTCCTGCCTTATCTTGTCAACAAATAAACCTACCACCTCCAATGCGTGATGATGTTCCTTGCTACATGATAATCTTAACAAAATTTAGAATTACAGTTCTAAATACTAAAAATCTCAAAGCTCGGTTAAGCATGATTTCATGAATAGGCATAGAATGTAGGGATGGCTGGATGATGGTTAATTCTAGATTGCTAAACAAGCATATGTGAAGGATGATGCAAGACTTTGGGTGTAGCCGGTCAATTATCTCAGTAGCACTGTGGATTGGGTCATGTTGATGATGCAATACTATATGTTGATTAGAATAGGTGGTTCATATGTGATTAGGGACACGATTGATGGTTGGAGTGAAGTTGTGTAGGGTAGGTTCTTGTGGCAACTCAGTAACTGCATCAATTAGGATTGCACTTTGCTGATGGTATAGAGTATGTTTAGTACTAGTGATGTGGTTCTATTGAACCCAGCCTATGTTAAATATGTCTTCCAGTAACTGGTGAAAATTGGTCTGGTTTATATTTTTGCATGATGCATTAGAGATTTAAAAAAGTCAATATTGCACTGAGATGAACTGGCATTGTGATGGTTTGATCTTCTTTAACCTTTCCAGAGCTCCGGAGGAGTATAAAGAATCCTTCTCAAACTGGATCTTCAAAAAACCAGGCAAGTTATACTCTTTATTCGTCATCTTTTGTGTGATCTTATATTCCTTTTTTTTGAAAGCTACATTAACAAATCAAAAGAGATTACACAAGTTCAATAGTGTCTAGAGGATCTTATATTCCTTTTTAAAGCTTTTATGTTAGCTTTTTTTTAGCATGAAATTCCTGACATTTGTTTATCGTTTTTGTTTTGTAGTTAGCTTTGAAAGGGGTTGAATTTGAGAGAGAAATTCTTGAGGCAGAGTATTCTTTCATTAATGATAAAGTTGCACAATTGCAAGATAAGGTAAACTTTAAACTAGTGTGCGGATTTTCCTTGAAAAAGAAGCTTTAGTAGTAACATATTCACTTACTTTTAGTAGTTTTATAGTTTGTACAGATTTTCCTGTCTGTAAGTTAGAAACTCTATTGCCCTCTCGTTGTATCAAAATTCAAATGAATAGTTTTATTATTTGGACTATCTAATAAGACTATAGAAAGATGAGGAAGTGCTCAAAGAATCCATGCTTTAAATATTCCTGTTTCTCCATTATGCTGGAACTTCCATATTTCTCCCATCCATTTCCTGTTATAAAAATCTATGTTCTTATACTGCTTATTTAGTATTGAGTCTTGTCTTGCTAATGTGATTTATTTTAGCTGAATATTTATTAACTTGTTCACTATAGGCTAGGAAACTCGAAGCAGATATTGAATTGACAAGAAAGGATATAGAGGAGCCGACAGAAGTTGAAGTTGAGCTGAAGCGAAGGCTTAGTCAGATGACTGATCATTTAATTCAAAAGCAAGCCAAGGTGTGCCTTTCATGCATCTAACATATGTTTTTCATGATTTTAACCTGAAGTATTATTTTTCATTAATTGAATTGGTTTTTGTTTAAGCAGATTTTGTTGTTCTGCAAAGACTACAGAGAGATACGTACATTTTCTTTCTTGATTAAAAACCTTAAAAAATTATGCTGACCTAATTCTTTTGAGCAGAAATAATGATAAGAATGGGAGTGAAAAGCTTTGGTATGACATAATTATTAGTTGAAATTGAAACTGCTCAGAGATGGATCGCATTGCTATCACTATTCACTCCTGAGCGAGCATGAGTTGTTGCTCTGCTTTTCTATCGATTACATGGGCTTCTTTATGGAGTTCTTGTAGGAACTAAGCTGTAGAAATGTTCTAATTTTCTTATTGGCTTGGGTCCTAGGACCTATACATTAAATTCTTTTCCGTTGATGTATCAAACTATTCTTTCATTTTGCATATTTTGTATTGAGAACCGTTTAAGAGCAACTTTATATCTTAGCTGGAAATTGTGCTGCTTTTAGAGATCTTATTTAATAAGAGCTACTGGACAGGTTGAAGCCCTTTCCTCAGAGAAAGCGAGTCTTGTATTTAGAATCGAGGTATGTTGCCAACTAAGATCATGCTGCAAATTCTCAGAAATTTGGATATGCTTTAATCCTCAATTTTCTTAATCAACTTGGCAGACAGTGTCAAGGTTGCTGGACGAAAACATGTCAAGCGCCTCCACGTCAATGGACTTGGAATCAGGGATATGGCAACTCTCTAATTCAAAGTTGAAGCCTATGTTACAAGAGAGGTATCGTTCAGGCAAGAAACAGTTGGTGTCACTGCTTCGACAGTTAGATCATGTTTTCGTGGTTGGCGCCCTTTTCCTGAGAAGGAATCCGAGGGCAAAATTATGGTCTTTGGTTTACGTTATTTGCCTTCATTTCTGGGTGCTTTACATTTTCATGTCTCATTCTGGCGCTTCCAACGAGGGTAGATCTGGCGCTGTGATATCTCTGGAAAATATTAACAACACTGGAGCATGATTTTGTTACGATGCCTTGTTCCTTGTATGGCTTAGCTTGCCTCACCTTTTGGGAGGTCTTCATTGCATTGAGTGTTCAACACCCCCGTGAGTATCATGATGAAAGCAAATGCTTGTAGATGCATATTACATTATGTGGGGACATAGGGCTGAACATGGACCTGACTGGCCAAGCTGCTCATTAGCCTGGGGTCGGGTCTGGCCTAGTTAGGTTTTCAGCAAGGTTACCTCAGCCCATGGGCCAGTCAAGATGGGATGGGCTGGGTTGGACCATGTTAAAGGCCTAGTCCAGTCCAACATGTTTTTAAAAGAAAAGACAAAGGCAAGCACGTGACTTGGGTTTCAAAACATTAGTGAAGTCCCAGGAAAGGTGAGATGAATCTCCATTTTATAGTACAAAAAAGCAATTATAACAGTACATAGGAACTTCATTTGGTAGAAGGGATTGTTGGTTCCTTTAAGATTTTGGGGCATTGTATTCTTCACTGAAAAAACTGAAACATTTAATATGTATTCGAGCAAAATGAAATCCCAGTTGTAAAATCATGAATATATACACGCACACAAAAAGTGCTAGAAATTAGAATTTAGATCCTGAAATTTGAAATAGTAATGATGCATGGACATGAAAAAGACGCTGTACATGATGAAGAACTGAAATATGAGTAAGTTGCGGTGGCCGTGGCTTGCTTCACATAAAATCAATATCGTCTTCAGCCAAAAAAATGCTTACCTGCAAATAATTATCTATAGATTGCTTGATATATATAAAACAACCCGTAATAACATTCACAGTGCACAAAATCGTTATCATCTTCAACCAGAAATCAAGATGCACCACGATAAATCTTAATAGCAACCATCAAATGGAAGCCAACAAGCAAACTAATCTTAGCTAGCATTTGGATTCATAAATTTGAATTTTCAATTTGGATTTCAAATCCCACATCTTAAGTATACACATTTAAAATTTTTTGTTTGAATAGTTAGAGAGGTTATTATTATTAAGCAATACTCTGACAGTGCATATGGAGGTTTGAAATAATAAGAGTTTATAAATTACAAAGGAATTAAAATAAAGTTTGAAGTTGGATAAACTTCTATCCATAAATTTTTAGTTGTCTAAATAAGAGATTTGGTTCAAATTCAAATCTAATTAAAAGAATCACATTGGCATGAAATTGCAAACAATTTAACCATGTGACTGGTCAAAGTTAACAAAACATATCAAGTTCTGACGAGGCAAACCTAACAATACTTAATAGCATTCATCAAACATGTCATAGTTAAATGAAATCACAACAGAAGTAAGCATTTTCTTTATACACAAAGTTTAAACGTGTAAAAACCACATCAATTGCAAATTTCTCATTTTTCTTACAAATGTTACAGGGGAACTTGTAAATCATCACAAAATGAAAGTTTTGCGCTTTATTTTGAGGCCAAAAATGGCAAAGGAAGAGCTGTGAAATTTTATGAAGTAACCAGTGAAAGTGGGGAAACATTAAATGAATATATAATATTTGATGATCCTATGTGAAAAACATACTAGATGACATGTAAAAGTCACAAGTTGACACCTACATTATCGAAGACATCTAAAACATAGAAACAATATTTAATTTTTTTAATAAATTATCACATTATTATTGTAATATTAATTTATTAATAGGCCGTCAAACTGCTGCAAATGGCATTGGCCCAACTACTGGCACCAATGGTCAAACTAGTCAAAGGAGGGTTAACATAGTCAAAGGGCTTTTCAGTAATTTTACACCCGTTTCAAATTGCTGCTCCCCAGTCAGAAAGAATCTATTAGTAATTGATTTCTTTACATGATAATTCTCTACAGTAGCCAATGCTGCAGCAGGCTTGAGCAAATGAATTGGTGAATAATCGATTACATTACACAAACAAATCACTATCCAATATTTCATTGAATTATCTGAGCGTCAAAGAGTCTAAAGTGCACCGAGCTAAACATCACAACTTACAGAGTGCCCTTAAAGGACACCTTAGATTCAGAGCACCCATAATGATGAACCACGACAGCTTCAAGTTCAGTGGAAAATCAGAGCCTCAACAAGAATAACAACCAAGTGCTAACCCATCTTCAGTGCATCACCACCTTGCCCTTTGCTTGTTCTACACCTTGCATATCAAGTTCATAACAAACTAATAAAACACCTAATGATGCCATGAATACTACGATACAGCAAAAAACTTCAGGCATTTTTTATTAAAAATTATTTATAAATAGTTGCAATATGTCCAAACCAAACAATCCTGCAGTGCGATCTTTGCTCAATAACTTGCAGCATCAAGATTCACGACTCCCACATAATAACATAAAGGCAAGGAGCATCAATTAATATACAAAATCTAAAGTAAGCAGTTTCTGTTTTACTGCCTTCAGCCATTCGCAATGATGAGTTTTTTTTTTTTTTTTTTTAAACGTGGATTTTCATTTCCTTGCATAACAGTGCAGGGAATGTTCTGGTTCTAGTAATAACTAATTAGTGGGGCCGTACTCACTATTTATAACTTATGAATAGTATGGCTCCCTATAAATTTTATATTATATATAGATAGTTATTTAGACTAGAAATATTTCCCAGACATGTATGATGGTAGTCAAATTAAAAAAAAAATGAAATAAACACAACCCGTAGAAGTATACAATATCCATAGGTGTAAGAAATGTCACTTCAATAAATAATGAGGAGCAATAGGTGATATTATTTTACATAATATATTGATGGGTCATGGAAGCATTAGGCCCAATTTTCTCGCTATATATATATAGAACATATGACACGAGATTAGGCAACTGAAAAATTTGCCTCACCACACACAACCCAAACAGGAATTGAAAAAAGTTTATCTCAACCAAGTTGAAGCAAAAGCTACTCAGAGCAGTTTAAAAAGCGTGTCCTGTAAGGTAAAGGCTTCAAGATATTCTAATACACAGAACAGTCATGAATTAAATCCAAGATGCCTTTCAAAATATATATATATATATATATATTAACTGTGCAGAAACACAGACTGGAACAGCATGGTCCATGTCCCATTATCATAAAGTCTAGCAATTGTCTCTCTTCAAGTATGTTGGACACTTGAGTAAATTAATGAGCATAATATCATATACAATCAACATTAAGGTCAATTAAACAAATCCCAACTCATTAAACCATGAGAAAAGGGGGCACAAAGAATTTAGCCAACATATGTTTTGCAAGTAAAAGCAAATTGTCACTCACCAGTTTGGTCCTTCTTGAGGAAGATTACGATTGTAGAGTGGAAATTCAAAGAGAAAAAATGTTTTGAACCACGAGGGCAAGCTTCCATAGACAGAGGGAAGCAGCGGAATTAAAGGGCTGAAACAAGGATTTAGCTTAGTTGTCTCTCCTTTAAGATACACTTAAATGCAAATAATTACATGAGGTAAATCTAACCTTGTCCTTCGTTTGTATATCCGATAAGCTTCCACGTTTCCAAACTTCTTATCTGCTGATTCCTGTTTCCATTAATTCAATCATCCATCAGCTATGTCAAAAAATTGCAGCACCATTTTGAATATGTCAGAGGCAAGAGGCAAACCTCAAGTAGCGGAATTCCACTGACGAAAAGAAGCAACAACGTGAGAAAGATCGGTCCCAAGATTACCAACCATTCAGCACCCTCCAGAACTGGTGCAGAAGCCACAAAAATTCCCCACCAAAGCAGAATCTGGTTAAGCATTCAAGAAGTTCAGCTAGTTAGTTTTCCACAGGAATTTCCAATGAAATAAGAAATATTACTAGAAGAGAAACCAAAATATAAGATTACAAGATCAACAAGGACAATATGCATTGTCTATTGCAAAGCAATATTTACCACAATAAGAATATAGTCAGCTAAAAGGTATAATCACAAAACTGTAAAACCAAAAGAACATCCAGCAGCAGAGCATCAATTCTGGAATAGTGGCGGCGGCACTAACCTCACCAAAATAGTTAGGATGACGGGAATATTTCCAGAGTCCAACATCGCACCATTTCCCTCTATTTTCTGGTGATCCTTTAAATCTCAACTTCTGCTGATCCGCTGTACCTTCAACTATAAAACCGACACACCACATAATCCACCCCACTACATCCTCAGCCCGTAGAAAAGGATTTCTGTCACTAGCATTGATCACTGTAACAGGTAAACTCACAGTCCACACCCAGACAGCCTGCATTAGTTAAAAGAGAATCCCACAATACATTAGACTACAAATTATGTGGTCAATATACCATTTCAAACATAGGGGAAGAAAGAAACCTGAAATGTCCAAAATATTGCCAATTTTCCCAAATTACTACGCATGTCATCAAAACGGCGATCCTCTCCCCATTGCAAAATCCTAGTAAGAGTATTTGGAAAGTAAATATGATAAGACATCCACAAAGAAACACTACAACGCATAATGGTTTAATGTTAAGATGCTTGCCATTTGCTATGTCAAAGGCTGACACAATATTAGCCTTGAAAAATGGGAGAGAACTCACATGTTAAACAAAACTTAATTACTTAAACATCCCACAATAATTTGCCACGATTGCAATTATGCATCACGAATTGCCCTATGGTTGCCAAGAAATTGAGGATTAAAAAGAGTGTCTGACACGTTACATTATGTTGCGTGGGATTGATTAATGTCTTATGCGACATGTCATACATAATTAGGACAATGGGAGCCAAGAGTCTACATAAATAACTCAATAGACTTGTTCAATGGGAACTTTAGAATTTGAAATCAATTTATCTTTTATACCCTATAGGCTATAGCCACCAATTCATTCCTCTTCAATTTACTCACTTCAAAAACAAGAGAACTATGCAAGACATCATTCACTTTTCTGCTGACAGTAACATATGTAACACACCTAAATAAGAGGAAAAGCGCCAGGCGAAGACCCCATAATACAACAAGCAATGTCAGGATCACCTGAAAAAGAGAGCGATTTATCATGGGACAAATGGTAGGAGTTAATATGATAATTCACCAGATAAACACCAAAAGATAATGATACCTGTCGAAAATACCATGTTCCTTTCAGCACGAGTGTCAATATAGCAAGTATTATGAAATTCGTGCTTCCTTTCAAGAGAAAGAAGAAAAAGAGTTATTTGAACGATTATGTAAGGCATGACTGGTTGCAGAGTTCATTCATTGATTCTACATTATTTGAATTTCAACGTACTTATCTTTTTCTTCTCATTCCCCAGTAACAAAACAATCAAATTGAACCGTAAGAATTAAAATTAGAATACCACACCAGAAAAGAAGACTGCCGTACCTGCAAAATCAGTGACTTTGTCGAATTTGAGCAGTGCGGTGATCACAAAAAACATAAACTGATATCCGATCTGGAGCAGGAAACCAACAAAAGAAAAAGAAAAATAAAAGGCACGCAATCAAACCAAAAAACTTCAACTTTCACGAAAAACACAAGTTGGGCGGGAGTAAGTAGCTATGGATAGAGAGTTACAGTGACCATGGCAGTTAGGGCTAGAAAATGGGAGTCGATAACAGTACCCATGATGTTACTTCTTAGTGGTTTAGAAGGTTAGCTTTCTTGCTTTGCAAGGTGTTTCAAAAAGGAAAAGCCCATTACAATTAGGTGTGTAAGCAAACGTTGACAAGGAAGAGGAAGAAGAAGAAGAAGATGGAATGTTTGAGGTAGAGATTTGAACACGTAGGCGTCATGAGGATGAAAGGAATTTCCATTGCCAGCGATTCTAAATTCTAATTACCTCTTTCAAGCCAGCCGGCTAACGTTATCCACTCCTCTCACAGTGTTCTGCCGTCTTGGCTCTTTCTTTTTTCTAATTTCCCCCACTTTCCACTTTCTCCCAATGAACTTTTTTTTTTTTTTTTGGTTTTTCTAATCTCTATCTGCATTCATCTAATCTAACTCAGAACTGGGATTGATTTGATCCCCTGCAATATTCCACACGAAATCATCAATGTATCTGAGATAAAAATAAAGTAAAATACTTATAACCACTTATTAAAATTAAACAAAGTAGTTAAGCTATTAATTTTAGTTAAAGATAAAAAAATTTTATATACATACCACGTTCCCTCTTATAATTAATAATTTTTGATAAAAATAATATTAAAAAAATTAATTAATATTTTATTAAGTGACTTATAATAAAGATCATTCTTCTCTTCTATAAGGTATCTTAATATATATATATATATATATATATATATATCAATTAAATAGTAATGAGCTCCAAAGTTATAACTTTACATTCCGTGAGGTGCGAAGTGTAGAACTAATTGTTAAAAAATTACATATAGTCTCATGAAAATAATCAGATAAAAGGATTATCGTTTTTTCAGGCCAATAAAAGTACTATGACCTCCTTATATATATGCTCTCTTCATTTAAAAATATAAAATATTTTTTAAAAAGTTAAATGTTAAAACATAAAAGATAATTTTAATCTTTCAAAATATAATAATTGCCTTTTTTAAAAAATATTTTTATTGAATAAATCATTTTATATTTGTTATAAGGTAAAACACGCTCTTACATAAGAATAATTGTAATAAGATAGGGTTAGTTTGAAAAAAAAATAATTATTTTATTAAAAGGTAAAATTCGGTTAAAAATATCATACATTTTTTAACAGGAGGAGTATGTATATATAGACACACACACACATGGTTGTTGAACTCTCAAATTAACTCTATGAATTTATTGTTTGTAATTACTAACTTACAAAATCATATCAATTCATTTATAAACTTGAACTAGATTTAAACTTAATTAAACTCAAGAGTTGATTCTCTAAATTTGATGTTCTTACGTATCTAACTTACAAAATTATATCAACTAACTCATAAACTCAAATGAGATGCAAATTTAGTTAAACTCACTAAACTCATCAATTTCTTACCAAGTTGAACAAGTGAAGTATATACTGTTTACAACTCAATTTATAGAAATTGTAGAACCTAATTTAAAGAAAAGTAAAAGTCAAAAAGCGAGAACTAATATTAATACAAAAGAAAAATAAGGAATACAAAAAATAAGTGCTAATTTTAAAATTTGTATGTTGAACATGATAATCTACCAATGCAGATGAATTTAATTTCAATAATTTATATTTAAAATACATTTAAATTAAATTAAGAACATATGTTATATTTTAATTATTTAATTCTATATTTTTAATGACTATTTATTAATACAAGTAAATTTTTATGAGTTTATTATTTGAATTTACATTCCCATCGTGAGTTTGACAACCCTGTATGTGTACATATAACTAATATTTTTTTGCACATATGTGTGTGTAAATAATACTTCTCTGCTCCTATTTATAAGTCACTTTCAACATATTTCGCCAATATCAAGGAAAACCTTAAAACTCATTAACTTTATCTTAAAATTTAATAAATTCTCAACTTTGCCCATATTAAATATGCATACTTTAATAACATATTTTCTCTCTCTAATATTTAATGGAGGATAAAAGAAAAAATTTGTGATAAAAATTTAATAACTTATAAATAGGACAAAAAATTCTTTTCTCTCTACCTTATAAATAAGACCAAACGAAGTATGGTTTTGTGTATAACGTAAAATTACAAAAAGAAATCATACTGTTCATAATTTATTAATAATGCAATTTGTTATAGATTTAATATTTGATATTATTAATAATTTTTATTGACTAAAGATAAAAGTAAGGATGTTTCCACACGTTACGCAAAGTACAGGTTACATGAAGTACGAGAAATTATCCAAAATTTTAACTTGTAGAGTACAAGCATCTTATTATATAAATTCTGCATATGAATATGCCTTTAAGATATGTCTCAGTTATGGTTTGGAGGTTTAACTCATCTAAATTTTCGTTCTTAAAAAAAAAGTCTATAAATACATGTACGTTGTTATATTGCCTTATTACTCGGTAAATGTAACAATGAAAATTGGATAGTCAACCGCTCAGAAAGTACCATGGAGTATCTTATTTGCTTTGAATCTACTAAATAGAGATTCCAATGGTGACCATACTTATTCTGGTATGGTCAACCATTTATAGAAAGTTCCAACTTGGAAGATTGTTGATAGAGTGATTCATTAGCCTGAAATTTATGTACAAGGGATAGCAAAATTGGCCCATGAATTACAAGCAGATTCTTGCAACCTCAAAAGATGTTTATATTTGCAAGTTGAAGAAAGGCTTTCTTCTTAGGCTGTGATTTTAGTCCTTTGAATATGTCTGGTTTCATGAGTAATTAATCAAAGCCTTTTCTATACCAAATTCCAATACTAACAAGTAAAAGAATATTATATTGAAGAAAGAGAATGAACATTAGACTACAGGCATGACTCTGATACACATTTCAGCCTCCAAAATGAAATGTGACTTAATCAAGCAGGAGCTATGGAAACTCTTTCAACCTCCACAACATATTCAAGTGTTGCTTGAGGAGGGATCTGAACTCCATTCCCTAAATCAGCACCGTCCTCTCCAAACCCTAATGAAGGAGGCACTATGACCCTTCTCTTCCCTCCAGCTTTCATGGACTTTATCACAGTCTCTATCCCTTCACACAGTCCCTTGCTGTAAGGCCTTGAACCCATCACCAGAGCCAATGGCTTCTTCTCCTTCCCAAATGTCTCCACAAACACTTGTCCACTTTCTTTCACTTTCCCTTCTATGTCTATCACCACCAAATCTCCTGTCCTTGCCGTTGCTCCTCCCCCAACCTTAAGCTCGGAGTATCTGCACAGTTTTTTTACAGTTTGTGAGCTAAAAAGTCTGCAACATGCGCCTCATCTGGATTTTGTATATGTTATATACATGTATAGAGAGAGAGAGAGAGTGGCAAAATAATTATTTGATCCCTGACTCATCGGTCACAACTCAGTTCAAAAAACTTGACACAATTCAGTCCTCAAGTTTCAGCCATTTAATCTGTTGGTCACTATACTTTGCAACTCGATTACAAAACTTGAGGAACTGAGATGGACATGCTAAATTTCAGTATAGGAAGTACGTGATTGATTTTCCCTTTTATAGCAGTTTTGGACGATTTGTGAGTGAGAAAACAGTGTTTCCTGTACAGTTATGTTCGTTTATGTAACTCCTTCAGTTCATCTCATAACTTTATGACAGGTTTTAAGGCCTAATTATTTTGTCAGAAATTGTCTTCTTTTGGTCCTCGAGTGACTGAGATAGTTATGACCTGTTCAAAGCACTTTATTTTGTCTTCACAAATTTAGATGTGACAGAAGAGTAAGAAGACGTATGTACCTAATGCCGTTAGGAAGCACCACCTCTTCCTCCTTCTCTACTGTCCTGTAAATGCATCAATGCCAGAGTCTTGTCATCAAATATGGTACCATTTTTGTAAGTTTTTCCAAAGTGGGTTCTATTCATCAGTTGAAGAGAGTTCCCAAATATATTGTATAATTTGCTAATTTTCCAGGAAAGTTGTTGAAAACGATCATTGTTGGTGGATAATTTGCAGATTTTCTCAATGTCGTCGTCATCAACAGCGTCCAAGAAAAAGTCTCATTCTCGTTGATTGACAATAGTGGGAAGCTAATTTGCAGGAAAAAATAAAGCAGTTCTAAATCTATTCCATAATTTGCAGAATAGAAAACAGACCTCGTGTTAGCCTCTTGTTGAGAAACCTCAAGGCGAGTCTTGATTTGTTCAGAGACAACACCAACGGCAAGAAAAGAGACCCAAGCAAGACCAGCTCCTAGCCCGAACCTTCTTGTTAAAGAGGTGGCCACCCAATCTGTGGAATCAACCTTAGTCCCGGAAGTAGAAGATGAAGATGAAGAAGGAGCCACAGGTTTAACAGGCTTCTGTTGCTGTGCTTTTAGAGAGCCCGGTACTGATTCCTCAGATGACTCGGTGGCTAACTGTGAAGCCGATTTCTGGGGCTGATCAGGTTGTGGTGAAGATGGTGGCGGTGGCGTCGGAGATGATGAAGAAATGTGATGAGTTCTTGTGGTGGGGATGGAGAAAATGGTTGGAGAAACGAAGAAGGAAGCCATGTTGGAGATTTTAGAGTTTAGATACAAAATGCAGATAGAAATATTTCACACTTTACTCACTGGTTAGCCTTTGTCCCCACCCTATCTGCATTTGACAGAATCCCATCCATTACATGCAAAATAAGAATGGATAGAATTATTTGGAAATAAAAACTCTTTTTGCGTTATCTTTTTTGTCAATAAAATATTACAAACACAATATATTAGCATTTTTATACCCATATATCATTATCAGTCTTTTAAAAATAACTCATTTTATATTTTCATGAGTTCTACCATTCAAAAGATTAATCTTATATGATCTCTCCTTTTATATTTACGACCATAACCATAGCTCTTTCATTGAGAGTATGAGTCTCACGTCCTCACAAGTAAAATATGGTTTATAAGGTCCCCCAATTTGAAGAGATTACATTTTTTTTAAGATGGTTTGTACTTGTACCTAATTGATTAGATGAACACAAACTCACTAGGGCACAGATTCTAGTCATCTCAACGTGGCAATGGAAATTGAAGTTGATGAAATTACTTCATGGAGTCATATTTGGAATTTAAAAAGAGAAATATAAGTTGGTCATGGGTCATAACAGTTGAGTACATGTATTATAACACTTAACCTCAGTTAACTACGTAAAACAAAAGAGCATGGCCCAAAGAAAAAAACTACTTGAAACAAGAGTGATCAATGAAGATTTTCTGGGAGAATCACAGTGTAGTTGAGATCCAACATCACAGTACTGTCTAAAGCAGCATTACTCCAACGAAGATTTTCCAGGTAGAATCAATGAATTTACGTTGTAAATGAAGCGTCGTGTACTTGGAATGGAGAAATTATTGCACCATTCTACAAGCATTTGAACAAACTGCATAATTTCACTGCCAGTTCGATTAAAACAGAAGCAAGCATTGTTTGGCACAAACAGATTCAGGCTCACAAAGAAGTTACACACTTTTACCAACATCTGTGTTTGTCAATTGACAGCACCAAACAGTTTCTGTCACAGTTACTTTTCTTCAACTATGTGGCAGCAGCTTCTGTTGAAACATGAATTATCTATACACACCAAAATTTAGGCATTGATTGCAATATCCAAAAGAATTTTGTACAAACAAATGACAAAACCTTGACAATGGCTGCACCACAGATTGCACAAGATAAACTGGAACTAAAAAAGTGAAAAGAATCACAACCTAGTATGAGAACGCATGTTAGGTCATGGTCTTCAATCAATCTTCATCTTTTCCCCCCTTCTTTTATGCTCATTCGTGATACTTTACAGCTTGCCCTTTTTTTCTTTGGCAATAGAATGAACAAATATTCAGTTAGCTGTACAATTGTCTCCTCATCCTGCTGCATCTTCTGCAACTCGCTTTGACTGTGCACCAGACTTGGCCACATGAGAACCGACAATCGGCTTCTGTAACGGCTTCAGTGCAGCCATGATCTCGGCAAATGTGGGTCTCAGCCTTGGATCTCTACAATGCAAAAGTCATTTATCCAGTTATGTAGCTGTCGCAGAAAGAAATCATTATTCATGCATTTAATAATCAAAGTAAACCAGCATTTGGGTCCATAAGAGATGCATATTCTATCAGTTTAGTCTACAAAAGATAACTACCATCATTTGACTACCAAGTTTAGGATCTCATCAATACGATCCCAGCATGAACTCTGATAATCATCAATGAAGTTAGTGGCAGTATCATATTGCTGGGTTTGTCTGAAACTGGTGGCCTGGTGTGGCCAAAGGATGGAAATTATTTTATGGACTAAATTGATGTTACCCTGTCAATAACATGCAGTGTCTAATAAAAATGCCACGCTCGCAAATTAAATAACAAGTCTAGGGTCTGGGTGTGGATGTGGATATGGGTCAGGCTCAGTCCGGTGACATCACAAAATCAAAGGAGAGTAGGCCCCATGTTTGATCCAGGGTGATAAAGAAAAAGTTGCAACGACCATTAGAAAGCATTGCACACTCACGTCTGCCAGCATTTCCAGATAATATCAGCAACAGCAGGGTCCATATTGTCAGGAATGTCAAGACGGCGATGTTGGAAACCAACAGCACCAACAACTTGCATTGGATTCATTCCTCCCCACGGCTGCTGCAGCGTCATGAGCTCCCATAATATGACTCCAAAGCTATAAACATCACACCTGGATATTGGATCACAACTCAATCTCAGCATGAAGGCCAGGTGGCTTGCAAGTGTTTCTTATGCACAAGCAGAAAGCAAATGGCTTCAACTAGGCAGTATAATGTGAAGTTGTTCTTTCTCAAACAGACTCTAATATATATAGTTGGAAAGTCCATGTAAAGTGATGGATTAAATTACTTCCAAATTGCGTTCAGCTAGCATTCATGGAAATGACAAGTAAAGGAATGGAGAAAAAAATGAAGGATCAGAATGGCAGTCTCCTCTCCTTGAAATCATAATAATATTAATAATAACTAAAGAAGAAAAAAAGATTACTTTTCATCTGAAGGTTCATTTCTTAACACTTCTGGAGCCATCGACTCCGCCTGAAACATATTATACAGCAAACAGTAACTAATATATCCAATTACATGCACTCTTCATCAAACAAAATGATTCGGTCTTGTGAGAAAGAACATTGTAGGTAATAATGACAAGTCATGTGCAACTTTCCTAGAACAGATCTGATATACCACAATAATAGAACTTTAACCCATTGTTGACTTTAACATACTATAATAATAAAACTCAACCCACTAACTTAGTCCTGCTAATTCAACCAAGATAACCATAATCCTAATCTCCATGTAATTCCTACAACTTCATCCAATTTCACATATATCCTTTACACCTCATCTAAAATATTATACTTCTTGGGATTTGTTTCACTATAGCGTTAGAAACTATTAAACCTAAATTTGGAGTTTAAGAGAGTAACATAAGATATTCCTTGCTAAAAGTCTTCAAACTCACTAGATGTTCAAGGGTGCCCATTTGACACTAACAAATTGTTAGGCTCCTGTAGAGCTTATGAGTTCTAGCGAAAGTAATCCAACGATTAAATTGTAATCATTGATCTTAAGGTAACACCCCAAGCAACATAAAATCAACATGGACACGTGTTAGAGCCATATTTGTGTAAACAAAACTAGACAAAATATGCTAACCCTTGTAAGAAATAAAGACACCAAACAATAGAAACAAAGTGTGAAAAAATCAATTAAGCTAAGGAAAGAAGGTGTATGATAGCTTACAGTCCCAGCAGTTGATCTGGAAGAGAGGAATGTACTATGCTTCATTCGTGATAACCCAAAATCGCAAACCTATTTAATGGACAGAAAAAATAGTCATACCACTTAACTTAGAGAATTGATCATGTGATCAAGGAATAAGAGCAAGGGCTTAGAATGACACCTTCAAAACCCAGTTTTTGTCAACAAGAAGATTTGGGGACTTCAAATCACGATGGACTATCATTGGAGAGCAGTTGTGCAAATAGTTCATTCCTCGAGCCTATATATTCAGAAGAGGCAGGTTATGTCTTTCGAGAATCACAGGTAGGCAAGCATTTCTAAAAGAAACTGCACTAAGACAACAAATCTTACAGCATCAAGGGCCATCCTCAATCGCCTTCGCTCGTCTAATTGGTTGTTAGGTCGGTGAATTAATCTATACAAACTGCCTCTGCAAAAGGTGATCTGCATCTCAGTATTTGTATGGTCAATAATGCCCAAAAACGAAGACATTAGTAAAACAAAGAGAGAATGGCAGTGACGGCCCTAGAGGAGAAAAAATAGCAGTGAGGGTCAAAAACAACTGAAGGTTCGTCCACGCACAACTACAAATTCATCAATTCACTTGTACATAGATGAACCTTCAATTGTTTTTGACCCTCACTACTATTTTTTCTCCTCTGGGGCCCTCACAGCCATTCTCCCTAAAACAAAAGCACAACCATAGCAAGCAGTATGATAAGATTCCGGATAGAATTCAAACTTATTCAAGAAGAAAGAAGCAAAAGATAAATTAGGATTAAATTCATTTAATTTAGTATTTTATTTAGTTTTTACATATTTCTTCAGATTTTATTTAGTTAATTAATTCTTTAAATTCAAATTTTATCTAGTTAGATTTTATTCAGTATTTTAGATCTTAGGAAATTTTATTTAGTTATCTAGTTATCTAGATTTTATTCATTATCTTAAATAGTTATCTAAATTTTATTTTAGATTGTATTTAGCATTATAAATATGACTAGCAATCTTGAAGCTAGCATATCATGAAATTAATAAAATAATCTTTCAAACCGTTTGGAAATTCTCCCGAGCGTGACTATTGAGAAAAATATAAAACGAGATTCTGTTTTATATCATCTTAATAGATTTATTCCTATTATTTCTTTCAGTTATTGTGAGCCCCTATCACAGTAGAAAGAACTTATTCAGTAAACTATGGTAGAATGGTATATAAAATATAGTAATATCTTTAAACATGTGTCTAGCAGATTAGAAAATCAAGTGTATTGAAGGACCAAAAAAAACAAATCATCTACAGCATAAAATGAACTGAGTACCATTAAAAAATATATGATCTGTTTTTGCTTAGAAAATTGCAATTTTACCGTTAGCTTCCTAAATTTCCTTAACTCAAGGCATGGCAGTAATTAATATCTATAGTCTCCAGAGTTATTGCATATGACTTCCAAAATCTGAGTTAGGCATAGCAAATGCCACATCATTTAGGAAGTAATTTAGCAAGAATTTTTGGACAATGCAACTATACCATTTTCTAAGAAAGGACACAGCTGAAAATGTCAAGTTTCTAAAAATTTCAAATTAGCATATTATAGTCTATGATTTGCCTTGATAAATGAATAATTTAAAAATACCTGGGAAGAAATTCTGTAACAATGGAAAGATTCGGAGGACGAATTACAGCTCCCATGAAGAGAACAACATTTGGATGCCTCAATCTTTTCATTATTTGAACCTATTGCATTTTGTCACATAATTGAACAACCACTTCCATCATCTAAAGATATGAATAAGTACAATCAACCATCACAGTGAAATTACTACTGCCACTTCAGAGGGAGACCATATTGATATGCCAATAAGGTGGAACAAAATCACAAATGAAGCAACACTTGTTTCACAGAACTAAAACCATAATCACATCACAGAAGATTCGGGATTAGTCAATCATGACAAGAAAACAATTATTATTAATATGATAAAATCTGTCTCACAGTCATTTAAAATTTTACATGCCGTGTTCAAAGCAGATCCTAGTTCAGACCCAATGTATAGGAAACATAAAACACAATAAGAAGGTTAGAATAATGGGGTAAAATAAGTTACACAAGATACAATTTCAAATTGAAAATAAAATGTACAAATAATAGTAGATCGTGACTAAAAGGGTCCCCATCTAGTCTATGAAGCATACTCTAAGACTAAATACAGAAATACAATTCCGTCCTACCTCTTTCCAAAATTAGAATTAAACATCATAGGAATTAAAGAGGATGAAGAATGATACAAATTCAAAATTGATCAAAACTGAAAGAGGCTTAGAATCTAAATAAAAATGTCACTGCTATTGAATATTTGATTATAGAACAGACAAATAATGTCACTGAAAGTGATTAAAATAGGCAAGCATTGGATATCTTGTTATCCTCAAAGCCAGTGAAAAGCCAATCAACTGGAAGCATGTCTGAGTATAAGACTAGATGTCACATAAGGAAAAGTAGTGTACCTCGCTTTTGAATTCTTCAAGTGATTCACCAGATATATCTTGATCTAGAAACCTTTTTACAGCAACTTCCTACAAACCAAAGGCAATGTGCCCTTAATATTTGAATTACCCAACAAGACCGAAAATGCTGATATGTGAAAATGATTGCGAGGTAGCCAAGTTAGCAAAAAGTCTGTCAATGATATTGCTGAGCATTTCGCTTAGGTTTGAGTAAAAATGAAGTACAAAAATATAAGGAACACATTCAATTATAAAAATGTTTTAGCTACTTGCACATGCATATACAAGGGTGCAGCTGCTGCAGTTTAGTCTAAATAGTTTGCACACCAAAAGCCAAGATTACAAATTATCCAATTAGTCAAAGTCAAAGAAACTCACAGTTCCTCTCCATTCACCATGGTACACCTCCCCATATGATCCTGTAGACCAAACATATGCCACATAAATGAAATCAAATCCTCATAGGTAAAACCAGATAGACGCAGGTTGGTATTTTTATATTGACACCTTCATAACATCTGGCAGAAAAATGTAAATAAATTTCAAAGAACAGTGTAAAGTTAATACCAAGTCCAATACGCTCACCCAGCACCATTTCCTCCCATGGAATCTCATATTCAGCAACATCATCTAGTGCAGGATCAGATTTTGTGCTTTCATTACTTACTGATTTATCAGATATTCTCTCACCTGTGTTTTCCCCTAAATTAACATGCTCTCCATCACCACTACCCTTTGGCTCATAAACACCATCTGTATCTCCATCACTTCGACTTCCCTGCTCATACTGTTTACTGACAGCTGCAGTGGTTGCAACAACAGCTGCAGCAGCTGCCACAGGAAGCTCAATTTTTGAGTCACTGCTTGACTTTGCCACAGCAACTACCATGGAAGATGCAACAACAGCTGCAGCAGCAGCTGCTGCTGCAGCAACTGGGACATTTTTCCCATATTTCACAGGACCAGCTTCTTCTTGTGATGGTATGTGCTGACCAGCTGCTTCCCTTGCATCAAGAGTAAGGTTGGCCCCTAAACCTTCTACAGGCTTAGAAGGCTCAGGCTGACTGCTGGTACTGGCTTTGGGATGAAATCTGTAGTGAGGCAAAGGAGGCAAAATTTGAACAGGGCCTAGGTTATCAGCAACCTGAGTTTCTTGCTGGACAATCTCCTGTTTAGGTTCGTCTTTTTCTTCAGTCAGTGATGGAGCATCAAGTTGCTCATTATAAATCTCAGAAAACAAGTTTGGAGGAGCAACAACACCACTTTCAAGTAAAACATCATGAAGCTTCTGAGCCAAGTTAGGATTATCTTTGGCAGCATCCATCATATATTGTGAAACATCTTTAACCTTCATTCTACGAACTGCAGGGGAACTGATCCCTTCAGTCCAAGAAGGTGATCTTGCATGTCCATGTGTATAATTAGGCCTACTGGGAGTTTCTAGCGCAATCTTCTCAACATTGACGGGACTCTTGAAAGTATACAAGTGTCTTTTTGATTCTTCCTTGCCAGGAGCGGGCCTGCTTTTTTCAGATCCTGCATAGGCAAACTGCTTTGATTTATTTGAATTGTCCAATGCCCCAGAGTCTGAAGCTCCTTCCATTGAACTTCCAATACCTCTGCCAGACAATGTTGCAGGAGACGAATCAACTCCTGTTGTAGGAGTGGCTGAAAATATAGGTTCGTTAAACTCAACATGCGATCCAGTTGCATCAGCTGGAATAAGTGTTCCAGGATCAGCCATTAGGTCAACAATGTACTCCCTGAAATTCAAATTAACATCTTATAGGCGCAAACTTACAAGAGTTGCACATAGAATGAGGCACCATTCACATATTACCCCTTTTAAGGATTTTTTAAAAATAGAATAACAAATATTACAAAAGGAAGGCACTAATAATAAATTAAAATTCTACTCTGGAACAATCAGAGGCAGCAGAAGCATTGACTAAAGAATACCTTGGTACTCATAACAGGAACAAGAAAAGCAATCCCTATGAGCATTTATTCACATGTTGTAACAGCGATGCAACAAGAACTGTATCATAACAATCCTTCCTACTTTCCTACATCACAAAAATGCAAATTTAATAGCAATTACCTTCCATCATCAATCTTGATGAAGTTCATTGCCACACCATCAGAACCCGTGTATTGCTGTCCTTTGACCATCCGACAAGGAACACCCACACAATCAGCTAAAACCTATATTTATTATATAGCAATAATTCATTAGAAATACCAGGACTTTTGAAAACCTAATCCAGAACTTCAAAAAAAAAAAAAAGGATTATCAACGAAAACCTCAAAGCATATAGTGGCATTGATTCTCTTAATATCATTCAATGATAATTAAGTTGCTGAAGACTTCAACCATCTAAGCATGGAATTGTTCTTAAATAACATTTAGTGCATAACAGAAACTGGTGGAACAAGTACCTTAAATAGCAATGCACGGTGCCGTGCCAATCCAATGGTCAGAGAACCAAGTGGCAAAACCATGCTGCCAAGGGTTGATTTCAAGCTATAACTAAGACTCTGCCACGCACTTGTCATATGTTGAGGATCTGCAACCGGTCCACCCATATAGTCAGCCACTAATACGGCAAGCTTCTGCACCAAATTACCATTTGCTACTATTTCAATTTCTAATCTTGACTTGCTTGCCAGCTCTAAAGCTTTTTGCTCAAGTTTTAACAAATTAGAATCGGCAGCCCTATTGACTAAGACTGCTTCCCATGTGACACTATCTGAGATTGACGTCCCTTGCAGATCTACGAGGGGAGGCATTCTTGCAGAGGTCGACTCAGTCAAGATCCCATAAAGGTCATAGAAACCATCTAAAATCTTGTCATCATACCCAAGAGCATTGTAATTCTGTCAACCACAGTCAAATCTACTGTATAAGTTAGATAAGAATAGATGTGGGATAAACTATAGATTCAAGTAATTATACGGACAAGTCCATTTTGTACAAGAACTACTCAACTAATGGACTTTCTGGACCCAATTCCAAACAACATATAGCAGTCTCAATACAACCTACTCCCTCTAGTGTGGAGCCAAAATCTTCACTTAAAAAAGATAGTAAAACAAAAGCACAAAGCCAGAATCAGAATCATTTTTCATAAAGAGAGGTACCATAACTCCAAGAGTCATAAACCAAATATCATGGAAGCAACCATATTACAGTATCTCACAAGTCATTAACCTAAAAGCTTAGACTTTTAGGAAATGATCCCAGTCAAGTATTCCAAGCAAATGACGTCATAACACCAACTACTATAATGGAAATCAAGAAAGGGTCATACTGGAAAGGCTTATGAACAAAACAAAACAACAAACTGAATACAAGAAAAATCTAATAAGTGGCCAACACAAAAGTATGTCTTTTGACCGACTCAAATCTGAACTTAAGAAACTTTTCTGAAAACCTGAGGGCTCGTCATTTTATCCAAACATTTATGGATTCTTAAAAGGAAAATTACCATTGTGGAAGTTAGGTGACCAGCAAGGGTAACTAAGAAGAGTTAACATTTATAATAGAATCGTATTTCGACATGAAAAATTAATTTTTTATGGGAAACTGCATGTATAAGGTCGATGCAGTTTTTTCTCAATAATAATATGGCTTAACCAGAGTCTAAACTATAGACACTCAATGCGCAAAAAATGTTGAGTTACTTGCATTTCGATCCCAATAAAATCGCCCTGCGGGGCATGCTATAAATGTAGTTAATAACACTGTCAAAGTTCTACCACGAGTCAATGACTCTGTCATTGTCGCAAATAAGTCTAAAGGGCAATGATAAAATCACACAACTCCTCGATTTCAGTGTATCCATAATCCAAATGATGCATGCTCGGCATACTCATCTGAGACTCTCAAATTCTGGAAGCGCCATACATCTTCATGAATGACATAACAATCAAACTTATTCGGCTCCCTAACTTGATCCTTCTGGAACCACCACCACCTCAACAGCAATGTGACTTCCTTTCGACCCAAAGTCAATGATGTTAAAGTGAATAAACTTACCCAGTATCGATAGGCCACAACTTCAGCAGGTGTATTGTCAGGGTCACAAGAGCCTAAACTGATTTGCTTGACAGCTTCAATTTGCACGGCCTCAGGATCCTCCTTTGCACTCAACTCTAAAGCCAGTTGAATCTGATACTCTTCCTCGATTTCAGGATCCTTCGAAGTGCTAGAAGCTGTATCACACCTCGCAGAATCAGAAACAGTGTCCAGACCACCACTGCTCATTGAATCAGACGGTTCTGTTCTCTCTCCTCTTGTGAGGTTCGAAGATGGAGAACTGGGACTCTGCTTATTCGCAACTGCATGCAACCAATTCGAGAGCCCTGAAAAGGGTTTATTCTCAGGAACTTGAGGAGACCGAGAGTGAGAAAGCTTCTTAGGGGATGAACCATCGTGGGACTTGCTTCCTCTTGATGAAGTAGACCCTTCAGTATCTTCTGATTGATGGGGCATGATATGAAGCTTCTTGAGAATGTTCTTCATATCTTTTCACTAAGATACCGTATTGAATACTAAAGGAGTAGCAACCTCTCCATTGTCTTGGACCAAGCATGAAATCAAAACCGCTACGTCTCGGAGAAAGGCATCTGATAAATTGTTCAGAAAGCCACGACAGAACTTTGAAATCTAAAGAACACCATGAATCATTTCAACTTTCAAGCAGCACCCACCAAAGCAAAGAGAATCACGGTGATATATATAAGCTTGAATTGAAAGGGAACAGACTCCTTTTCACAGGACAAGTAAATCCCACTAGGGAGAAGATCCTGAAATACCCCAACAAACCATACGAAGCTACCCCAATTTCAGAAGCTCTGTAAAGTGCGCGTCACCTTTACGAAGCAATAAAACACAGACTATTGCGCATCCAGATTGGGAAAAGAAAGGATCTTCCTTTTGGTACTGGGAAGCAGAGCACAAAAATAGAAGAGACAGGAGGAGTACGAAGAGAACAATTAAAGAAAAGAAAGAGACCAGCAGGTAAGCAGAGGCTAAGAGAGCAGAGAGAGGGAGGGAGGGAGCAGCAAGTGGGAGAGTAGGGCCACAAGGAAAGGACCCACTTGCCTAAGAGAGGCGGAAGGATTTCACGGTCCCAGAAAAAGGCGAACTTGGTGGAAAGCACAAATACACAGCACAACTGGCTTTTCCCTTCTCTCTAATCTATCTCTCTCTCTCCCCCCTCTCTGAATTGTGGGTGAATGAGTCAGAAAATAGGGGTGAAGTGATCGGAGATGATAATGAATGAATAAAGTAGGGAAAAAATGATTGCTTTGAACACCAAGCTTTGCTATTGGAAGCAAACCCGATCCCTGCCCTTGTGGCAACTGCCGCTTTTTGTATACAAGACAAATGGATTTTCAAGCGAAAGTGGCGAAAACTCACTTTCATGCTTGAGCTTCCAACCTGCAAGGCTCCGAGTTCGAACCACATCCGTCAACCACTCTTGACGCGCTCGTAGTATTCCCTCTGGGAATTGGCTGTGGTTTTTTTTTTTTTTTTTTAAGCGTTCTATTCCAACACTCGAGGATGACGATAGCCATTAATGTCTCCATTACTTATTTATTAATTAATTACTAATATGAATAATAATTAATAATTAAGCTAAAAAAAGTCATTGCCGGTATTATTAAATTGTAGGCTTGCATTGAATTTAAATTCCTCCCTCCTATCCATCCAAAGTATAAGAATTTTTTTATGAATTACTTTTTGGATCAATGATATGAATTTTATAATGTCATTGTGTCTATCAACCCAAATTATTAAGACTTTTTATACAAAATTAATAATATTAATATTTTTTTAAATAATCTTATTAATAATTGTATTATATAAAGATATTACGTAGGAAAGAAAATAAAGACACTCCCTCCTTATTATATGTCATTTTCATATTTTCTTTCAACATGCAATTAATAGAATTTTTCCAAAAATACACTTAATTAGGAGTATCATTGATAAGATTTTTTTAATTAAGACACTTATTAAATAAAAATAAATATAAAAAAAGTGTATAATTTTAAAAACATGATACTTAAAGGGAGTAAGTAATTAAGATATATTTGTTTCGTTTTCAAATATAAGCAAATTTTAACCAGCTAAAATGTCCTTATGATTAATTCTTCAAATTTTTTAAATTAATAATATTATCATTTAATAAAAGGAAAGTAAGGAAAGGTGTCATAAATGTTTCTTGAAAACTGTTATTTTGTTAAAATAAGAAGTCATATGAAATTTTTTCTTACTTTACATCCAATTTTATCTATAAATTATTACTAATATATTTTATTAGAATCGAGAAAAATTTTAAATTACATTAACTTTTTTTAAAATATTAATAAATCTCCACCTCTATCTCTAATAAGAGCAAAAGGAATTATTTTAATAATTTTTTTAACATTTAATAAGGATAGAAAAATAAATATAAACAGAAAAATAGTGGAGTGTTCTAAAAATAGGATCAAAATTAATCTTCTCTCTACTCTATAAATAGGACAAAAAGAGTACTCAAAAATGGAAGGAGTAATGATTTTAATTGGAAAATAATTTTAGAAAGTAGATGTGATTTTTTACCATTTTAATTTTACAAACTATCTTAATTATTTTTCTTATTCTTGTGAAATAATACTTAAAAATATCCTCTCTTTTTCTAATGTTAAACATATCCTCTATTTTGAATTGGATGAAGTAAGTCATAGTATTATTAGTATTTAAACAACGAGATCCACATCTTAAAAATTCATACTGTAACTTCAACATTTTATTAGTGTATATCATGTCTAGACCTATAAAGTGACTTATAAAATACATTATTAATTTTTTTAAAATATGACTTACATATAGGATAAAAAAGAATATAGTATTATACAGAAAAAATAATTAGGCTTAAAAATAGAGAGTGTACTATATTGGCTTTACTATATATTTTTAACTATTAACCAGAAATTTTATATAAATGTCATCTTTTATTATTTAATTTATATTGAAAAGTAAAATATATATTAAAATTATACAAAATTTGATTAATAAAAATCATATGAAACTTGATAAAGGTCAAATTATTCTTCTTTGCCAGAATAATTTAGTCAAATTATTCTTAACATATGAATAATGTATGTAATTCCCTTCCCCCTGGCCAACTAATGAATATTGATCATTTTAGCATCTTAATCTAACTATTTTAGCACTAAAACACTTATAATTCCGAAATTCGACCCGCTACGTTGAGTTGTGGCTTGAAAGGCCATTTATTGTTGTTGCTTTTTCCCCTAAAAAAAAAAAAGTTATGGTGGAAAGATATTTTGTTCACGTGCTCTCAACTCTAGTGGTATTACATTGTGCTTTTCGTTTCCACATTGACCCAAAACAGAAAAGAATAAAACGCCCTCATTCCTGCATCAAAACACATGTAACCGATAATTAATGGGAGTTAGTTTGAGTGATAAGTGACTCGGTTTCGCTTAAGTAAGGTATTGAGTTCGAGTTTTGTGTATGTAGAAAATTTTTGCTGGGAGACTCATCCACCATGCTAGGTGTGCGACGCGGGTCGGATTCAGATGTAATCGAGGCAAAACTTCAGTGAACTGGGTGAGCTCAAAAAAAAAACACGTGTAACGGATATGTCAAAGTTGTTGTCTGGAGAAATACTATCTTTGTATTTTAAAACAATTTTTGCATTTATTTGTTTTTTGTTATTTTCCACCATTTATATTCTCAGGTATGATAAGATTTTTTAAAAAATTCTGCATATATCATGTTTTTATCCTGGAACCAAAAATAAAAACATCTACCAATTGAGACATTAGTGATTAGGTGATTATTAATTTATTATGAATATATATATATATATATATAGTTATAGTAGAGAGAAGGAAATAGAATTTTATCCAAGTCAAATCACTTTAAAAAATTTTTGCAAGGCAAACAAAGAGGAAACTTGAAGGCCCCAGCTTGTTTGATATGAATCGATTAAGTGGAATGGATGGGGGAAATGTGATGAAATGGAGTTTTACCATGTTTGGTACTAGGGAATTGAAATCCTTTTCTTGTTCCTTGAAGATTTTGTATTAATCCTTCTCCTTTTTCAATATTATTTTTATTTAAAGTCATTAAAAATTTTGTACTACCTCCATCTCAAATTATAAAATATTTTTGGGGGAGATTCTGGATTTTAAAATATAAAACACTTTAACAAAAATAAAATTTTATTAATAATACTTTTACAATATTACATTTTTCATATATTACATTTTTATTGTATTGCTGCACCGTTCAAGAAGTAATTATTATATTTTTCTTGTAATGCTCTTCATAAAAGCAACATTTATTTCCAAGAGACAAAGCTTGTTTCATTAATTATAAAAAATTTTAATTTATATTTTTCAATTTTAAATATGATTATTTGGATAAATAATAAATAAGCTTTCTTAAATTATGCAAGTGGTTTAAAATTTGTTTACATTAAAAAATGAAGGGACTATTAGACTTGTTTGTTTTGAATATTTTTTTAATTTTTATTATAAGACACTTCTAATCACTTCTTTAGAACCAATAAAAGATAGTTAAATCATTAATTTTGTAGAAAATAAAATAAACTTTCAATTTTACCCTTACTTCAATGAAAATTTTTAAATTTATATTATATTTTATTTTACAATGAATGAATTTAAATAATATTAATATTAAAAATTAAAATTAAAAAAACCTATTAATATCTTATATTAAAAACCAAAAAATCTTTTAAAAATAAATAATGTGGAGAGAGGGAACAAAAATAGGAAGTTATTGTGTATCCTTTTTGGAAGGGGGGGTGGGTGGATGGAGAGCGCTTTTAATCTTGACCGTTCGATTCCCGTGGGACCCTCACAATCTCTCTTTCTTTTTCCGCCGACTTCAGCTGAAAGGCTTGCATACCATACCATACCCCAATGCCCTTCATTTCCTCTAATAAAAAAAAAAAAAAATCAACAAATTGTCATCTCCACAAATTCTCAATCTTAAAACCCCCAAGTTCCAGGTCAAGGTTAGGTACTCTTTTTTTTGTTGACCAAAAGTCAAGGTTAGGTACTTGACTGATCCGTTTTTTTAATAAAGATGCTATAAATAGTAATAAAAAATATCAAAATGCTATGCGGTAGGAATTATTTCCTAAAATACTACACATGAAATCATTCTCACAAGGAACAACTTACAAAATTAGTGACACTATGAACAATTTCTTCAATATTTACTCCAAAGTAAAACAAAAATTTTCTTGACATGACCATTTTCTAAACTTTATCTCCAGCACTTTCTCTCCCTTAATAAATGAAATGAACGATTTGCCTAATCAGTTAATAATTGTTTGAATGAAAAATGGTGACTGAATAATTGGAGAAAAAGTGTTAATAATTACTTCTTTTATTTAAAAATATAAGACATTTTTTAAAGAGTTAGATATTTAAAAATATAAAATATTTTTAATTTTTTGAGGTATAATTATTGCCTTTTTTTCAAAAATACCCCTATTAATAATGATTTTATATTTATTGTAGGGTGTTTAATAGGGATAAATATGAAAAGATAGGGTTAGTTAAAAAATAAGTAACTACTTTATTAGGAGGTGAGATTCGATTAAAAATGCCTTATATTCTTGAACGGAAAGAATACATAACATTACTAACATAGTTGGAGAAGAAGAGGGGCACTGATAATGATGACATAGGCATGTAATGAAATTAATTAAAATTTTAAAATTCTTGTTTCTATATATTTTCATTTTCAACTAGTGATTAGATAGACAAGTAGCAAGTCACTTCGCTTGCTTGATCTATCTTGAAAAATTTGTGGACAAAGCAAATTAATTCTAGGTGGAGCAAGCTAAGCGTTCATATTAAATTGTTTTCTCTCATTGTAACTAAAATATTGTGTTAGTTTTGAACAATCTATCGTAATAATCAAGACAATGAAAGCATTCTAAACGAAAATTAATTGTTAGCTTGTATAATTCTTTTTCCATATCAACCTAAAATAAATAATAAAACATGGGATTATAACACATTTTTATGTCATATGCATGCTGGGGTTCTCACGACATTCACAATGAATATTATGTCACATTAGTCAAAAAAGCTAAACTCATTCATTTAATGAATAATTTTACTTTTTATTAAAAGAAAATTAAGTTTTGAACTTGTTCACTAAGCGCGAACGATTTCATTTTTTATTAAAATGATTAATTTTTAACAATAAAAATTGTTATTGGGCTAAACAAATTCTGCACAAATATTAACTCGTTCCTAGCTTGAATGATTTTTTGTGTGACATTTGGATGAATATTTTTTACAGTACAGTATTTAGGTAATTTTTTTAACTACTTATAGCATATTGGTAAAAATGTCTGACTTTTCTATATCCAAAATTTGAGGCGTCATGACTTGGAAAAGTACTCCGTCTTTGCTCACCATAATTTTACTTGTCCCATTTATGCCTCCTTCCCCATCACATGTTCGATTACACAACACGAGTTTTTTTTTTTTCCTTTTTTTAAAAAAAACTTTATATTGATCTCGTGGTTATTCTTAAAATTAATATTTTTATTTAATTACCTAGCAGTATCCCATAAGTCCCGCAGATAACATGAAGCTTTGATAAAAAAAAAATGAAGTTTTTTTTTATTCGTAAGGTTCTGATTCTAATAATCAACTTTGTTTATAGGTTTAATATAGTAATTTATATCTTAAACTTTTATAATGTATATTTTAAACTTTAAACAATTAAAGTTAGTGTAATTTCATGGGCGTAATATATGATTTTCACTAAATTTCACTTTCCCTCTCTTAACCCCTTTTAGAAAAATTGCATATTAGACCCAATTTTTTAAAAAAAATAATGAACTTTTGTTTTTAGTTAACAATGAGGGCAAAATTGCACCAATTTAAATTGTTTAGGATTTGACATGCATATTATAAAAGCTTAGAGATCAAATTCCTTCTAAACTTATAATTCAGAGTTTAAATTGCATATTAACTCTTATTTAAAAGGAATTAAGTTATTCATTCAATTCTTGACCCAATTAGTTATTTTTAAAATCAATACTGTAATTCTTTTAATTTGTAAAAAGTACAACCTCTTTCTAAATTATGCAAATACCTACTACCGTATGTTCAAAATATATTTTTCATGATAAAAGTAAATAGCATGCTCTTCTCTTTAGTTTAAGTATAATTTTTATAAACTTGGAAGAATTTAGTGTTATTTAAACAAAACATAGAGAAATTATGTGTGATTTATCACTTTCTTTCAAAAGAAAAATTAGGATCATAGTGGTTTTAAAAACGAAATATAATCGTGTAATTTTAACAAAATTCAAAGTCAGCCCATGCGGCCAAGGAGTTTTATTCTTAACTAGATGGGATAAGTTATTAATCTTCTCATGAATTAATGAAATTCTTCTTGATTAGTTTGCTAAAAACATCAACATTTTCAAAAAGATAAGCCTCATACCCTCTTCGAAGCTATAAAAGCAACTTATCGAGTAGAATGTAGATAAGATTTACTTCTTGAGTATTCAAAAAGATTATAAATTAAATAAATTATAAAAATAAAGTAAAATTGAAAATATTAAATTTATTTAAATAATAATTCGACTTCTAAATAAACATAAAAACAAAACAAACAATCATTTACAAATTTATCAGAAAAGTTAACTCACTGGCAAGTTTAATTTCTAGGAAGTTAACTTTTCGAAAAATTCAATAAATTGAACCAAACTAACCCTTTTATAAAGTTTCTCCAAAGATTAACCTCAGCTGAATTTTATAATCACAAATCAAGTTCACACTTTATGTACAGAAATTATATATATTCAAGAATGGAGACCCATAAATCAAAGTTAGTGATGAAAATGGACAAAACAACTAAGCCAATGAGAAATATTTATAAATTTAATAACATTTCATTTTTCTCATTGCCTTATCTTGGAAGCCAGTGGAGCTTTATAAAATTCAAGCAGAGTCAACTCTCACCATTCACTCAGTGGCTCCAACAATCAATTAAATATTTAAATTATCTCCAACGTTTAGAATTTGCAATATAATATTTTGTTGCCATATATAGTAGTACATATATAATACATCATGGAATACGTAATCTGTTGGATTAATTTATTCAATGTTTCTTCCTCTTGCTCCCCCTTTCTACATAAAATCTTCTAGTCAGGCAATTATTTGTATTGCTTGTTGCTAAGAATTTGATTTATAATTTATAAGATTATAGATTCAAATTCTGTTACAACATGAGAACGTACTTCAGTATTATCTGAAGTACGAGAGGCATGTATCAATTAGGATCCAATTTGCATAAAAAAATTTTGTATAATAAAAAATATATATTGTAACTTATAAGTTCAGTAGTAAAGATAAGCATCCCTATTAATATATATTACAACTCAATAGATAGTTTATCTGTTGATTAAATATATACCGAAATTATGTGTAATTCAGAATCAAAATTAATTGCTACATCAAGTTCAAGTTCACAACAACCACACGCACACACATGAAATGTACAAGTAGACAGCTTTAAATTTCCTGTGACAGCTGATGATGGATGACGATCTGAAGTTAATTGGACAACTGTGTGGGTGTGTGCGTGTACGCACGCGTGGGTGATGTTAATTTAGTTGTCACTTTCTAGATTATAGGAGAACACGTCCATGATCTGAAGTTTGCTTTTTGGTGGAAAAACTGAACTCGATGCCAAAAAGCCAGCTTGACATGTTCTTTTCGAGCCAACTAGGATTTATGGGTTCGACATCTTAGTATATTGGGTGGAATTTACTCATTAAAGTTTTAACTTTTAACTGTGGGTATCAGTGGAAACCCTAGCTGGGAACCACTCATAATAACCCTGTTAAGCATATTTAGAGAGTTCAATAATATATTTTGAATTTGAATTAGAAATGAAAAAAATCGCTTTCAATAATCCCATGGTTAATGAGTTTTTTTAAAATATAGTCAATTTTTTTTTTTGGTCCCAATAGCATCGATTTGTTAGGTTATTTATATTAAAATTTAAAAAATCTGGTTCAGTG
This sequence comes from Prosopis cineraria, assembly GCF_029017545.1. NCBI lineage: Eukaryota > Viridiplantae > Streptophyta > Magnoliopsida > Fabales > Fabaceae > Prosopis > Prosopis cineraria. Next base: position 38,283,727 of record NW_026555332.1, read on the forward strand.
GGTCAAATTAAGAACCAGCATTAGTCCAGGCCAGTATGGTCCTTAAAGCCCAGATAAACCATGAAAATCCGAACGGTTCACAGTTTAGCCTTTAGATCTTTAGAGGCAATTAATGCCAAGCCCAACTTTTGGGCTGTTCAAGGCAATTAATGCCAGGCGCTTCCCAATCATGGGACCATCTCTTTCTGGGGATGATGAAGGCCGGCGTTTGCATTCGGACCGTGTTGTTACAACTTATGTTGAAATATAAAAAAACCCGTAAAGTTGTGAAATTTGTAAAGATCTCCAGAATAATGGAGAGAACTCTAAAGTTTTTTAAAAAATTTCAATATATTTTAAAATATTTTAAAAATATTTAAAAAATTTAGACAGATTTAGGAGTTTTTAAAAAGTTTTAAAAACTTATGAAAAAATGTAAAGATATCGAGAATATTTTAAGATATTTTAAAATGTTCTAGAATGTTTACATATATTGAAAGTTATTATCTAAAAATATCTTATAAATATTTAGATATTTGTTATAGATATTTTTATGAAATACTTTGGAGATGAATGTAAATCTTAGGATTAGATTGATTTTCACCGTCCATCAAGGATGTTAGAATTTTTTAGAGAAAATGGAGAGGTCTGTAAATACCCCCACAATTCTCATTTGTAAACAAGAACAGCAAGCATATCAATAAAGCTCTCAAGTTCTCTCATTTAAGCGCTCTTCTCTCTTGTGTTCAAATTTTTAATTCCTTTGCCTACATTTTGAAGGTTTAGTTGACTTAGTAAAGGTTAAAAGTTGATTACACTAAGGCCCGCATGGTTCAAGGCCTAAAAAGTTTCAAGGCCATGACAATGTACTCTTAAGTTGATCTACACCCTTCATTTTATCTTAAAAAGATCTATACCATTCATTTCAAATTTAATTTTTATATTTTTAATATTATATTTATTAAAATAGAAATATAAAAAATATAAAAATGTAATATTAAATCAATACTACTCATAGTACATCTAGATAATTAATTTGTAAAAATTATAAATTTTTTATTAAATTAGATCATTCAAGTTATCTGAATTGTTCAAAGTACATTCTAGTCAATTTGTAAAATAAAAAAAACTAATATTAAATTAGCTTGTCCAAACTAATTATGTACTGACTAAATTGATGATAAATAAATTTATTTAAAAAATTAAATTTTATAAAAAGTTTTAAATTTTAACCCTTGAATCTAGATCTCATCATAGGTTATAAGTAACATAATACTTATCACCTGATAAGCACTAGATATAGTCTAAATTTAATGTTACAGGTTTTATCATTTTTATAAATTTTTATTTTAATAAATATAATATTTAAAATATTTTAAAAAAATCAAAATGAACAGTATGGATCTTATTGGCATAAAATGAAGGGTGCAGATCAACTTTTGAGTTGATGAGCACCAAAAGCAAACACCAAAGGCCGTGGTGCTCACACCAATAAATGATAATTCGAATCGGACTAATCAATTTAACTGATAACCTAGTAAATCAATTAGTTGGCCAATCCAATCTACAATCTAATCCAAAGTAGTGTCAATACAAACTAACTTGATTAATAGGGGAGTAACCAGATCAACCCGGTCATTTATTTCAAAAAAAGTATTTAACTTTTCATTTTTATTGAGATTTTATTGAGTTTGCTAATTTTTTATTGGGATTGTGCTCACACATATAAGATTCTTCTCTCTTTATTGATTTTTTGTCAATTTATTTGAGCTGAATTAATGATTTTTATTTAACTATTCATTTTTCATATTCAAATATGAATATTTTTATGTATATAAGTTAAATTATATTACTTTAATTAAGAATGGTTTGTCTCCAAGTTAACCCTTAATTAAACCACTGACTCTTAATCCACTATCTTAATTGGTTCATTGACTAATTCAGTTTTTAATACCTTGCTTAGCACTATGGTACTAGAAACCGAACCAGTGATTAAACCGACCGAGATGGTAGTTTAACGGTTAATAGTCCAACCAAGGGTCAATATAGAATTAGACCGGTTACGATTAAAATAATATAATTTGATTAAATATATAAAAATATTCAAATGAAAGACCACAATATTTAAATAGAAGTTTTAAATTCTTGAGTAAATAAAAAATTTATCCATAAGATTTTATGCATGTCTTATAGAAAGAATAATTATAAGTCTCTAACAATAATAAAACACAATAGCATTAAAATTATTAATTAAGAAATTTATATTTAATTAAGGGTTCAATATTCAGAAGAAAAAAGGAACAAACAAAGAAAAAAATCCAACTCAGGTCAACTTATCAACTCTCTGGGTTAGCTAGTTTGTCTAGATTAAAGTCAATTTGATGAGTTGAAGCCAAGTCATTGGTGTTCGATTTCCTTAATCAATCAAACCAACTAGGTGACCAGTTCACAAGTCTGGATTAATTTGGGTTCGCAACAAGGCCCGACACTAATACTCTATCATTTTAGAGTTATATTTTTTTCAAACCATAAAATTATTACTATAATAATAAATAAATATTATGAAACTGTTATTGTACTATGAGCTAAATAAATAAATTTAACCTGTTAAAATTTGACCTAAATAACTTAGAACTATGCTGAAAAATTTAGGGGAAAAAAATGAACTGATAGTTTAAAATGAGAGTTGATAGTAGCAAAATAAGTTAGTTTCTCATAACATAATAAATTAATATTTAAATTCTTATTAAAAGAGATACTTATATTTAATATCCAACCCTGCCTTAAATAATATTACTTTTAATAAATGAATACCTGTGCAAAATCAATAAAATTATGAAAAAAAAATTTATAAAACATGTTTAGTTATAGTTTTAATCTTTTAGTATAATTCTGAACTGTTAACGGATTAAATTTATTCATTTATTTCATATTAAAATAATAATTTTGTAATATTTATTTATTATTATAAGAATAACATTGTGGTTTAAAAAAAGAAAGAAGAAAAATTAACTCTGGAACCGATAGAGTTCTTCCCCATGGCTCTGCTTATATAATGAAACATCCGCCCTCTCCACGACATCATTTCTCGACGTGAGACTTTGCTCTCTCTCAATTGCTCATCTGTCACCATTTTTTTTTTTTCAACTTTGCCTTTTTGTAGTGAAGTCTTTAAAATTTTCCTCATATGGTGGATGGATTCTTTATCTTTATACTTCTAAATATTTATTTATATTTTTATTTTCATGAAAAAAAATTTATGTTTTGTTTTAATATGCCTTTAAAGTATGTTTGGTAACCAAACTTTTTTTAATTTGAGTAGGTTTCCAAATGCTTAGGGCGGTTCTTTTTTTATCACTTTATCAACATCTTTCTGAATTTCAAAATGGAAAGGCTTTATTCAAGATTAATATTAATCATGTATTCATTAACAATATAATGTATTACTAATTATTTGCAACATTTTCTTAAAAAATATATATTTACATGTATATCTTTTTTGATTGTGGGACATAAATTAAAAATATATTAATTTAATATTGATCAGTGTTCAATCACTATTCAACCATTGAACTGTGAACTAATTCATAGCCTGATTCAATGACCAGTTCTATTTGAAAACCTTACTTGAATTTGCATCAAAATATGTATTGGCTTGGTGACGGGAGTAAAAGCTGCTAAAGAGATTATTTCCTCTAATCTTAAAGATTTGAAACAAAAAATATATAAATAATGAAACTTTTAAGTTCCTCCAGTTTGCGTCATTTATTAATTTGGTCATTTTAAGTTTAATTTTTATTGATTTGATCTCTTACTATCCTAAAAGTTTTGAGATACAAATTGACTCTCAAAATCTAATGTATAAAACATACTATAAGTAAAATACATTTATCACCCTTCTATTATGCATTAATCACACAAACATTCCCTTTATTTTGAAAATTTATATAAATTTTTTTTAAAATTAAAATGTATATTACATAAACCTCTATTATATATTTGAAATGATATTTTCATCCATCAAACTGTTCGTTGCCCATTAAATTTGACATTTAAACTTTTAATTTGACCAAAATATCCTCTTTAGCATAAGAATTATCTAAAAATCTATATTTTCCAAAGCAATATTTTTTTCTACATAACTAAAAAAATATAATAAATGTATTTTGAAATTTTTATTATATTATAAAATTTATAAATTTTTATCACATTATAAAATTTTAATTTTATTCAAATTTATTTAAACTTATTTGTTTATGTTTTTTAAAATTGCTAAAAACATATTCTAAACACATATTTTTGTTTAATATAAAATGATTTAAGTTCAAGAGATTAGATAAATGATTTAAACTTAAAATTTGTAAACATGCATTTTACAATGAAATTATCTAACTATTTAAATTAATATAATTTAGGATTCATTAGGGTGAGGGGTAAATTAGAAAATAAAATTTTTTTAATATAAAATTTAATTTAAAAATAAAATTATAAAATATTCTTAATAGAGTTAACGGATTAAACTAAATTATATATTTTAAAAATAAAGGGGCATTTGTGTAATTAATGCAATATAGAAGGGTGGTGAGGGTATTTTACTTAAACTATGTTAACGACTTATCAAGTGTGAGTTAAATGAGATTAAATTATCTATCAAATTAATTTATGTTTTATCAATTTAATCACTTATGCTGCATATTAATTTGTTCATTTGTTATTCAAAATTTCTTTCTTTGTTCTTTTCCTATCTAAGTAATTATAATTTTTTTTATTAATATACATGGTTGTCATCAATATTCTTTCATCCATGTCAACATATTTTAACAATGTCACTTCCTTTTTAAACATAAATATCAAATCAATATCCAAGGTAAAGTTAGTGAATCAAATTGATAAAAATTAAGCTCAATGGACCAAATTAATAATTAAGATAAATTTGAGGGACTAAAAATTTTATTATTTATTTAAAATATATTATCTATAGTTTGATGGGAGAATGAACCCAAAAATTTTCAAATAGACAAATGATAAAAAGAGACCGCAATTTTGGGTAATTATTTTAAAGTTTCGAGTTCCTTTTCTAGCTAAATTTTCAAGAAATTACCACATTGTTCATATTTTAAAAAAAAAATTCTCACCACTGATATTTGCCTGAACTCTGGCATCGACCGAAGAATTATTAATTTTTAAAACTGAATTAACAGAATTAAATATATGAAACTGAAATTTATATCATCGATGCCAACCTATGGTCCTATAAAAATCACTGAGGGCAACAAAATAAAATCAAAGTACATGGCACACTTTTAGACTTGGATTGTGAAAACTATATATTCACTTAATACTTCCCCATATCATAATATATATCATTAATAATTAATTCACATTTTACAAAAAAAAAATTAGTTGAAATTTTATTTTTTCAAAAAATGTTTACGTCTTTACACTTATACTCTTAAGTTTTCTTAATAATACGTGTATGATTTTTAAGTATGAAGTATTTAAAAATAAAAAAAATATTAAAAAAGTAAGAATATAAATAGTAAAAAATATAAAATATATTAAATATATTATATTTTAAATTAAAAATATTTTTAGAAAGTGATTTATTGTGTAATTTGAAAATAGTACTCCCCCTGTTCCACTATGTTGGTCACATTTTAAAAAAAAATATGGTTTATAATATTAATCATTCAATAGTGATGACTCTGTATTTTAAAATGGAGTTTTCAAAAAAACCTTTACTGTAAAAAAAATTGACAATACCTTTTTTATTGTAGAGAGACTAATTTTTTATAAAGTATGAGAAAAAATACATAAAAATAATATTGTATTGATTTAATTATTTTTTTATCTGAGGGTCAGTTTTAAAATTTTATTTATAATTATTTTTTATATTTTTATTGTATTGATATTGATTAGATTGATAAAAATAATTTATAAATAAAATTGAAAGAGTAATATATAATTATCTGAGGAGAAAAGAATTAAAAGCATATGAAGAAGCGGTTGCCCTATCAGATGGGGCCCACCAATACCCGCACTCACTGCTCCCTCCCCTGCTTCCTTCGTCCCTTCCCATTTAAAGCTTTTCACTTTGAAAGGCTGATATTAAAATTCTAAAACAGTAAATTTATGATAGTGAAGTTGTTGATAAAATTATTTGAAAAATTAATTTTAAATATTAATTCAAATATTTATAAATTTAAGAGTTTTAATTATAAATAAAATATTTAAATTTTAAATATAACTCACATAGTTTGAATTTCTATTTGTAACTTGTTGAGTCAATATTTACCACTAATTTTTTAGAAAATTTTGTCAAACTGTTATAAATTCCAAAATTTTAGACTTTGTTGTCATTCTCCATTTTATTTGCATGCATGAAAGAAAAAGAGATTTTTTTTCCTGACCTTATTTCTATAACCATTGCCTTGGATCGGTGGTATTATAGACAAAAGAATTCTGCTATACCAACGCTTTTTTTTTTTTTTTTTGAAGTTTGACAGAAACAAACAACTAGAGCTAGACTACAAAAAGTATATTCTCTCCGTCCTTATATATAAAAAGTCTTTTAAAACATTTTTTGTTCCTTAATAAAAGAGGTTTTTGACATTTTTTTTAATGAAAAGATCCTTATACCCTTATTAAATTAGCAAGAAAAATATAAATACTCTTATTAATTCACTTTAAAAAAATATTTATTTTTAATTTACAATAATTAGGGGCAAAAATAATTGTTGTGCTTTTAATTAGATAATCAATTTTTATTAATTTATATGATTTAATTAAAAACATATTATATATAAAGATGGATGGAGTAAATTACATTGACTAACATGCTCTTTCTCCAAGTTCGCTAACAATTATATGCAAGTTGTTTTTAGAGATAATGTAACGTATAGTCCTCTAGATCTAAAGGAATTTTCAATTTAGTAGTTCAAGTTTAATTTTCATCAATTTAATTCCTAACGTTTTATAAACTTATGTAAGCAGTCATCTATCTCATGAGAAAAATTAACCAATGCTAAATCATGCAGGTAAAGCTAACAGAGTGATGATGTGACAGCCATGTAGATTTATAATGTGGGGAAAATGTCGACTTGGATTGGGGGGGGAGCCATGTGGATTAAAAAAGGGCACTGTGGATTAAATTAGAAATTATAAGATAATAAAATTAATAATACCTCAACTAGGACTATGAGATTCGGCTTTTATGTATTGATTAATTCATGAGAATATCTCATATCAGCAACTCAATTTACATGTCAGCTTTTTTCAGGGCTAATTCATGAGTGATGAAGATTTCATTGACATTTTTTTATTTCATGTCTTTTAATCAGAAACAACTCTGTTCGACAATTAGACACTGAATATCTAAAGGTTAGATGTCATGTGATGAATTGTTTTAGATGCAGAGGATTTATGACAATGGCCCAAACTGTCTCCCTTTTCTAAATGAAAAATAGAAACCATTTACTGGCTATTAAGCGTGAACGAACGTCACTAAAAGGCCTATGAAATTTGTTAACAATCGACGCATAATTTACATTTCAAAAAGGCAAATCCTACAAAACTATAAAATGTATATGTATAATGTTTACATGCTGCGAACTTTTAAAATCAATCTGATCTTAATTAGATATATAAACTAAATCCATTATTTGTTACTAAAGATCGCTCGAATTCATACGCAAATTTTCGCGTTGCAACAACTCGTATACTGGACGACGAAATTGCAATGACAACTTCAAAACAAGAAATGTTAACCGTCACAACAATTCCCCAAATATGGATTGGAAACCTGCTTGCCGCTTCCAATTATACATCAAATCCAGATGATCACATACACATAACATCCAGGTTTGAGCAAGTCTAATCCAGTTATTTCCATAGCTTCCAGAATCAAAAAACTAAACAGCTCAACTTAAGAAAGATATCACCTTCATGCCCAAGAGCTAATCTCTTCATGTCCAATTAAACTCATTAAATACATGATTGGCCTTAGTCAATAAAAAAGAAGTCAAAGTCATGAGACTCATTTTGAGACAATTCCATATAGGTCTCACATAAAAAAATTAATTACTACAAAATTCATTAACAATTAAACTACAACCATTAACAACAAAATGGCCTCAGTCCAACTGTTGATGAACTTGTAGTAGTAAATTTCTTTACGTGAAATTTCAATGTAATTCTCCCATTCATTTTCTAGTATGATCTCAGTCAAAGCATCATCCACAATTAGCAATAAGAAACAAAAGCATGCTGGAGGGGGAAGCAATAGAACGCCCGAATTAAACCCGGCAACAAAAGGGAGGAAGAATAAAAACATGAGGTTTGACAAGCATTGATGCGAATAAATTAAGCTACAATAGTCCAACAAGAATTACTTAAGTACCAGAATAATCAGTATCAGTACTCTAAGTTTTACTGCAGAGTGGCTCTAAACAAGTTCACAAACAACAAACTTCAACGGACACAGTCATTTCACTCAATAAAAAATCAGTTCAGCAACTTCCTACTCCCTTTACAGATCTTTTTACCTGCTGTGCCTTTCCAAATCAGTTGTACAAGGTGTTCATTATTTGAGGCCACGCAACTCCTAGCTTGAGGGCTCATGCATGTGGCTGAAACAATTGCGGCTGCTGCGACTGCAATGGTACATGCTGCATTGGCTGTTGATAAAGCTGAGGCTGCGGTAGTTGCTGCTGGAAAATCTGTGGCTGCTGAAATGCCTGAGGAAAGACATGAGACTGTGGCAACTGATGTTGGTACAGCTGCGGTGGTGGCATTTGCTGTGGTTGAAACTCCGGCTGTTCTGATTGCTGCGGTGGTGGCTGTGGCTGAACTTGCACTTGAGGAAGTTGCTGCGCTGACTGTGCATCATCATTGAACGGTGCATTAAGGTCCAGGGTAGCCAGTATTTCTAAATCTTGAATTGCTGCAATAGCAGTGACAGGGCTTTCATGGTTGAAATGAGGCTTAATCACAGCAAGAGATTCCTTCACTTTGGATTGCTGTAAATTGCAATAAAAAGGTACGAAAGATCACATCTTTGAAATTCAAAAAAAAATTATGCATTCAGACACCCGTTTCAACTTACAAAATATTCAAGTTTCCTCTTGAACTCTTCATTAGCAGCTTTTTGTGCAGCAGCAGAAACAGGGGTTGTTCCCTATATCCACACACCAAAAAAAAAGGGGGCAAGGGATAATCCAAATAAGCAAATTATTCAAATGTCAGTACCAGAAAAAGTAGTTCATGACTTCATGCTACATCAGCTAAGCAGAATGCAGCAGTCCAGCCAACTATATGACAATGTTCTGAAAAATAAAACAAGAAAACAAAATATATTGAAAAATGATTAAATCATGCATTTGTTGCTTTATAAAGATTTACCTTCTAAGCTCTGCTATCCCAAAAAGAAAAAAAAAAGCAAGACAAAGATGTTTCAATCAATCATAAATGTCATTTTTTAATCCTCTGAAGATTTATATTTTATATCAAACCCTTTAAAGAAGGAAGAAGATCAAATAATTTTTTCAGTAGTATAGCTTGATCTTTTATTCAAACTGCTCAAATTTCAATAGAAGAAAGCAGTGCATGCAACATCAATATAGGAACACATACTAATATCATACATAAGCTCGAGACAAAACAGCTAGCTGAAAAGCAGCGAATCTCACCATGCGCCAAAAAATATAAAAAAGAAAATTCATTGAAACAAATTTTTTTAAACAATGCATTTGTTGCGTTAAAGATTGCCTTCTAAGCTCTGCTATCCAAAAACCCAGAAAACAAAATGCAAGACAATAATATTGATTAAGAAACTCCGCATATTTAAATCTCTCATAAATGTCACTTATTAATTATCCAAATTATAAATGAAAATCAAAACAGCTTTGCTTATGATAGCCACATTTCCCCAAAAATAGTCCTTTGAAAGGGGGGATCTTTTATTCAAACTGCTCAAATTTCAATAGCAGAAAGTAGTGCATGCAACATCAATATAGGAGCACATACTAACTTCATACATAAGCTAGAGATAAAACAGCCAGGTGAAAAGCAGTGGTCACTATATCACCACGTGCTGGAAATAAAAAATAAAAGAAAATACATTTAAAAAAATTGATTAAATAATGATTTGTTGCGTTACAAAGATTTACCTTCTGAGCTCTACTGTGCAAAAAGCCTGAAACAAAATGCATGACAATGACATTGATTAAGACATTCCAGATATTTAAGTGCATGTTTGGTTCGAAGGGAGGGGTTTTTAATTCCTTTATTTGGTTTAGGAAAGGATGAGAGGTAATAACTAATTTACTATTATATCCCTATACATCAGTTTAAAATTTTTTTTAATTGTTCCTTGTAGAAAATAATTTTACATCTCAATTTAAATTGCATGATTTCTTAAAAATTCACTCTCATCCTATCATTGTCAATATGTGAATAAAAAAAATTAAACAAACAATTATAATGATAACAAAATAAATAACTCCCTTAAATATTTAATAAAATATGATGAATTGTAATTTTAAAAAAAAATCTAATGAGGTCAGTCAAAGTCTAGGAGTGAAGCACAATCTACTATGAAGAGCTTTTTTTCCCCCTAAGCTATGGGTATCCTTTGAATATGAAAAAAATTGATAAATCATTCAAAAATGTCACTTTTCAATTTTCATTAGAGAAGAAAATCCAAACATCAGTGCATCTGAAAGCCATTAATCATTAATAAATGATTAAATCATACATTTGTTGCTTTATAAAGATTTACCTCCTGAGCTCTGCTCCCAAAAAAAAAAAACTGAACTGCAAAACAATGATGCTTGAGAGTCAATCGTAAATGTCATTTTTTAATCCTCAGAAGATTTCTATTTTATATCAAACCGTTTAAAGAGGGAGGAAGATCAAATAATTTTTTTTAATAGTATAGTTTGATCTTTTTTATTCAAGCTGCTCAAATTTCAATAGCAGAGAGTAGTGCATGCAACATCGATCTCTAGAAGCACATATTAATTTCATACATAAGCTGGAGACAAAACAGCTAGGTGAAAAGCAGCGGTCACAATATGACCATGTGCCAAAAAAATAAAACAAAAAAGAAAATACATTGAAACAAGTTTTATTAAACAATGCATTTGTTGCGTTAAAGATTTACCTTCTGAGCTCTGCTATTCAAAAACCCAGAAAACAAAATGCATGACAATAATATTGATTAAGAAATTCTAGATATTTAAATCATTCAAAAATTTCACTTTTTAATTTCCCAAATTATAAATGAAAATCAAAACAGCTTTGCTTCTGACAGCCACATTTCTCCAAAAATAATCCTCTGCAGATTTATATTTTACTATCAAACCTTTTAAAGAGGAGAGAGGGATCAAATAATTTTTTTGAAAGTATTGTTTGATCTTTTATTCAAACTGCTCAAATTTCAATAGCAGAGAAATTAATGCATTCAATGTCAATATAGAAGCACATACTAATTTCATACATAAGCTAGCTACAAAACAGCTAGGTGAAAAGCAGCGGTCATTATATCACCATGAGCCGGAAAATAACAAATGAAAGAAAATACATTGAAACAAATTTGATTAAATGATGGATTTGCGTTAGAAAGATTTTAATCATTCACAAACGTCAATTTTCATTACAGAAGAAAATCAAAACATTTGTGCATCTGAAAGCAACATTACTCCCAAAAAAATTCCTCAGAAGATTCAAATTTTATATCAAACATTTTCAAGAAAAAAAAATAAAGATTAAACAATCAAATCGTGGATAGACTCCTGCATTAAAAATAAACAGGATTAAATATATCACTGCAGAGAAATAATACAATACAAACACCACAAAATTGAATAATTATAATAAATAAATCAAATATTAAACACTAAACCAAATATTACATAATCGAATAGAAAGGGAACAATATTTTGCTCAGCGCCCTGTGCGTAATCCCAAACAAGAGTGTGTGCGCGCGCGCTCATTGAGAACGAAGTTGTAAATATATCAACAATTCAGATATATCATTGTCCACTTTTAAAAAAAGAAAAACCCAACCATTTGTGAGCCAACAAGCTTCATTTGTCCTAAAAAAGCACTCTCGTGATTTATACGAAAGGATTTCAAGAGATATCTACATTAAATTTTTGTCACTGTGGTTAAATATTAAAAGAACAGCAAATTGAATGCACATACACAATCATGAAAGATAAAATAAAACTAAAACAACGTTCAGCTTTCATCAAATATGTTCCAACTTTTCAGCTTAATCTTTTTCCCATGAGAAGCCACTGTTTTTTACAAAACAAAATTTCGCATAAATACACAAGTATTATATGATGTTCACTTTTTTTCCATAAAGATACTAAATATAGTAAATATCAGAATATAAGTCCTACATTCTCCATCTTAGAAATATTTTTAGTGCTCCTATATCATTAATAAATTAAAATAATTAATTATTAATTATTAATAAAGATTAAGATAAGACAAGATTAAGCTTAGCATCAAACAAATATGTTCCAACTTTTACATTTACAAAGAACAGGTACATCTTTTACATTTGAAAAGCCACTACTTTAATGAAATAAAATGTAACAAATATTACAAGTCCTATTAAATGTTTCCTTTATGCCATAAGGTTATTAATTATTAATTAGATATAAATATCAGAATATAAGCACTCCATTCTCCGTGTCATCAGAAATATTTCTAGCGTGCTCCTATAGTATTTAAAAGTGTAGGGAAAAAAGTAAGCTTTCATCCTATTTAAATTTATATTTATGTTATAAGAAATAAACGACAAGACATTTAAAAAAAAATTGAATGCAATTAAATTATATGACAACAAAAATCAAACAGAGATATTCACTTTTAAGTACTGCTGGCATAATAATAAAAATGAGCTGCATTTTTTAAATCATTGAACTTTCCCCCCAAAAACCATATGGTAGAAAAGTCATTGAGATTTGATAAACTATTTTCAAGAAAGGAAAATTGTAAAATGAGATATCTATTTAAAAAGCAATTCAAACTCAGTCAATCACAAGCATCAATAGTAATACAATCCTTGGTCTGAAGAAAAGAAAACAGGCTGAAAAATCACAAGACTGTACAAACATCAAAGCTTTCACAAAGAAGTTTCTGATGCAAGCAAGCAAGGTGGCAGCGATTACCTTCCTAGGCCGACCAACAGGTCTTCCAGTAGAGCTACGGTAGACACCGCGCCCACGTCCTCGCCCACGGCCACGGCCACGGCCAATAAAAGATTGAGAAGCGACTCCAGGAGCTTGCACTCCATACTTCTTCGGGCGTCCTCTACGCCTAGGAGCGAGAATTGGCCCAGTAGCATCCGGCACAGTTCCTTCTTGAGCGGGGAGTGAAGTAGGCGCTTGGGGAGCAGAGGCCGGAGCGGCGAAGGGAATAACTGTAGGCTTAGATTGGATTTTGGGCGGCCTACCAGGTCGACGCTTTATCCCATTAGAGATTGCCATCACAGATTTCGGCTTAGGAGGACGGCCAGGCCTCTTTGGCAACCTAGATCTCCCAGTTCCCGGCGGACGGCCCCTCCGAGCAGCCGTTCCAGGTAGACCAACTGCCTCTGCCACGGCACTCTTGCGAGGACGGCCCGGGCCTCGTTTCTTCACTTCCGTGGGCTCATCAGCAAGCCCTAGGGCAACCCAAACTGGCTCCGCATTTTGCAGATTTTTTGGCGCGTTGGATACAGACTCCGGCTGCTGCTCTGGCTGAGCCGAAGCCAGAGCGTGAGGCTGGCCCTGAGCCTGAGCCAGGAGTTGGGCCTGCGGCTGAGGCTTCAGCTTCGGCGGTCTGCCACGTCCTCTCTGCGCAGTAGACGGAGAACCGTCAGATCTAGGAAGCTTATAAGACTTTTTGACCATAACAAGGAGTCCATTGTTCTTTAAGCGCTGAAGGTGGTAGGTCAACAAAGCAGGGTGAGTCGGTGGGAGATTAGGGTATGCGTGCTCTATGTATTTCGCAATAGCCCTCTTGCTAGACCCATTTTTCTCCTTCAGCGCCTCAATTGCTGCATAAATCATCTAATAAAACCAAAAACATAAATTAAAAATTTCAAGAATCTTCCAGAAACGAAAAGAGACACGGCACTTTCCTCTCCGCCGCCCAATCTTACCTCAGAATAGGGAGGGTGGTTCGAACTCGGAGCAGCAGGCTGGGTGGTAACTGCATCAGAAGAATCGACGGCCGGAGCCGAATTCGCGACGGGTGCGACGGCGGCCGCGGTGGCGGTGGTGGAGGCCGGAACAGGAGCATAGTTGACAGGGAAGAGAGAGATGGCAGCTGGAAAGGTGGACGAAGGAGGAGGGATCGAGGAAGGGTCCATGGCTCCGGATGAGGACGGATCGAAAGTAGATTCAAGAAATTATCGAAAATATGGTGGAGAGAAAAAGTTATTACAGTGAGAGAGAGAGAGAGAGAGAGAGAGAGAGGGTGAGGGTAGAGAGAGGGGGGGCTAGGTTTGGTGGTTTTCGGAAGAAGGAGGGTATTGAAAATAAAAGCGGTGGTGGAATTTGGGGTAGTGCAGCGAATTATGATTGAGGAGGAGGATGGTGGTGGGATTGAGGCTAATCTCACCGTTGATAAATGTTCCTTTGTTTCAGATACCTGACGTGGACTTCATCTGTCCTTTCTTATCCTTTTTCCCGTTCTCTTTAACAATCATTTAATAATCTCGAAATACGGACGCAATTCATTTCTTAATTTCCCTTCTTTATTTATTTATTTTCTCAAACCCCCTCTTTTCTTTGCATCTTGGCCCCCGGGTTTCTCTTGCTTTTTTAGTTTATTCCCGTTTTCAAATTTCAATTAATTCCTTCTTTTTCCTCGCCCGCGAAATTAATTATTAATTATCTATTTTCTTAAACTTTTTTGTTGGTTAAAATTTGCTTACATTTAAAATGTAGAGGGAGTAGTTTTCTTTTATAACTAATCCTAAATCTTTGCAAGCATGGATCTAGTATTGAAGGAAAAACATAAAAGACAGTGAGCAAACAGTGGTCCTAATTGTATCATTTAAGTTATTGGTATTAATTCTATTAAAACCCAATGTACTTAATTCAATGGCAATTGTTATAAAAAGAATCTCTAATTCGTTTTTCCTTCATGCCATATTACGAATGCTTTTAATGATGTTGTTCATGAGATCTAAAATTCAGCACGGGATTTAAAAAAAAAAATTCGTTGCCCTGAACACGGATTAAGTAAGTGGGACTTGCTTAAGTGCATCACTAATTAACAATTTTCCCCCCTAGATTGTTAATCTCATCCCATATGCATGCATAATCAGGATGCAGAAAATAGCCATGAACACATAAAACAACAGTATAATTTAAGAAGTCAGTACTCCCTTCAATTTTTTAAAATGCTGTATTAAAAAAATAAGACACCTCCGTTCTTTCAAGGTAATAAGATTTTTTTAAATAATAACTTTGATTAAGAGTTAAATTAATAAAAAGAATGCATAATTTACTAATTTTAAAGATAATAAACTAATTTATTGAAGGGCATGATTCTATAAAAAATATTTTATATAATACTAAATGAAGTGGATATGTTATTGAAGGTTTTTTACACATGGATTGAGAAAATCGTTCAATGATGTAGAGTGTGAATTCATATGGGATTAAATACCGTTGTTTGATATAACAATTTAGGCAGAGAATGAGATCTAACTATATGCATACGTAGTTCAATAATAAGGGTATAATAGGAAAAAAATTAATCGTTAAAATATCAAAAACAGCAATAATTATTGCATCAACAATAAATAAACTTTGAATGTTGTGTCAGCTGTCAAGACATGTGGATTTGATTTGAAGTGTATGGATGGTGTAAAATATTTGAAGTCTTGAGACTTGAGTGGTTTGTAAAAGTAAATTTTTATCATTTGGATTGCAGATAGAAGCCTCGCAGCAATCAAGCAAAGAAACACGACCAAAAATGAATTTGTGTTTTGGCCGACTAATCCAATAATCCAAACCGCAAGCACAAAGATAACTTGACAAAAGAGGAAATGAGGAAGGATCATTTAAACTTTAAATCCAACATTTTTAGAAAATTATAGATGCACAAAAATTGAAAAGAATGGGTTATTAATTGTGATGATTGAATCGTTTAATTGGATTACATATAACTTTGATACAACTTTCATTTACTGATAAGTTTAAGTGTCATCTCATATTATAATGCATGTTACTTGATATATGCTCATCATGTTATGTGTATTAATAGAGACTACACATAAAAGAACTACAACAATAATACAACCATAACAAGTATAAAAGTTTCTTTTTAATTAACATTCTCAACATAATATTAAACAAATTTATTACAGCTAAAACTACATCGCATTTCATTTCTTACCATTACATTTCATTCATTTTACATGATTCAATAAATCAAACAAACCATACAGTCTTAACTTATATATTAACAATAGGTTTAAACGAATTATTTAAAAGTAGATACATGTTTAAAATTAAAAATTTCATGAACTCTTTACTTGTATAAAATCAATAATGACTAATACATTGTGGTAATTATTTCAAGATATATATATAGTTTGAAATTACTCCACGGCCAACCAATTACAAATACTAAATCTCTAGATTGCCTACCACATTGTTTGAATTGGACCAATCGGCCAATCTTTGAAATTTACTCATGAACCAAAATGAACAGTATATAATTTTATATGAGCAAAAAATAAGAAATAATTTTACACCATTCGGTATAATTTATGAACAGCACGTAATTATTTTATTTTCACGCATATAAAGAAGGAATAACAGCTTACATATGGGGGTGTATACGGTATAACGGTGTTAAAAATTAATAATTAATTATATTGAGATGTGTATAATAAAATCATAAATTTGCCAACTGCATCTGTAGTCAATTCCAAAACACTGGTTGGGTTCAGTCGCGCTGCGTTGGAATGAATAATTTTGAATTTGGTGACGGAGTTTAAAATTGAAAAGGCCAAAAAGGAGAGAGGGAAGAAGGAAATTGGGGGAAATTCGAAAATGAAGAAAAAGGGACGAAAATGAAAAATTGTCCCGCCAGAATTTCAAATGGGAGGGAAACGGAAAGTGCAAGAGACACGACTGAACTGAACTGAACTCACTGCGTTAAGAAGTCGTAGCCGATATGAGGGCCGTACGAGTCCCGATGATGGTCCCACCCTCAACTCATGACCTGTCATTTATTTATTGTGCTCCATAAATATCAATTGAATCTGATTTCCTCCCTCTTTACTTTCTTTTAAAAAAATCCAAACAAAACAAAAGATATGTATTTACTCCTTCTAGTTTGTATTAGAATTAAAAAATTTTTTTTCATGTACTTTTTTTCTAAAAATGTTGGATATTTTATATTAATAAATAATGTATTTTTTCTAGACTATTGTTTGCAAGATGAAAAATTTTCCTCTATTAGTAATTTGTTAATTTTGTCATTTTATGTTGATATATTATGTCTTTTAATATTAATTTGTCTCTAATATCTTTTTATATGACACCTTAAATTTTTATAAAAATAAAATTTAATAAATATTATTTAAATATTTAGTATTTATTCACAAAATAATTATTTTTAAAAATTAATATTAATTAAGTATCTTAAATTTTTAGATTATTTTTTATAACTTTTTTTTCAATTAATGATCAAATAAACGGACATCTATGATTAAAGTTTCACTTGTTGTAGATTGATTTTCATATAATGCAATAGGTTTTTAATTTTAAAATTAAAAAATGAGTTACAAATTCAACAAAATAGTATTAATTTTATTCATTTATTTGGAGGTTCGTTCTCTTTTCTTTTAATGGAAAGTTATAAAATATCAAAATATTAAATTTGGATGGTGTAATGTTTTAAAAAAATATTGTTACTTGACCAAAAAAATATAGAGAAAGAACTTAATCATTATTAATTTGCTTATAAGATCATTTTCTATAATTTATTTGAAAATACTATTTGTTAGTATTATTAAGGTTAAAGTGCATTTTCTCCATGCACTCTCCTTTCAGTTTTACCAATATTTAAATGAAAAAAAATTGCATCACATTCTCTTTCATAGTTAATGAGTTTAAATATAAGTGTGATGTCATAAAAATGCAATTAGTGCCTATCAAGTGTTTTTCTACCTCTGTCTTCATGTATAAACTATTTTGTATAAATTTATTTTATCTTTAAATATAAGGAGTATCATAATATTTTTAAGTGATGAAACAATCATACCCTTGTAGCACAAAGGGGAAGAAATATTAATTGTACATTTTATCACTTACAACCATGACATGAATTGTGACATTATTGTAAGTAAAGCTAGAAAGTTGTCGTAATTTTATATACTTTCATCTAAATAATAAAATTTTTATTGGTATATAAAATTCAATTAAAAACACTCTATATAGAGAGACAGGAAAGAATATTCCATCCATCCCAAATTACTTCCTCAATTGAAAATATAAAACATTTTTTTAAGGTGAGAAGTTAAAAAATATAAAGCATTTTAGAATTTCAAGGCACAGTCAATCTTGTTTTTTCAAAAATATCTTTTTATGAGGGTGTAAGTAATAAAGTCTTATGAAGGAGACATTAATAGGAGCAAGCATAAAAATGATGTATAATTTTAAAGAGAATCAACTAACTCATTAGAAGGTGTGATTCGTTTGAAAATATGTTATAATCATTTTTGTCAGATCCTTAAGTTGATTGTTTATTTTATTTTTTTTTACATTTCTAATTTATAAGATCGTACTAATTTGCTCATAAACTTAGACTACATGCAAATTCAGGTAAACTTATGAGTCAACTATTCAAATTTATCATTTTCATGTTTCTAACTCAATAAAATCATTCAACTAATTCATAAAATAAAACTAGATACAAAATTCATTAAATTTTTATCGAGTTGAGTAAATCAAGTTTATACAATGTATAACTCAATTAAAAAAAGTGGCAGGACCTGGTTCAAAAAAAATTTAAACTCAAAAAGCAAAAATTATTATTACTAAGAGAGAAAACAAAAAATAAAAAAAACACTGCCCTTTTAATAATTTATATGTTAGGTGTGATGATCTAGCAACACACGCATTTAATTTTAATAATTTTTATTTGAAATATATTCAATTCAAATCTAAATCATCGTGGTATTTTATATTCTTGTTATTCGATCTGTAAAACACCAAAATTTTTTTTAAATAATTTAACTCAATCATAGTTGGGTTACAGCCACCCAACACATTTTATATCAGTAATTTTAATATAAAAATATTTTATAATTGGCTTTAACTCGCACAATACAACATTTCAGTTAAATTTTTACCCCCCACATGCCATTAGGCTAAATTACATTTGTCCATCCTTATACTCCCAACAAGTAAAATAACTAATTTAATAAATTTTCAAAACAAGCCAGTTATTTGGCCTCATAATCATGCCATTTTAACCAATTCCAAGTAAACCAAATATTAAAATTACAGTCATCCAAAGTGTATTAAAAATAAAAATAGTTTGAAAGGCATGATTACATTTATATATTCATATAACTGTCAATAAACAAAAAGTCCTAATATTGGCAATATAACACATTATAAATCATTTATCAAATATCCAAAAGAGACAGTGGATCTATGCCACTAAACCTCTAAGACTCCTCCACGTGTCACTCGTGGCTCTTCTCCTGAAAATTGTTAACCACATAATGAGACTCAAAAGTCCCAGTAACCAAAGTCAATTTATGATAGTGTATACAAACAGTTAAGTGTGTGTTTACCAAATGAGAATTAAAAATAATATAATTCCAACAAAATATAAGAAATATTATAATACACACAAATAATCATTCTTATATCTCTCCATTAACCTCGAGTCGTAGCCCTCTCTCGTTGCTAAATTACCCGACCAAAGGTAGATTAGCTCGAGCCCTTATAAACCACCTATTGAGCTCCAATAGGGGCGTACCACGTGGCACATAAATACAACAACAATAGCAAGTCTCCCAACACCTCCCACAATAATCAAACAAATTTATAATAATATTGCACAATTATACAATATTATAAAATTCATAATTTTCTCAATAATCACCCAATTAACATGAAGTAACACTAATAACAAATTAAAAGCATGGTTACCTCATGGTTTTTTCAATAAATTATTCCTTACAAAATTCTCTCCTACCACAATCTTCACCAACAACACAATCTACAAATAACATATTATTTATAAATATTAGTTTCAATTATTGAAACTAATAAAATAATTCTAATAATAGAATTAAAAATATAACATAATTTCTAATCTCAATCTTAATACAAATCTAGAGTCAATACTATTGAGTAAAATTTTTAACTCCTCTTTTAGTCATCAATAAACATTAATAATCTAAAAATTAACTTCTAAACTAATTTTTATTGTCAAAATTTTCTTTTTATTTTATAAATTCACACCTAAAATGTCCAAAAATTAAAAATTGAGTCTCTAGCTTAGAATCATAATCCTATAGTCATAAAAATTCTTTTCTCATCCCAAATAATCATCTAAACCTTAATAAATCAACATATATTTTCAGATCTAGTTTAAAATTTGATCCATAAGCCACAAATTCAAAGATCATCAACAAATTTATACTCTAGAACATTTATTATACTACTAACAACCTTATAAACCATATTTATTCAACATAAATTTATTCCTCTTCCAAATTCTAAATTTTCTATCACCACAAAATCAGAAACCAAAGAGGAAGGATGATTAAGAAAATTTTTTAGAACACTTATTTAGTCTTAAAAAGCTTAAAATCACACCCTAAATATCTTATTAAAAACTCTTACCTTAAAATTTCATATCTTTCACACCGACGACTCGCATTTTCTCTGCCTCAGCTCGCGTACGAAGGAAAGAATGAAGAAACGAAAGGAAATAGGTGAGTTTTTATAAAAATTCAGTGGGTCTCACATTTTTTTTATTATTTTTTCTTTCATCTCTCTTCTTATCTTTTTTTAATTATTTTATACGTAATCATGCGCCGAAAGCCACCGTTCTCATTTTTCTTCTTTCCTGCCTTCCTCTTTCTCATACCTTTTCTCTCTTTTTTTTATAATAATAATAATAATTTAATAATATATTTTTTAATTAATTAATTAATTTAATTTTTTTAATTTAATTTTTTTAAAAAAATTAATTTAAAATTATATCCTAAGTTAGATTTAATAATCATTTTTTACTAATTTGCTTACCTCTAAATATTTTTTTTAAATTTCTATTAATCTAAATTAACTATTAAAATTTAAATTGAGATGTTACACAAGCAAATACTTTTAGTAATTATTTATTAATATAGATAAATTATTAGGAATATACAATTTGAATTTATATTTCATCATGAGTTTATCTAAATTTATAAGACAACTTTGGATCCATATTTAGTTGTCTCAAACTATAAGATAACTTGATAAAGATAAAGTTTTACTACTGATACTTTTTTAATATTACCCTTCATGTAAATAAAAAATTAAAATAATTATAGTATAATAATTAAGCATGTAGATTTAAAATAATATTAAATGATAATAATTTTGTAAGTTTATATTTTTATTGTAAAAAAATAACGTTGTGAAATATCATTATTAAATTGTTTTTGATATATATAATTCCATCTTAAACTATCTTATAATTTAAGATGGTAAAGTATCGAGGATAAAAAATTATTTATTGAAAAAGCAGAGAGATGGAATTAATGCACTTGTTTTATAAGTTTTAATCAGTTTCTCATTGGAACCTGTTGGATTCTGGCTCATGATGATGTCTTGCTATACTTTCTTCGTTAGGCGTTGACCTCTCTATCCATTGGGGCTTTCCCTGACATGCATGCCCAATGCCTCCACCTTCCTCCTGGATTAACTTTCATGATATATGATATACAAAAATCAAAATGTGTTGGTTAATTTTAATCAGATTAATTGTTAAGTTATTGATTGACTATAGAAGAAATAATTTAATCTTTTTTTATTAAATATTTATTTTTAGAATGCTTTTTCTTATGCATGATCTTTTACTTTACTTATAAAAAAGAGTAAAATAAAAAGAAATACTATTCTTTTAAAAAAATATAATGCATTTTAAGTTTGTTAAGGTGTAATTGTTACTGTTTTAAAAAAGTGTTCGTATTCAATAGATTTTTCTGTTATGTTAGAGTATTTAATAAAAGTAAATATAATAAAATATGATTAATTTAAAGATAAGTAACTACTTTATTGAAAGTGATATTTGGTTAAAATTATTTTACATTTTTAATTAAAGGTAGCATTTTTTTCTAATAAAAAAAGTAATTTATAATCTATCTGTTTATGTAAAATGAGAGCATCATTCAAGAAAGTGAAATGAAACATTTTCATTTTTATGACATTTCTCTTGTTCGTAACCATATGTGAAATCTATTCACTATTCAATAAAATATTATTTATGATTTTTGTTACCAGCGTTTGTGAATTGATATCAATGTACATAATCAAATTTAATGTATTCCCGAGCATCAAAAGGAAATTGATTTTTATGCAATAAATTATTTCTCTGTGATTGAATTGTTCAGGATTTTAATTGCACGCATTATTTTTTAATGGGGAGATTTAAATCATATTATTTATGAATTATAAATAACGTGCATTTTTATAAATGATCAAGTGTGTGGTTTGTTATTATTCAGATCATGTGTGCTGCACAAATAGAGCAGGGGAAGCGGCGGACTTGGTGCGTTAAATTAAAACTTGAGTAAGAGAATATTCAGGTAACAAGAAAAAAAAAAATTAAAAAAAAAAAACAAACTTTCAAGCTAACTCTTATTTTTGGCAATTTATCAAGCTCAGCCCTGCCTAGAATAATGTAATATGGGGAAAAACAGGTTTGATTTGACAGGATCGGTCAATTTTCGGCTCTATACACGATGATCTCATCCAATATTGGATCAAGATTTCACAAAACAAGAGAAATTAATATAATAACCCATTTCAATCGGTATGTCAATACGAGATTTTTCTAGTAATCTACATCATCAGTGCATCAATACTTAGATACATGCTTTTAGCAGCATATAAAGTATTGCTAGAAAAATTTTAAGACTATGAGGTTTGTTTGGGTTTCTTTGATTTTTATGTTATATATGTTTTAATATGGTGGCGTAATTTTGTGTTGTGCACTCACTGGCTTCCAAGTTATTTTTTCATGATCTGTAAACCAGTCTTCTACACGAGCTGATATTTTTTGAATGAGGCCCTGACAATTATTTTCATTCTAGGAGAAATAGGAACACCACGCCAAGACACTTCATAGGTAATGAATGCCCTTATTATTATATCAAAGCCAATTAAACCACATACTTTGCCCCTGTCTCGTTGTTAAGTCATCGTTAACTTCAAAATTATTAACTCATCTCATGATACTATGTTGTCATTTGTCTATTTTAATGGTTTTATTTGTCATTTCTCCTACCAATAAAAATACATCCTGTTTCAAAAATGGCGCCATATTTACATGTTTTTCTAATACTTGGCAGATCAGAAGAATTTGAATTTGAAGCCTCTAATAATACTCCATCCCTTCATTTCCATTTGAAGTAGCATGGCATTGTGCACACAGCATATTATTGAGTTAAGGTATAAAATTGTCTTCGATGTTTTTAGCCAGACACACCCCATGTCCTCAATTATTTTTTAGTATAATGTTGCTGTTAACGTTTTTCATTTTGATACAATGCCACCTTTTCATTATCCTTTAATCGTTTTGATTGTTAACTTTGAAAATTTGACCGTTTTGTGCCTTGATAGACTACCACCTTGGTTTTCATGTGTGAGAATTTTTTTATTATTGCCACTTCATTGGTTTTCTCCTCTCCCACTCTTCTTCTATCTTCTTCTACAAAATCTACCCCCAAAGAACCTAGATTTGCACCCAAATCTCAAACCCAGATTCATAATTCTTCTTCTCCCACATACTCACCCCCCTCTCTCCGAGGAAACCCAAAACTATATCCAAATAAAATCAATAAGCAATATTCAAGTGCTAAATTATAATAAATTGCATTATTAGGGAAGCATCGACAAGATGTTAACATTTGAAAACTTAACCAAAGCAAGAGTATTGGGTATAAAGTAGTGACAAGGTACAATCATTCAGAAATAGCATTTCATGGACAATTAGACAGAACTAGAGTAAGAAGTCAAAATAAGAATGAAGAGAATTTGAATGCCACACAAGCCTAAGCTAGAAGTCAATAACCCCAGGTTTAAAAGTGTAACAGAATCAAAAATAAATAATGAGAAATTCATCCACTTACAACTATGCATGAACACGTGAATCAAGATCAAACATGAATTGATTTACATAGCCTTGCAAATGAATCTTACTGCATTAATCTAATAGAAACAACACAACCAGTGAGCCTAAAAATCAAACTAGAAGTCAAAATCTTCAAGTTAGACTTGATCGCAAAAGAAGAAGACTAGGTTGAACTTTTTGACTTGAAGTAGACTAGATCGAAGGATTTCACCACTACAAAAAAAGATTAATACTCAGTGAAAGAATCTTGACATTGTTTTTGAGTAGATCTACAAGCTATTTTAGGTGATGATTCAGCAAGCTGGGCACAAGGGGACATGAAGTAGATTTGACAATAGAAATTGAATGGGTGTTCAATAAAAGAGGGATTTCTTCCGTTAACACACTCTTCGACTGTTGTTGTTGAATCTAGAAATTGACTCCTCCGTGAACTTCATTCAGAGAAAGAGAGAGAGCCCAAAGCACTCAACTAAAAATTGACACTGGAGGGAGAATATTTCAAATTAGGTTCACAGTTTTGTTAGGTTATGGGATTTTTCTAAAAAAAGATTGGCTTTGGCCGAAGAAGAATGAAGAAGAAAAATCATTGTGTGAAGAAGCATGAAGCTTGAATAAGTGCGGATATAGGTGTAAGATATGCAATAAAATTTAAAAAAAAAATATCTAGACAAAATATATAAATACATGAATAATTTTTAAATAATATTTACATTTAAAAAATTTATTTTAATTCAATATATATAACTTATTTGTCAATTCGGTGGATAAAAATAAAAACTTAAAAATATAAGGAACACTTTTATTTGTATCTATTAATTTTAAAAGAGGTTTGCATAAATTTTAAAAATAGAAAAAAGTATATTAAGATAAAATAAAGTCTGGCCAAAAAATTAAGATAAAATAAAGGGAGTGCAACATATCTTACCTTAAATTATAATTGCTCTAAAATTATTTTTAAATTTTTATAATTTCTTATTTTTTATCTTTTATATACTAAAACATTTCAATGCATCGTACGAGCATTAAATCTAGTTGAAGAATAATGAGGAAGAAGTCTGAATGTGTGAGTATTTTTCTTTTTTTAATTTTTAAAATATGCCACACATGCTACCAACAGTACACACAATAGTCAAATCTCATTGATTAACACTCAACACAGTCAAATCATTAGACCAGGTGACATTTGGACTAATTTAAAAAAAATGGGGTTAAATTATGCCAAAAATAGCTTAAGGATGTCATGTGCCCCCAAGTGAAAACTTTAAAAGTAAATTTATACGTTAATCTTATGTTATTTCATGCATTCAACTTTTAATATCCATTTTATATTATTTCAGCTCTATTATAGCTTCACTCCACTGAGCTCTGATGTCTTGTTTGCTACATTAGAATTGCTAAATTGGTATATACTTTGGTTTTCTCATCTTTTGTGGGGCAATGGAGAGAGATTGCAAGAGTGGAATTATAATTTCCATTTCCTTTAATATCCATGCCCACTCTGTAAAAAATATAAAATATTTTTAATTAAATTTTACATTTAAAAAATTAGTTTACTCTCTTCAAATTAATACTATTTTTTATAAATTACTCTTATTTAATAGGGTATTTTAATTAAAAATAAATATAAAAGCAATTTGTTTATGGATTAAAGGATATTTTTATCCCTTAACTATTCACTCAGGAGTTTCTACTATCATAAAATTTTGTGTGATGCAATTTCACTCTTCAATATTTAAAAATAGTACATTGGACACTTATTGTTAAAGAAATTAATTTTGACAACTAGTTGACCTCAAAAGTTATAAAAAAAGATTTGTAAAATTGAAAATAAGTATCCTATAAGAAAATTAATGTTAATTAAGTATCTAAAACAATGGTTGGTCAAATTGTATTTTGGCCCTCTATGTGCGTACGAAATAACATTTGTATCATGTTATTTATATATAATTCAAGAGATTTAATTTATGTTAATTTTCTTACAGGATACTCATGTATAATTTTATGAGTCATTTTTTGTATATTTTGAGGGCTTTTGTTTTGTTATTTTTAAATCAACTTACTATTGAAATTAACTTTTTTAACAACAGGGTGATCAGTACACCATGTTCAAAAGTTGAAAGGCCAAATTGTACCACATAAAAGTTTAGAATATTAGGCACTTCTGAGTGAATAGTTAATGAGTAAAAATATCATTTAACCCTTTGTTTATTAAGGGTATTTAAAAAAATACATAAATTATTCTCTTAAATAATAAAAATATCTTAAATTTTTTAATATTTAACCTTTTAAAAAATGACTTACATTTTTAAGTAAAAGAAGCATCAATTTATATAAAAGTCTTTCTTGAATTTCAATTCAAATACATTATTGACAATGTAATAAATTGAAGCAAAGCATGGAAATGGAGAGGAGAAGTTTTTTTTTTTTTTTTGTAAACGAGGAGGGATGTCAGTGTATTTACTTCTAGAATAGTCCTCCAAATAAAAACAATTATTATGTTTCAAGACACTTGTTCATATCAACAGGCAGATGAAAAAGAAGAGTTACACTGTTGTCGATTGACTTTTTTTAAAAAAAAAATGACCAACAATTAGAATGGTTATTGTGTATCATGGGAAAAAATAACATATGAAAACCTTTAAAACCTCTGATCACGTTTAAAGATAATGACTTTAAACAATTAGAAAAAGAAAAATACAACTCTTAATTCTTAAATTTATTCTCAATTATTGATTTAGTTTTCAAACTTTAATCCAAAATAGTTGGATCACTTTCCAATCTTTGCGCTTTTTTGATTTAGATTTTAAAACAATTCAATACTAATTTTTTTTTGGTCTCAATACTATTCATTTTTTATAATTTCTTAACCCAATAAGTCACAAAACTTAAATTATATCAGGTTGAAGTTTAAAAATTAAATTGATAATTGAAAAAAAATAAGAGCAAAAGTCATGTTGCTTTTAGAAAATAATTAAGGTCTTCGGAGCTTTTACAAAAGTTAACTGCTAAAAAATAAAGTTAAAGTACAAATCCATTCCAAAAATATTCTATGAAGTGTGATTGTTACCTTCAATATTTAAGGACATAATGATGCCCCAACCAGAGACGTATCTAACGGAGGGGCAAGGGTGGGTGCTTCCCCCACAACTTGATTGGTGCTTAAAAAATCGTTAAGAGTGTTTTTTTTAATATAAAAAAAATGTAAAAATCACTGTTAGTGCTCATATTTTAAGTAGTTTTTCATTTTGCCCTCATGCTGTCATTGATTCGTCCCCGACCCTCAACGTTTATAAAAATGGTACAATGTCACATTAAGCTAACCACTTGAACACACTGACCAATGCCAAGTTAAATTTAACTATTAATTATTGTGATGGCATGGCACATGGCATATTTTAAAAATTAAAAATTAAAAATTTTCACTTGTAAATCAAAGATAAGTCAGAATTTCTTAGAGAGTTAGCTAGTATGAAAAATGCACATCCCTTTGAGAATTTTTGGAACTCGCATTCTACAAGTGTGATTAAAGATTTTAGAAAGCCCACAAATGTCATTTTCCCTGTACATGCATATACATTACATAGTATATCATAATATGAAGAAGGCGAGTAATGGTGTTACCTATACATGGAAGTGACAAAAATATCTAAACCTCTCATTCTGCGTGTCGTTATCCACATATGCAAATGGTGGGCCTCTTTGGTTGCTTTGAGCCTTTATTATTGGTCCTTGAAGTCCATGCCCAAATTTTGCTTTCACATTGTCTGAAGGTCCACTTGGTACCATCCTTGTTTCACATTCATCAAAGGACCTACCATAGTATCGTTGGATCACATCCCAAGAAGATGCAACACCAAGGACCCCTTAATTTTAACCTCACTTAGCTGCTGGGATCACATACAAATACATACATAGGATGTGAAATATATAGAAATTGCATTGTCTGTCTCCTGGATAGATATTATGGTTATTTATACTTATATGTATGTATGTATGATGAGTTAGACATTTATATAGCATGATTAGTACCGACTATAACATTAAAGGTAGACATTTCATACTTTTTTGGGGTGGGGGGGGGGCCGCTACATTGGTCAAGTCACTAGCTTGACTTGGTATTTTATTTTTAATTTCTATAAGTATTGATTTTTTAATACTATTTTTCCTGATATGTTTCATATGATAAGTTAATTTACAATTACATTGGATATTTTTATAATATTTTATTAGCTTAATATTATGTAAAAATAATATATAATTATTGATTATTTTATAGTATAAAATTTTTTAAATTTAAAATATTTTTTAAATCTTTTTATAGCATGTATTTTGGATGAGATAAATTATATTTTTATGAATAAAATAAATTAGTTTTTTTCTTTATAAAATTCAATTGGGCTAAGTCTGGCCCAATGTGGCCCAGTTCGGCCCAGTCAAACACTCCGGGCCGAAGTAAAACTCGCACAACCTTTTGAGCATAACTGAAAATGCATGATTTTCAACTTGGGGACTTGGAGCCATCTGATTTCCATTGCATCTCCAATATTTGCTCCATAAAAAGGGGGGAAAAAAAAGGACATCGGGTCGTTTTTAAAGTGGGACCCGTGTATCAGTGAAAACGAAGTCAAAGTGAAATGATGAAGGTCGAAGTCGTCATAAATTAGAGGCGCGGAATGGACATATAGAAGCTTTTGACAATGAGATAGTACGCAGTAAAAGAATCAAGAATGGGAGAATGTTAGTAAAATTAAGAGGAAAAAACAATGAATAAATGATAATCATGCTCCTGACAAAAGTTTAAGAACATAATTACAAATATTTATTTAAAAAGTTGCATTTGAGAATTACAATTGTAAATAATTATATTTAGAATTTAATTTTTTTTACCAACAATTTTTTATTTGTGATTAGAATTCATAAATTTGTAATTATTTAAATTAATATTTATTTTTTTTTGAAAATTTTTGTTAGATTTCATATTATTCTCTCTCAGCGTAATATATATATATATATATACACGTGACAAGCCAGCTTGCAATTTTCGGTCAATCCCATTTCTCTCTCGTCCAACTTAGTAATTAACATTTATAGATTTAATATTAAGGGTAAAATTGCTACATTTTAATCACTGGGCAACATTGCCACAATTTATAACATTGGGTGTTTTTTGGAGAATAATTTAAAAGTAAAATTAGATCTTAACCTAATAAAATACTAAAACCAATAAAGCTAAAATAAGCAACCCATGGTCAAAATAAACACCAAAAAAAAAAAAAACTAAAGCTAAAAACTACTAAATAGCTGAAATCATAACCCAGACCAAAGCAAACCATGTTTGACATAAGTGATGAGCTTTTTATTTGTGAAATCCACAAGTACCTCAACTTCAAAAGGAGGGTTTCTTGCATTCAGGTCGTTGTTTGGAGTAGAGTGGAATCAATTCTAATTTAGAACCACAAAAATTGGATATCACGGCTATCGACGGAGATTTTGTGAACATAGAATTGCCGAGAGCACTTGAATCTCACACTTAGAACAACTATTATAGATGTAGAAACCACAGCCACAACCACAATTATTGTAAACATCACAATTTCTTGCGGAAATTCTTCCCCTTTCTTTTCTACCATCCTTCTTAGGACATCGGGCTATTTTTGTTTTTGTTTATTTTTTTAACCCTTGCTCACATTTGGTTTTTCCTTCGATTATTATTCATTTAAATCTTCTCTCAGCGTCAATGTATCTTGAGTTTCAGGGTTCCAATTTTCTTGTTTAATTTGGTTTTCATATTATAGGTTTGTTGCGAACTTCCAGTTGGAACTAGTGAGTTTTTATTTCATTTTCTTTTCATTAGGTTTTTCTAGGATCAAGAGATCAATTGAGAAGTCATGGGAGAGCCATAGTTATGAAATCAATAATGCTACTCACAGTATTACTACTGTTTATCACTGGATTTAGAGTTGAGAACATGGGCTAACCCAATTTTTATATGGGTTAGGCTATATTTAACTAATTTTTATATGAGTTAAAAAACTCTCAACCCAATTCAAATCCAAAGGGTTGGTGAGTTAAATAGATTAACCCACCAATCAATTTATTTTATTTTTAATTTATTTTTTATAAATATTTAAAAATGCACCTAAATGAAAATAATAATGAGTTTCAATATAATATTTTCTCCTGTCATGATTCATTATACATGCACCAGAATGTTAACTCATAATATTGGTATAAAATATATGAATTAATCTGGTCAAATCATGCCCATCTATTTATCAAAAGTTATGAATTTACAATATTCCTCTCTTTTAATTTTTTTTAAATAATATGGGTTAAACGAGTCAACCTTGACTCATTAGAGTTGATTTATATGACTCGCAGGTTATTTAGTTTAGGTCAGTAAAAACTTATTTTTATTTGAATTAAGTTTTTTTCAACCTAACTCATATGACCGATTATTTAAGTTAACTTATATAATCTAATTCATATTCCCAATTCTAATGGGATCTTCTAGAGCTTTCATAGAAGCTACACATGTTTGGATGCCAGATAAGTGGAGTTTTGAACCATAGAGAATAAAAAAAAAAAAAAGGTGACGTGGATACCATATGGGCATGCCATCTAAATATAGTTAGTCAGTTAGCTAACTGCCAAACGTTTTTGATTTGTTAAATTTGGGTGGCATTGCTATGTTTTTAAAAGGTTAAAAGTGATATTGCACTTTTTAAGAGTTAAATATACCAATTACATCTAGCATGATACTTTAAGAATAAAATTATATTTTAACTCTAAATATAAAGTCTACTAATTTTCATTTTTAATACATCTTTATATTTTTTTATCCGAAATCTTTTTACGTTTTTTCTTTTTGTTTTAATAATAGTTATTATTTTTAAAGTATATGCATTTTTTTTAAAATTTCAAAATAAACTTCTTATTTTACATTATATTATGTGTACCTAACATGTTTGAAATTAATTTAGCCCATGTTTTTGTTACTTGAGCATAATTGTTTTTATTCAATGTATTTTAAATTTTAAAATAATTAGTATGGCATTAAAACCATGTAGACATTGTTTTCCATTATTATGTGTATAGGACTAATTATTTTAAATGTTATAGTTTTATTATTATTAATATTCTAATTATAATGTAATTTTGAAAAAAAATTATACTTTCCTGTGCGTCCAACGGGAGTTAGGATCTAGTTATTTGGTATAGGAAAATGAATTTCCTCATACTTCTAGTCTTTTCTTTCCGTTAAAAAAGTGGGGCCCATGCTTGAGAAAGTCAAAGGCAGACAAAATGTCAAGATATTCATAAATTTAATTTAACGGCACTGGGTGGATTAAGAACCGTTTGAAAGGGAGAGAAGATAATTCAATAATTCATGATATAAGTTTGACCTTTCGTGAAAGAAAGAGTTCAATTATTGTATCACATGCACTCCATCACACGTTACTTTCGATCAGGCCACTGGATATTTTATTGGGAGAATAATATTAAGGGATCAAAAGATTAAATTAAATTTAAATAAGAATAAAAATATTTAAAAATGCAAGACAAAAATTAAAGACTCTTCAGTGAATTGGTCTTAACATTCATTACTTTCATTCTACGGATAAATGAGCAAGACTAATGGAATGATGTTACGTTATTACTCAAAACTTAAATTTATGAGTAATTTCTTTTTATTATATACTCTTTTCGTTTTAAATTATAATACACTTTTAAATAAAATCTCATATATTAATAAAATTTATTAAATATATTTTATAATCTTATTTTTTTAAGACAAAAATATAAATTTTTAAAAAATACTCTTCATTTAATATTTCATTAATAAAAGAATGTTGAAGAGAGAAAATATATGGGAAAGATAATATTGGATAAGTGTCATTGATGAAACATTATTTTTATCTAAGTGTTTTATATTTTATGATACTTAATCTTCCCTAAAAGCGTTTTATAACTGGAGAAGAAGAAAGTATTAATTATTTAGTTTGAATTTATCTAATGTAAAACTTCTCACATTATTTTAAATTTACTCACACTTATACAACTTAATGTATATAATCACCTTCAGATATTTGCTAATTGCTATTCTCATGCTATCTTTTTTGCAATCTTTAAAATACAAATTTGTAAGTAATATTCATTAATTTGCGGAGAAAAATGATTTCTTATAGAGTATTTGACAGTTTTTTCTTTACAAATTAATAACTCTTGCTCGCAAATTTTTATTCGGAGAGTTGCAAATTATAGAATAAGAATAGCAAACTTTTAAACCAGCTCACTCAGTCACATTTAATCTTTATTTTATATTTTCAATTTTTTTTATCCTTGTTTAAATTTAATTCAATTTTTTAGTTCTATAAAGTCATCCATCCTATTTTATTTTAATATACTCATTGTCAGTTAATAATGTGTTATTTTGAATAAACTAAATACGAAAACTGTATTAACCAAAGCCCGAAGAGAGGTAATTGTTAAGAAATCAAATATGAAAATATTATTGATGAAAACCTTCCATCAATCAACAACAATGATTGTTGGCCTAAAAAAAAAATCAACATGATTACAAGACATTCTTTTACTTGAAGGATTAACATCAATAAACCATAACCCCATCTTGAGACTATGTTAACCTCCCTCTGGTCTTTTTGGGTAAGATTAAACTCTCTTGTTTAAATGCCTAACCCTTATTCCTTTATATAGACCTAGGCAGCAACTAATCATGATTAATTAATAATTAACCATGATTAACAGCTAATAGTCCAACATTAATAAAACTAAAGATCACAAAGAACCCATATTTGATCATCCACCATGCTTTTAGATATGAAGGCAAGGAATGGGGTGGAGACGAGGCACTAACAAAGATCACAACTCCCTAACTTTTTTTTTTTAAGTAAAATGTATGAGTTATATATTTTCAACTCTTCTAAATTAGCACATTATAAAAGTTATGAAATATTATATAAGATTCTTATTTCAATTCTATACATAGTTTTTTGTATATGTATGGAGCAATTATTTCAACAGCTGAAATATAAAATTGTCATGTGATCTACTTATTTTTAACAAGATAATACCATATATGCTCTTAAATTATTGATGTAATTTTATTTTGCTTTTATTTCATGTTTGATGAAAAAAATATAAGAATTATTATTAACAAACTTTGTCAAGCATTGTAACAAAAATCTCAATACATGTTGAATGTTATGTGCTTAATATCAACAATAAAATCACTTATCTAAAAGTATTGATTTGCTCGATATATTGAAAGAAATTTATGACATGAATAATTTTTACTCTAATATAATTTGATTTTGTCGATATAAAGATTTTATAACAATTGAGCATTATTACTTTATTATTATATTTATTTACTACAATTATTAATTAAAAGAATTAAATAGTAACTTAAAAAACAAGTAATATAACTTATTACATTGAACAAAACTTTATATTCCAATAATACATTTAAATTATTTAATGCTTATAGACATAATAAATTTTCTACTAATTTAATGATAATTTATATCAAAAATAAATTTGCTAATTGTAGACATAATAACTAATAATTTTTATAATATGAAAAATTGATGAACAAAATTTAATATATGTATATATTGTTATATATGTGTAAAACTGAAAATAAATATATATGTTGAAATATTTATATTATGTTGGTAATATATATAATATATATATATTTAACTTTTTTTAAATTATCATATATACTTTTATCATCTTGGTTCTTTTAATAAAAATTTCTATCTTTATCCCTAGCAGGGATAATTAGCAACAATTAAATCGACTCATAGTAGACTTTGAAATAATTAGCAAATGTTTGCCTAATTGACATAGACGTGGCTATTTCATAAAGGTGTGAATTTGGACATGCTTTTAGAGTCCAGAGAGACGAGTTCGCTGATAAATAATTTATAAAACATTTTTTAAGCCAGAAAATCTATTACGTATGAGTTTCTTTTTTTTGGGCCAACAACATATAAGTTCGCCATGCCAAACTTGTCTTAATAAGAAGGTGGGCAATTACCGGCACCGTTTAATTGCAAAGATGGGTCGTTACTTTATTTATTTATTTATTCATTCTGCGTGGGTACTTTGGTACCTAGAGTTTTTCGGAATCCGCTAAATTAGATTAGGTTAAATCACATTACGTGGTGCTGACCTCAACAAATTATAACACAGGGTTGAGAAAGCAAGTTAACGTAAAAGAAACTATCAAAATTTAAGGTTCTCTCTCTCTCTCTCTTTTAGATTCTGTTTATAAGATAAATAGAATAATTTTTTTTAATTTTATTTATAAGCATATCATTAAATTTTTATCACGTTTGTTTCTTTTACTTCATTAAGATGAAGGGAAATATAAAAAGAAAATAGGGATGAGAGAAAATTTAAAAAAAAATTTCAAAAATTATAAATTTTTTACTATTTTTAGGAGTTTTTTTTCTTAATTTTCTTTCATTTTTTGCTATTTTTTTAATCTAAACAAAAGATAAATGTTAGTAAGAGAAAACACATTGGCGAAAAAGAGAGCATGTTTATTAAAAAAGAGCAAAGTTAAAAAGCTTATTGAGTATCTAGGAAGAGTTACTAATTTTTAAAATTTTTCTTAATTCTAACAAAATAAATTAAAATTGCTTTATAAATAAAATGGATGAAATGCTTGTATATATGTATAGTAATTTATTTAGGATTGTGTAACCCAACTTTAATCTCCTTTAAAATCTCATGCTGGTTCCACCCTTGAGCAGAGCTGTCTATGCATTGAATGTGGCTTTATCAAGACCAGTGGTGCACCATTCAAGGGTAGAGTCAGAACATTTTATTAGGAGAGATCGAGATAACAAAACATATATGATAATTGAAGAAAAATTATATATATAATATAACATAACATAACATAAATATTTTAACTTATATATTTATATTTAATTTTATAAATATATAACAAAAATAAATATATACTTTTTTTAAGTTTTACTCATTAATTTTTCATAGCATAAGAATAATTGATTATCATATTCATGATAAAATTTTTAGCAGTTTTCTTTTCAATATAAACTATCTTTAAATTGGGGGAGACAAATATTGAATGATTCAAATGTATCATTAGGATATAAAGTTTTGTTCAAATTTAAAAACTTTATCCCTTGCTCACTGAATTTACTTTTTATTATTTCAATTAATAACTGTAGTAAATGAATATATTAAAATGGTAATTACACTCAATTGTTACAAATTTCTTATGTCGATGAGATATAAGTATATTATAGTTAAAAGTATTCATATAATAAATTTTAATAGCTTAGTTATTACAAAAAAAAAGTTTTTTTTGGAAGAATATAACTTAACCATAACCTATTAATTTTTTTAAGAGGAATATAACTCAACCATGATCTTTTAATCTTTGGATGAGTAATTTTATAATATATATAAATCAAGTACATAGAAATCAATATATCTTAGAATTTTTATTACAATGCTTAACAAAGTTTATTACTAATACTTCTCATAATTTTTATCAAATATAAAATAAAATTAAAATCAAATGACATCAATGGTTTAAGAGCAAATGCATCATTATCTTATTAAAAATAAGTATATTATATGACAATTATATCTTTAAACTATTAAGATAGTTGAATTACATGTGTAAAATATCACATATAAAATTAAAATGAAAATTCTATCAAATATCTCAAAACATTATAATGTGTCAATTAGAGTTAAAAATAAATACCTTCAGTATTTTACTGAAAATAATTAAAAAGTCAGGGGGACTGTGATCCCTATTAATCTCTAAATTTACAAATCTTTTGTATGCTGGTGCAAGACCTTAAGAAAGCGAGGATGTGACTCAGGGTGATGAGTTAGTGGACATGTGGAGACAAAAGGCACGTAAAGGAAGTTAGGAAAGCAACAAAGATGTGGAATGTCGTTTGCTAAAATAAAACATTGGTCGATTCTGCACGCCAAGGCTTTTTCCCCACCATCTTATTGAAAACGAGACTGAAAAAAAATGATAATATTAAATAAAATAAACAAAATCTATTATTGATATATAAATTGATATGTTCTCTATGTGGTTTCTATTATAGAGTACATTTTAGAAATTTTTTTCAATCTTTCATATTCATTTTGCAGGAATATTTGTGTAGCATTAATTGCTTTATTTTATTTCAAATTTTCCCTTTTTTAATTTTCAATGAGGGGATAAAAATGTTTGTATTTTATATTACAATATTTATTAGGAGTGAAAATGAAAATCCAAGCATTTTTTAGACAATTTCAATACAACAACAACAACAAACCTTTAATCCATTAGGTGGGGTCGACTACATGAATTGTAAGATGCCATTGTGTTTTTTTAGACAATTTCAATGATGTAACTAATTTTTTTTTGGTTCTTGCGAGTTAATTATAGGTAACTTTTAATAAGAACTAGAGAAAGTATAAACTATTATTTGATATACCCCTTCCATTAAAAAATGTAAAGTATTTTTGAGGAGTTAGATATTTAAAAATATAAGATATTTTTAGTCTTTCGAGATATAATCATTATCTTTTTTAAAAGTACCCCCATTGATAGTGATTTTATATTTATTGTAAGGTATTTAATAGTGATAAATATGAAAAGATAGGGTTAGTTAGAAAATAAGTAACTACTTTATTAGAGGGTGAGATTTGATTAAAAATACCTTACTCTTTCTGTTTAAAAATATAAGACATTTTTAACAAAATCTCGCTTTCAATAAAGTAGTTACCTACTTTTTAACTAACCTCATTTTTTCATATTTATTCCCATTAAACACCTTACAGTAAATATAAAGTCATTATCAATAGGGCACTTAAAAAAAGGCAATGATTACACTTTAAAAGATTAAAAATATCTTACATTTTTGAACATCAAACTCTTCAAAAAATACTTTATATTTTTAAACGGAGGGAGTATTCTTTATCTCTTGCATATAAAAAAGAGATTTCACACATTGTTTTTTTGGGAAGTACTAGTTTATTGTTTCTCCTAAATACCCTTAAGCACGTAGAAAGATACAAAACTACATAACTTAACAGTATTGAGGAAGGGTAATTTTCAAAAAAATGATTGAAAATATCAACATATTTAATTCAATGAGAGTAACTGATAAATTTTGGCTAGTTTTCTTAATTTACATAAAATTTGTTAATAAATATTTCTCATAAAATAAACATCAGGGAGTAATTACTTACATGCTCACGCCAGTTCTAATTTTTTTGATCAAATTTATTATTTCCTTTGTTAAAAAATATATGAAATTTTTTTAGGAGTTTTATATTAAAAAATGTAAGATATTTTTAATCTTTTGAGGTGTAATCATTACCTTTCTCAAAAAGTACTCCTATTGATAAATCACTTTATATTTATTATAAAATATTTAATAAAGATAAATATGAAAAGATATGGTTAGTTTAAAAATAAGTAACTGCTTTATTGAAGGTGAGATTTAGTTAATATTGATGAAAGAAAATGTATTATTAATGCTATAAATTAATAGAGATAAGTTAAAAACTTATTTATTTTTTAAATATAGTTAATAAATTTTAATTTTTGTAATTTAAATAAAATATATTAAAAGTTAGATATAGATGGAATCTGAAACATGAAATGATTGAAAGATATAATGATGGATGTCTTACATATTGCACTAAATCTAACAAATAATTTATATTATTTAAATCCTCAAATTTCAATTTTTTAGACGCGGGTTTGCTTAAAAAGAGAATTGTAACTTCTGAAGGGATTAATGGTGAAGAAGGAAAAAACATGTAATTTTTTTTCATAAAAATAACTATTTTATTAATATGTGAAATATGTCAGGGAGTGTCTTACAATTTGGACAGGAGGAATGCATAAAAAAAAACATTAATTTCTCCTATCATATTTATAAAGCAAAAGAAAAAATAATTTTTTAAACCTATATATAAATTTGGTCAAAAAAAACCTATTATAAATTTATCTTTTTACTTCTATTACATGTTAGTGAGAGAGAATATTTTATTTAATTTTATCTGCAAGTTATTCCCAACATATTTTCTCAAAAGCTTCAAAATTTATTAATCCTGTTTGAAGATTTAATAATTTAATAATTTTATTTTTATTAAGTGTAGATATTTTAATAATATATTTTTTCTTATTAATATTTAATGAGAGGTGAACAGGAAAAATTTGTAATAAAATTTTAATGATGCAACTTACTACTTGTATGAATAGGACCAAAAAATTTCTATTTTTTTGTCTTATACATTAGTCGGAAGAAAATATATTATTAATAAAGATAAATTTAAAAATTTATTATTTTTTAAATAATAAATTTTACTCCCTTCGTTCAAAAAATAAAATATTTTTAAAGAGTTAAATATTTAAAAATTAAGATATTTTTAATTTTTTAAAATATAATTATTATTTTTTTAATATCTTTATTAATAAATAAATTTATATTTATTATAAGTTATTTAATATAGATAAATATAAAAAGATATAATTAATTTAAAATAATTAATTCTTTTATTAAAAATAAAATTTAATTAAAAATATTTCATATTTTTAAATAGAAGTAAATTTTTTCTTAATTTTAGTATTTGGTTGGTCTGATTTCTTAGTTATGATCTAACAGGAATATAATAGGAGTAAATGTCGCATCAAAGATCGAAGCGTTCATTTATTATTGTACGTCATGGACAGCTTGACCATGGTTTTGGGCATCAAATCATGGCTGGATATTATATTTTAATATCTGGCTGCTATTTTATATGAAGAAAACCATACCTTTATTTACCACTAAATTAAAATAATCTTCAAGATTGAGTCGCCGTCGCTCGCACATTAATTATAAATATTTATCTATGCAAAAAAAAAAAATCCACGTATTATCATCTAATGAAAGAGGAGTTACATAATTGATACTACAACTCGTTCAAAATGTATGAAGTTTTCTATCATTGACAAAAAATGTATGATTATTCACTAAAATGAAAGAGTGCATAATAAATCTTGGGTGATCTTGAGTCTATAAAATGAATGAGGCTAAGCAATCAACTAAAGTTGTGGGTTGTAAAACCGCATCTATAGCAGATCGTTTTGCTTTAGAGGAAAGGACAAGAGCCAGCGGTAATGGACGAAGCGGAAGCAAAAATGTCTGTGTAAATCTAAATATTGGTGAGAATAAATATAATCAAGATAGATTGATTTTAATTGAAAAATAATTTTAGAAAATAATGATAGCCTTTTATCATTCCCTGTAATCTTATTAAATTTTGTTTTTAGTTTTTTTTATAATTTTTTAGTGTGAAAACAATAAAATTATAAGGATTTTAATAATAAACGTCACTTAATCTTATTGAAGGATTAAAAAATAAAAATTATAGAAATTAAAAATAAAACTTAATGAAATTATAGAGATCGATGTTTGTGTTTTCCAACCAATTATTTTTAATTATTATTTTAATTTTAATTAATTCTGGTAAAGTTAATTATTTAATGACAGGGAGTACGTGACGAATGTAAAATCCAATTATACAAAGGAAAAATTCTTCTGATATTAATAACTGTAAATCTTTGTATTTGTATTTGAGAAAAACGCGGTCCCTTGGAGAAATCTCACGAATTGGAACATAGAGAAAAACATTAGCACGACCAATCCTTGTGTAAAGATGACACGAACGAACGAACGAATCGAGGACAACGTGCGGCCATTATAGTTAAGCATTTTATACGCCGAGGGAAAGAAAAGGGTGGGTCTTTGAAAACCAAACGCGGCGCTATCTTTGTCATCTTTCTCTCTCTAGACTCTAACTCTCTCTCCCCAGTCCCCACTCCCCCACTCTCTGGTCGATTTTTTTTTTCTGGCTCCATTTTCTTCCGCGCTCGTCGGGACAGTGAAAACAAAATCAGTCATCAATATAGAAAACCCAAGTAGAATCTAAGTTAACAGAGAAGAGAGAGAGAGAGAGAGAGAGAGAGAGGGGCAATGCTGGATTGGACTGGAACTTAGTCAAAGCCGACCAAAGAGGAGAGCGTATATGGGTGGCGGAACGACACTGGTGGACGGGATTCGTCGCCTTTTTCAACGTCGACCTTCTTCTGCAATCAAGTCCTCTGATGACGAGCCTAGTCACGATCATAACTATCACAATGCCGATCGTATTGCTAGTACCAACCATAGCCACAAGCTCGTGAGAGATTTACGCGCTCAATTAGCTACTATTCCCAGACAGGAGAGAGAAGAAGGCGAGGAGGCCGAAGACGGGTTCGCGATTGAGGATGATTTTGATATCTCTGGCTTGAAGCATATCAAGGTTCCCACACGGGCGTTCTTCAAAGCTGCTTCTATGGATCCTTCTAAGAAGGTGTTTTCTTTTCTGCTTTTTCCTTCTTCTCTTTCTGATTACTTATTCGTATTATTTTCGATTGAAGGATCTGGTTTTATTGGGTTTTGCCTGTGATCCGATTCTTCAATGGTCTTATTCTTCTTGTTTTTTTTTTAAATATAAATTCTCAAGTTGTTATATTGTTTGGTGATTCGATTGGCTAGTGCACGATATTGGTTTCAGGCATTTTGGCTATTGGATTTACTGTGCATTTTTTAATCTAGGTTACGTTTCGTTGGTTGGTAGTGTATCGTAAAATCCACTCTTAAGTTTTGTCTGGGGCTTTAAGAAAGGGTAAACAAATAAATACCAAAGAAGTAAGCTTCAGTTAAATGAATAATTACTTGCTAGCAGATATCGTGATTAATTTTTTATTTGGTGCTGTTTGATGGGACTAGTAGCATTCAGCAACACGATCAAGGGTTGGATAGGAAGCCATGTTAGCTTCATATTTGACTAGAAAAAGAATAAAAGTAAAAAATAAAAAGAGATAATCCTTTGTTGCGATTTACAAGCAATGGACCAAAGGCGTTGGTTTAACCTAATTCTGATTCGTCTGCACTTATACTATAGCAGTGATGTTGTGTTATTAGCGCTCGACTGCTTTCTTTTGTGTCTATTTATCATTAGTGACATCTCTTATTCTCTTGTGAAGATGTATAACATTTCATGGTCTTAGTAGTGAAATTTCATATTCTCTAACAGGGTTAGATA
The DNA here is from genome assembly GCF_029017545.1 of Prosopis cineraria. Taxonomy (NCBI): domain Eukaryota; kingdom Viridiplantae; phylum Streptophyta; class Magnoliopsida; order Fabales; family Fabaceae; genus Prosopis; species Prosopis cineraria. The sequence goes on from NW_026555332.1 coordinate 38,325,247, forward strand.
TACGTACTTTATGCTCCTAACTGTTCTTGTTGGGCGTGTTTTGCATATTACACCATAGGAATGACAGTAGGTCAAAGGAAAGTTTCAATTTTGTTATAAACTTGTAATATTTGAGTACTCCTTACTGCCTTTATAGTTCAACAATGTGTTATTTTTGTTAATAATTTTTACGGTTATCAAACAGGGCACTCCAGAAACAGAGTTCTTCACTGAGTATGGAGAGGCAAGCCAATATCAGGTCCAAGAAGTTATTGGAAAAGGAAGTTATGGTGTCGTAGGTTCTGCAATTGATGCTCGTACGGGGGAAAGGGTTGCGATTAAGAAAATTAATGATGTATTTGAGCATGTCTCTGATGCCACAAGGATCCTAAGAGAAATCAAACTCCTTCGGCTGCTCCGGCATCCTGATATAGTAGAAATTAAGCCATAATGCTTCCTCCTTCAAGGAGAGAGTTCAAGGATATCTATGTTGTGTTTGAGCTGATGGAATCTGACCTTCATCAAGTAATCAAGGCAAATGATGATCTTACACCTGAGCACCACCAATTTTTTTTGTACCAACTTCTTCGAGGCCTGAAATATATACATTCCGGTATCCTTCTGACTAGATCCTTGGATTCTGTAGACAGTGAAACAGAAATAATATACTATATATTTTCCTTGCAGCGAATGTGTTTCATCGTGACTTAAAGCCCAAAAATATTCTCGCCAATGCTGATTGCAAACTGAAAATATGTGATTTTGGGCTTGCTCGAGTTTCCTTTAATGATGCGCCTTCTGCTATATTCTGGACTGTAAGTAGCCTGCCAGGTGTACCATGACAATATGTTTTTATTAATTGTTATTCGTTCCTTTAGGATTTTTAGTGGGGAATTTTAATAAATTCTCTCATCTTTGTGCCTGAAATTATTATAAAAAACTTATGATGATTTAATTTACATACTCTTGTAAAGGACTATGTTGCAACTCGGTGGTATCGTGCGCCAGAATTATGTGGCTCTTTTTTCTCAAAAGTAAGCTTTTTATCTTTGATATGCCATTGTCCTCTGAAATTTGTATCATCTATCTTTTGGTGAAGAAAAGTAGAGCATATAGTATTATCAATGATGTGTGCCTAATAATCACACTGCTCAGTTGAGCGCTGCTCAATTCTGAGCTCTTGCATGGTAGTACAGTAAGTGTCTTGGTCTATTTGGTGCAGCAAAAATTTTCTTGTTTTTGCTCATGTAATAGATGGAGGTATATATTTGTGTGTATATATTCTTTTTTGTGTTAGCAGCTGATAATTTGCAGTGTTGATTGTCTCTATAAAGATAACCAAACAGCGTGGGAATGTTTCTATTGATCAGTGCCATGGAAAGTTGATTAAATTATCATCTTGCAGAATTTTATGCAGTTGTTGGTCTTTTAACTCTAACTGCTTTATAGATGGTCAATATGCACGGAATTTTTTGTATGGCATTGGTTTTCCTTCTTATTTTTATTTTTAAATTTAAAAAATTCACATGTTACCTTCATCTCATATGATGTTCTTTTCCATTATGTAGAGTGATGCTCCATTGATATTGTGCTAGAGAGTATTCAAATATATGGAACATGGCTGGCATTTTGGTGGTGCTTAATGTTTCTAAATGAATGCTGAACAATGACCCGCATTGTAATTTTTTAGTAGTTATCAAAGCTCAGAGATACAATTTAGGGAACATATATAAGCCATGAATTGATAGTTTTATGTAAAGTATCGTTATTTATTCTAAAACCTCATTTTGAGTATATTATTATATTGTCTTAATGGCTATACATATATCTCATGTTCGTTGGTGTGTGTTTCTTGTCTATTATCTGTTGCTGAAGCCTTTAACACTGAGCAGCTTACCTCAACTGTCTCTCTCTCTCTAAAATTTTGGTGCTATCATATACTTAAAAATATTTAACAATGTGCTTAATTTAAATCTGTGTTTTGCAGTATACCCCTGGAATTGATATTTGGAGCATCGGATGCATATTTGCGGAAATGCTCTCCGGGAAGCCATTATTTCCCGGTAAAAATGTGGTGCACCAATTGGATTTGATGACTGATTTACTTGGTACTCCTCCTGCTGAAACCATTTCGAGGGTTAGTTGATCCAAAAATAGTTAGTGAATTTCTAACAATAGTTGAGGAACATATGAAATGCTGTGGTGGTATTAATTTACAGTTATACTTTTGATGTTGTCAAATTCTTTCCTTACTACTCCCTCCGTCCTCCTAATTATAAACACTTTTAGACAATATCTGATATACCAATAAGCCTCATTAAATACACTCAACAATCTTATTTTTTCAAAACAAAAATATAAACTTTCAAAAATGTCCATCATTTAATGTATTGAAAATAGAAGGGACGGAAATTAATTAAGGGAAAGGGTGATATTGGAATTGGTATATTTAATAAAACCTTAACTTACCTAAAGTGTCTTCTATTTTTGAATGGAGAAATTCCTTCAAAAGTGCCCTATAATTTGGGACAAAGGGATTATAATTTTAAAATTTGGCTAGTCACAGTATGTTTTAATGAATAACATTTATATCTAATTTTTACCTTTTTTTTTGTCGTGTTTCTCTGAACAATTCTTAATATCACAGATTCGTAATGAGAAGGCTAGAAGGTACCTTAGTAACATGCGGAAAAAGCAATCAGTTCCACTTTCTCAAAAGTTTCCTTATGCAGATCCATTGGCCCTTCGTCTACTGGAACGCCTACTTGCATTTGATCCTAAAGATCGTCCTTCCGCTGAAGAGGTTGATCTTCAGTTACCTAGATATATAGCAACTAGTGATTACCAAAGTTGAAGTTTTGTTGAGTGAAAATGCTTTGAGATTGGTATCCAGAGGTAATTCTCTTGTTCCATAATGTATACTTCTTTCTTTATGCTTGTGATTGCAGGCATTAAGTGATCCTTATTTCCGCGGTTTGGCGAACGTTGAGCGTGAACCTGCATCTCCTCAACCCATTTCAAAACTTGAGTTTGAGTTTGAGAGAAGAAAATTGACTAAAGAGGACGTTAGAGAGTTGATTTATCGAGAGGTACAGCCATATAGTTGATGAATGTTGCTTTGATAGTCTCTCCTTTGTGCTTTGGTAATAATCAATGCTACATTTGAAGTAAGTAAACAGATTCTAGAGTATCATCCTCAAATGCTTCAGGATATCTGCGTGGTGGAGATCAGACCAGCTTCATGTATCCAAGGTAAAGCAGTAACGTAAATGCTGAGAATCTGAAACTATCTTTGTCTACATTATTGATTTTAAAATGTCTGACTCCAAGCATACGTTGATTAATGATTTGTTAAATATCTTACTCAAGAGATACGATGAAAATTATGGCCTTGATCAAACTCCATAGATTGTTGCCTTCTACACCATTAAATTAATTATATTTGCTTTGTCATGTGATGTTGTCTACCAGTGTTTGCTACAATATTTTAAAGTTGCTTAATTTATGACATCTACACGCTTATTTAATGCTGCATTTAAGGATTTTCTAAAAACTAGCTCCTCAGTGCATGGTTGCATGTTTTATTCATATCAGGGATTTATCTCTTTAATCTGAAAAACACCATGGATAAATATGTGCGTGTGTGTGGCCTAGTTAGGTTGTTCTGAACTTCAGTGCATGAAGAGGCCCTTACGTTAGAAAAACATCTTTTTAGGCATGGTTGCATTTTCTGATACAGAGACTCAAGGTTCCGTTACTATTAAGAAGGTCCGACCCATATTGCAATTCAATATAATGATTTTTTTATTTGATTTGCTCATATGCTTGACATTTCATTGATGGCATGATGTGTATATTAAAGCAGACAGGCAGAGAGCAGATGTCTCTCCTGCCATCGGGCATGGTGAAGCTAAATGAATTGAGATGCTCAGAAAACTTTTACAATGCTTTTCACGAAACTTAAATCATGACATATAGGGAGAATCAATGCCTTGTATGCATTTATCATTGTTTCATCAAATTTTTGTTGCTTTTTGTTATTTTTTTCGCAAAATTTTATTTCATTTCTGAGAACTGGCATGTGTTTTATTTGCTCCTGCTGTAAAATCTAGTTCCTTCAAAATTTTTGTTTATGTTTATGCTAGTCCCATTTACTTGTTGAAGAATTGACTTTTGAGAATATACTGATGATGTTTAATTTATTTTTGAAATGAATTACATAGACCTTTTTTGAATTTTTTTTTGGATATGTAGTATATTCAAAATGAATGCAGCTTTTCCTGAATTTTGTTCAAATTACACACAATTCTTTCTATTAAAAAAAAAAAACTACCCCTTAAACAATACTAAATTTCAGAGCTCTGTGAGCCTTTCTCCCCCTGTCGTGTGAAACTACAAAGATCCTACTTACAAGATATACACAAACTTTTTCTGAAACTAGAAATCAGCAAACATGGAAAATGCATGTAAACTAACAGGAAAAGAAAAAAACTTAGAGAAAAATCCGTAATTTATTCTTTGTTTTTGGGAAAATTG